>NC_056737.1:508105605-508425758 GCF_019279795.1 Protopterus annectens | reverse complement strand
GGAAAACAGATACAAAGATTACAATTCGTTACAAAAGAGCAATACAGATAAATACAAAAACATAAAATTGTAATCTTATTCATCTTTAACATTCATTACAAAGGTATATTTAATAATTTTAAAATAAGATGTAAATGATATAGTTGTATGGTAAGAAATAGGAGAAAAGGAAAGGAAGATGCATATAGATATTGATATATCGATGTTTGTATATATATATATATATATATATATATATATATATATATATATTATATGTTTTATGTATATATATATATATATATATATATATGTATATATTGTGTTTGTGTGTTTATATAAAGTGAATCTATATAAAATTAATCTATATAAAAATGCTTATTGAATGTTGGGCTTAAAGAAGAAATCAGTATGCTGTAAGGAACCTTGTGCAACACTGACATTCCAGTAGATGCAAAACCTAGAGTTTTCATGCCCAAATGATTTCTTTGTGTTACGGTTGTTGCATTAAGTTGATTACTTATCCCAGAAAAGCTTAAAGCTTTGGACACACCTAATTGTAAAGTGTTAGATCTTATGAATAGATCCACCAGTACCTACATGTTAAATTAAATACCAGACTGCCAAAGATATAATTCCCTGAATATGGTTTGAAAGTTGGCTTTATATAAGTGAACCAAGAATTATATCACACTGTTCCAAAAAACTAACATTAAGTATCAGTGACAGTTGTTTGTGTTCTGGGGGGTCTAAAGTCATTGTGCAGTCACAAAAGCAATTTAATAAGATTATCCTGGAATTTTCAGAATGAAAGACATAATTAGACCATATATATTGTTGCCCGGCATTGGTTATGATGTGGAAATGAAGCAAATCTGTAGGATAAATTACCAAACAAGCAGTAAATCACTACTAACTGTGCTTTTTCTCTGTGGGGACTAGCCTGATAAGCCATGGTTTGGACTGCACATGTTATATGCTGATCCATTTTTAGGAGAGTGTTTATGGTTTGATAGATATTAATTTGATGCATATGAATGTGTGTGCTGTGAAGATCTGCTTGTACACATGCAACTATTGAAGAACAGAGGCAAGGTTTTAGCATACATGGTAGTCCAGAAGTACTAATATCTGATAATGGAATTTGTTTAATCAGTGTAAAGTTTCTACACTTTCTAAAAATACATTGTATATATTGTGCAACTACATTGCTTTTTTTAACTACTGTACTTTTTATGCTTTGTCTAATGTCATGGTAGAGAGAGCTGTACTGATTTTGAAAAAAAAAGTGGGACTATAGAAACAAAGCATTCATAGTTATTTTTCTACTACAGATTTATCTCTCAAATGATGACAGGTTTATCTGTAACAGAAAATGGCTTTGCCACATATGAATGCAACAATCCTGAAAAAAATGGATTTAGAAACTGATTTTTTTCAGTCATTTTTGCCCCTATATCTGGTGACCATCAAGTTTCCCCTTTGACTACTGAGGGGCATGTGTCCTTCCACTCTGGGGATTCCACCCAGAGTTATGAGGAGAGCTGTTCAAATGTGGGGGGGGGGGGGGTTTCTCATTCAGAAAGTCATGAAGGTGAGTTGTACTCTCCCTGGCATCCCAGGAGTGTGGGTTTTTTGAATGACCTAACCTCACCACATCAGTGGGGAAATAAACGACCTGCTTCACATTGGTGGCCCAGAGTGCTCTCTTGTGTGTGAGCACTTCTGCACATGTGGTCTGAAGGCTACTACCAATCAGTGGCTTGGTAAGTTTAATGCCCAAACCCCAGGTCACCCTTTGTACCAGTACCCCTCCTCTGAAGGATAGTGGCATTATGTATGGCCAGCTCCACTCATACCTTCTTCCCCAAAAACTGATTTTTAATAAACATAAAGTTGAAACTTTTGGCATCTGCAAGTGAATTCTGAGTCAGGAAACTACAGCTTTGGTCATTAACAAATCCCAGGCATAACTGAGAGTAATGCTGTCACTGGTCATTATTTTTCAGCAAAGAAGCATGTTGATCACCTTGAGGCACTGAAAATTTGTGAACCTTAAAAAAAAAAAAAAAAAAAAAGACATAATAAGACTCATTGAGGAGCATAGCAGTTCCCACATTTCTTCTACCAAAGACACCCAAAATGCCAGTGTAAGTTGTGATTTGAAAACCTGTATTTGTGTCGTGACCAAAGACATCTGAACATTGGAGAATTGTTACCTGTGTTTGTTGTGTAAGAATACAGGAACTCTTCAGAACCCTCAGATATGCCTGCTAGTACCCTATTTAAAAATTAGGCTCAATAAAAAAATGCATTCACCTACTTGCCTAAAAGCTATGTTCGTTTGGAAGCTGTGTTTTCCTAAGCAATAATGTGTTTTGTTTTCGCCAAAGATCTGGTAGTTCACATCAACCTTTTTAATTAAAATATACCATGAACCTATCATCTTATTGCCTTACAAGTTCTGGACACTAAAAAATTGATATAAGGTTTTGAAATTTTCAGACTGTATGCTCTAGAACCAAACATTTTCTGTACTGAAAATTGCAGTTTGTATAAGGAACTGTTAGCACAGGAAAGATGTATATGTGCATGTTCACACACACACACTTGTAGGGAGAATTAGTATCTCAGGTCTTCAGCAGTACATTTTAGCTGGGGATGTTCTTCATCTCACATTGCTGCAGTCCTTACACTTGGGTAGTCCGCTGTCCTCGGTCGGCCCGAATATCAAAGTATAAGGCTGACGTCGGTCAAGGCGCATTTGACTGACATCAGGACGTCAGGGTACAAATGCGCATGACCGACGTCATATCCTCAGTCTTTTTTGCCGCATGGTCCGATGCAGAAGCAGCATTGCAAGTGCCGGTTGGCGTTCTGAGATTTTTCGATTTCGAAGTTTCAGACCGAGTTCAAAGTTGGCTAAGTACCCGTTGCTAGAATATTTTAGTTTTTCTTGCCTCAGTGATTTACGGATGTCAGAAAAAGTCAATAATTGCATTTCTTGTGGGAAACAGATACCGCATAGAGATTATCATACTTTGTGTATTCCTTGCTTAGGGCCTGAGCACGACGTTGTTGGCTGTCGCTCTTGTGCTAGATTTAATAAACGCACTATAAAGAGAAGGTTGGATTGTGCAAGGTTAGTCTTTGGGAAGCGGTGCAATTATAAAATGCCGTCGGATGCTCCGACCCGCTTCTTCAAGAAGCGCTAAGGACAAAGCAGTTAAGCCTAGGCTAGAAGAACCGTCTGTACCGGACACCGGTTCTTTAGAGGTGTCGGTGGAGCCGGTAGCTCCACCGGAGGTTTCTTTATGTTCCCAGGGTGAGACTTTATTATTGCAAGATGTGGCCTCTCAGGAGGCAAGTCAGGCTGAGGGGGCTTCTCAGGTTACTATACTCCCTCCCTTCCCAGGGTGGCTAGGCCCTCTCCTTCTGTTTCAAAGGCTTCTCCCAGGGGCAGGCCAGGTTTAGCTTCAGTTGGTGTTACCCCTAGCTCTTCAGGAACTGTGCCCAGAAGCATATGCTTAAAATGGCAGAAGATTTGATTACTTTGATTAGGGGTTCTATGCCCCCTCCTGATAAGAGACCTATGGTGGAGCCTGAGCTGGGGGGTTTTGAGCAGGCTTCAGATGTTTCAGAGTCTTCGGCTGAAGACTTGCAGGAGTACTCTCCTTATTCTGATTCTGATGTGGATGATTCTACTCCTTCTGCTTCTCCTCCTGAGGATTTTTCTTTTTCAGAAACTCTTCATTCTATGAGGGAGCATTTTAAGTGGGAAGGTCAGGACTTCTCTGATTCCAGGAAAAGGCTTAGGGAATTTTTGTTTTTACCCCAGCATAGGCCTTTGGCTATACCTCCTGTTTTGGATGTAGTGGAAGATGTTTTTACAGAGGCTTCTTTTAATCCTGATTCTTTGCCTCCTGCTCCTGTTAAGCCGGATAGGTATTACAGGGTGCCTGAAGCTCATAAGTATCTTTTTAAGAGTCCTAGGGCAGACCCAGAAACTGTTAGCCAGGGGCCTAAAGGTGTTAAGGCTTCTGTTGTTAAGAATCCGGTTCCTGCAGACAAAGAGGCTAGGGCCTTGGATAGATGGGGAAAGAAAGTTTATACTTCTTCCACTCTTGCTATGAGGGCTTTGAATTGCCAGTTTCACATGTTGAAATACCAAAACTATCTCCTTTCACAATTGAAGTCTAAGGTTGATGCTCTGGCAGTAGGTATTGATTGTAAAGAGTTGCAAGATTTAGTACATGTTTCTGAACAGGTGGGTAAGCATTCTTTGCAATGTGGTTTTGATGCTGTACAGGCCTCGTCTAGGGTGGCTGCCACTGGGTCAGTTCTTCGCAGGCACGCCTGGCTAAGGGATCAAAATTTGTCTGAACATGTTAAAACAAGGATTTTAGATGCTCCTTTACAATCTGACGTGTTGTTTGGTCCTCCTGTTGAGGCAGTTTTAAAGAAAATGGAAGACAAAGCTAAGTCTATGCAGACTGTTAAAGATTTTTTGCAGGTCCAGCCTCCAAAGTTTAGTAGAAATTGGCCTACTAAGGGGTGGACGTATCCTTCTTATGATTCCCAGTCTAGGGGTAGATCTAGACGTGGTAGGGGCAGAGCTCAGGGCTCTTTCAGGCCTAGAACAGGGAGTTCTCCTGCACAGTCTTCGGGTGAGGGCAGGGGTCAGTCCTTTCGTAAACAGACCCAATGACCTACCTTTTCAGCTGCCAGAGCCTTCTTGTCTGGCAGCACCTTTGGGAGGAAGGTTGGCACTTTTCAAAGAAAATTGGAGTTTAATTACCCAAGACAGATGGGTATTGGATATCATACACCACGGCTACAGGTTTTATTTCCATACCTTGCCTCCTTTCAAAGGCATGCCAGACGTTCCTCCTCAACAAAGAATAGAGGCTCACAAGCAGGTTTCTCTGTTGCTCCAAATAGGGGCCATACAGCCGGTCCCTATGCCAGAAGTGGGCCTAGTATTTTATTCTCGCCTGTTCCTAGTACCAAAGAAGGGGAACACGTGGAGACCAATTTTGGATTTATCTATCCTCAACACTTATCTGGACATTCCCAAGTTCAAAATGTTGACGTTGCAGCAGCTTTTACCTCTGCTGGGCAAAGATCATTGGATGGTAACTTTGGATCTCAAGGAGGCTTACCTTCATGTTCCTATCAGACTAAGTTGCAGGAAGTATCTGCTTCGAGCTGGGACTTCTCACTATCAGTTCTCTGCATTGCCCTTTGGCTTATCTACTGCCCAGAGTGTTCACGAAAGTTCTGGCTCCAGTGATAGCTTTCTTCAGGCTAAAAGGAATACAGATCTATCCTTATTTGGACGACTGCCTGATTCTGGCTCAAGAAAGGAAGAGCTTCTTCATCATTTGGAATATGTGATAGCAGTGCTAAGATGCCTGGGGTATTCTGTGAACGAAATAAAGTCCAGTCTAGTACCCTCTCAGGACATGTGCTTTCTGGGTGTGAGACTGAATACAGCATCCCAGATGGCCTTTTAACCCCGGACAAACAAAAGAGTCTATCCCTTTACTTCCATCAACTATCTCATCAGTCCGGGCTGACTGCAAGGACAGTCCTTCAAGCCTTAGGGTTCATGGCATCTTGTATTCTGGTGCTTCCCAATGCCAAACTGCATATGAGGAAGCTACAATGGTATCTCAAAAATGTATGGACACAGCACTGCCAGGATCTGGACGCTGTCATTCAAATAATACCTTGCATTCAAAAGGAATTTTTGTGGTGGGCTCAGGAATGTCACCTAAACAAGGGACTCTCTGTGACCCGCCAGAGGCGAGTCAGATTTTAACGACAGATGCCTCAGACAAAGCTTGGGGAGCTCATCTAAATGGAAAGTGGATACAAAACAAGTGGCCTGTCAGACTACAACATCTACATATCAGCATGAAGGAGATGTTAGCAGTCCAGTTTGCATTAATAGCTTTCAAGGAATTACTTCTTCCAGGGCAGGTGTTGATTCTAACAGACAACACAACTGTCATGTGGTACATCAACAAGCAAGGGGGAACGCATTCTTATCCTCTATGCAGGCAAGCAATGATTTTGTGGGAGACTGCTCTCAGTTTACAGCTCAATCTTCAGGCAAGGTTTCTGCCAGGAGCACAGAACTCCTTAGCAGATGTGTTGAGCAGATGAATTGTGGATCCCCACGAGTGGAAATTGGATCCTCATGTATTTCAGAAATTGACAGTGTCATGGGGAACTCCAGACATAGATCTGTTCGCTTCTCCACTAAACCATCAGCTGCCAAAGTTTTGCACAAAAAGGTTTCATCCCACAGCTTGGAGAGTGGATGCTCTTTCTTTCAATTGGAGCAATCTTCATGTGTATGCCTTTCCACCTCTGCCTCTCCTCCCAAAGGTACTTCTAAAGGTCAGACAGGACAAGCCAAGGATGATTTTAATAGCTCGGATTGGCCTCGACAGCACTGGTACCCATTACTGAGAAGTCTGGTGCGGAAGCCTCCATGGCCTTTGCCTTGATTCCACACCTGTTGTCGCAGGAGGACAGCCATTTGCTAAATGTCAAGCTTCACTCTCTGCACCTAACAGCCTGGCATATTCTGTTTTGAACCATAGTGGGCCTCCACTTCCTCAGCAAGTTTTGAATGTTATTTTGGAAGCTAGAAGGCCTAGTACAAGGAAAGTGCATGAGACAAATGGAAGAGATTTTTATTTTGGAGTGCAGCAAAAGATTTTGATGTTTCTGAGCCTAATTTGTGTGTGGCTCTTCAATATCTTACTGAGTTACTACACAAAGGTTTGTCTTTCTTCTATTAAAGTTCATGCTGCAGCAATTTCGCTCACTATGATTGCGACCCACCATTGTTTTCTCATCCTTTGTTCAAGCAATTTCTTAGAGGGGCAAAGAATATAAGACCCCCACGAAGAGCTCCTACTCCTGCTTGGGATCTCAATTTTGTGTTGGAGAAACTCACTCTACAACCTTTTGAGCCTGCAGCTACTTCTGAGTTGAAATATTTGTCATGGAAGACTGTTTTTTTGTTGGCCATTACCTCTGCAAGAAGGGTTTCTGAATTGCAGGCCCTTATGGCGGTTGAGCCTTTCTTGATTTTCCATAAGGATAGGGTATCATTACGTACTAATCCTTCCTTTATGCCTAAGGTGGTTTCTAGTGTGGCTTTAAACCAAACTATTCATTTGCCTACTTTTATGCAAATCCCCAAAATAAAGGGTAAAAAGATTTTGCACACTTTAGATGTACACAGGCAGTTGCGTTATTATTTGGACAGAACTAAAGGGTTCAGGCAGTCTCAGCAGTTGTTTGTTTCTTTTGCTTTGAGTTCTCAGGGCAAGCCTGTGTCAAAACAAACTATTTCTAAGTGGATTGGGTTTTGCATTGCTTTCTGTTATTCCCATCATGGCAAGGAGATTCCAGCTGGGATTAGGCCTCATTCCACTAGGGCTACTGCCACTTGACAGCTTTTTGAGGGGAGTGGCAACCAAGGATATTTTGGAGGCAGCTACTTGGAGTTCAGTGCATACTTTTTCTAGGCATTATCACCTGCCACTTTACTCTAAATCCAGGGCTGGTTTTGCCACTGCTGTTTTGCAGGGCATCTTGGCAGCTCCTGCTTCCTTGTAGTTAGCCATCCTCCCTTACCTCTGCTTTGGGATTCTACCCAAGTGTAAGGACTGCAGCAGTGTGAGATGAAGAACATAGTACAGTTTTGTACCTACCATAAATGTAGATGTTCAAAGATCCACATTGCTGCAGTCCAATCTCTCCTCCTTCCCTCTGTAGTTAGAGGTGGTTGTGTGGGTTGGGTTGTACATATTGTGTATATTGTATATATTGTACATATAGTTAGTGCAAGGGTGGTTGGTTGGTTGTTTGCTGTCTTTTGGTTTTGACCTTTCTTTTTAGGGTCTTCTGACATCTGGGGCAAGAAAAGACTGAGGATATGGCGTCGGTCATGCGCATTTGTACCCTGACGTCCTGATGTCAGTCAAATGCGCCTTGACCGACGTCAGCCTTATACTTTGATATTCGGGCCGACCGAGGACAGCGGACTACCCAAGTGTAAGGACTGCAGCAATGTGGATCTTCGAACATCTACATTTATGGTAGGTACAAAACTGTACTTTTTATGTTCCAGAGTACTGTGGTAAACTTGTAATTAGTATTCTGTCCACTATGTTCCGTAGCCTTCCCCAGCATTGCTATCTGCACTAAGCAGTGTAAGTAGACGTTTCTGAAGTTACTGAACTAAGTAGTCATTTAGTTGCTGCAGTAGTTTATTTCAAGTTATAACAGCACTGGTTTCCATATGCAGTCAAGCCATACATCCTGGCACTGCGTCAAAAAAGAGAGAGAACTCATGCTCATGCCTTTCTACAGTGTGTGTGTGTGTGTGTGTGTGTGTGTGTGTGTGTGTGTGTGTGTGTGTGTATGTGTGTATAAAGGCCTTCATCAAGGTCTCTCCAGCTTCCCTTAGAAGTCAGAAAGGAACAAAGTGTAGCTAGTTTTCGTGCAAAATTTAATGCAATATCTGTCCATTTTTTATGAATATAATGGTTACTCAGTTTTAGAGTTATAGTTTACCTGCTCATTTCTATGTCAGCAATAAACCCTGTAAAGCAACCCATATAAATCTGTGCCATCCGTCGTTGATACTTCTCAGTTGGCCTGAGTCTTTTGTAGCAATTTATTTTTCTCTTGTTAAAGCAAATTTTGCTTCTTTGTCTAGTTTGCTCTTTAATTATACAGTCATTTTTCTGTGTGAATCAGCTTTGCAGTCTGTTTTGTTTCTCTTGCTTAATTGCATTTGCCTAAGAAGTAGATACCTTATTTTGTTTTGTAGACTACTTAATTTGCGCAAATTATTTCTTTTTTTCTGTTAGTTTAATTCTTTGTAAACTACAGTGGATATAAAAACTGTACACACCCCTGTTAAAATGCTAGGTTTTTGTGTTATACAAAAATGAGACCACAATAATCATTTCAAAACTTTTCCCACCTTTGTTTGTTTGTCTTTTCGGCTTTTTCCCGGTAAGGGGTCGCCACAGCGGAACTCCAGTCCGCTAATGATTGGCAGTAGATTTTTACGAAACGCCGAGGTACCAGCTCGACGCCCAACCTTCAACGAAGGCAAGCCCATTTATGCATGCATGTCTTTCGAACACTACCCAACCGCGAGGAGGACATGCTGACTACACATAGAAGGCACTCCCAAGCCATGCCAAGAATCGAACGGGAGAACCTCTTGCTGTGAGATAACAACGCTACCACTGTTAATGTGACCTATAACCTGTACAGTTCAATTGAAAAACAAGCAAATCTGTTAGGGGAATAAATATAAAAAATAAAAACGTACAATAAGCTGGTTGCATAAGTGTGCACACTCTTAAACTAATACTTTGTTGAAGCACCTTTTGATTTAATTACAACATTCAGTCTTCTTGGGTACACAACTGCCATCAATTAAAGAGATTCTGATTAACCCCAAATAAAGTTCAGTTGTCCTAGTAGGATTTTCCTGACATTTACTCAGTTGCCTGCTACAGCAAAACCCATGGTTTGCAGAGAGCTTACAAAAGCATCAGGGATCTCATTGTTGAAAGGTGTCAATCAGGAGAAGGGTACAAAAAAATTTCCACACCATTGGATATACCATGGAACACAGTGAAGACAGTCATCAAAAAGTGTAGAAAATATGGGACAACAGTGACGTTGCAAAGAACTGGATGTCCCTCCAAAATTGATGAAAAGACAAGACGAAAACATGACAGGGATGCTGCCAAGAGACCTACAGCAACACTGAAGGAGCTGCAGGAATTTCTGGCAAGTACTGGTTGTGTACTACATGTGACAACAATCTTCCTTATTCTCCATATGTCTGGGCTATGGGGCAGGGTTGCAAGACGGAAGCCTTTTCTTACACAGAAATACATCCAGGTCCGGCTAAAATTTGCAAAACAATACATCAGGTCTTCCTGGTCTGATGAGGCCAAGGTTGAACTTTTTGACCACAATTCCAAAAGGTACGTTTGGCACAAAAATAATACTTTGCATTACCAAAAGAACACCATACCCACGGTGAAGCATGGTGGTGGCAATATCATGCTTTGGGTTGCTGTTCTTCAGCTGGAACTGGGGCTTTAGTCAAGGTGGAGGGAATTATGAACACTTCCAAATACCAGCAACATTTGGCCCAAAACTTTCAGGCATCTGCTAGAAAGCTGAAGTAGAAGAGGAATTTCCCCTTTCCTCAAGAAAATAACCCCAAGCATGCATCCAAATCAACAAAAAGAATGGCTTCACCAGAAGAAAATTAAAGTTTTGGAATGGCCCAGCCAGAGCCCAGACCTAAATCTGATATAAAATCTGTGGGGTGACCTAAAGAGGGCTGTGCACAAGAGATGCCCTCACAATCGGACAAATTTGGAGCGCTTTTGCAAGGAAGAGTGGACAAATATTGCCAAGTCAAGATGTGTCATGCTGATAGACTCCAACCCAAGAAGACTGAATGCTCTAATTAAATCAAAAGGTTCTTCAACAAAGTATTAGTTTAAGGATGTGCATACTTATGCAACCAGCTTATTGTACATTTTTTATTTTTTATATTTTTCCCCTAACAGATTTGTTTTTCAATTGAATTGTACAGGTTATAGGTCACATTAAAGGTGGGAAAAGTTTTGAAATTATTTATTGTGGTCTCATTTTTTATATCACAAAAACCTGGCATTTTAACAGGGGTGTGTACACTTTATATCGACCGTATATAGTGAGTTGTGACAGAATACATTATACTTTTTCTTGTTCCACTTTATTGGATGAGACATTTGCCCTGGGTATTAACCAAAATGTTTCTGTAAACCAGTTTGTTTTCTCAGTTACTGAATAATTGGCTAGGCTTGTATGGGCCCTAGGGCCGATAGCCTAGTACCTACCTATGAACCTAAGTAAATAAATAAAACTAAATAGAAAATGGAATATTTCTCACAGCATTCATATTTTTTGGCAGCTGACCACCAGGGCAAACTCTTGTCAACTGACTTTCAGACTATGGTCACAGGTGTCATGTTACTGGGGGTGAAAAAAAAAAACAATTCAGTTGGTGTGGAACACCAGATATTAACTTATCTTTGTTTTGCTTGCTGTCCGTCATCTTCCATTTCTTTGTTGTTCCTTTAGCAATTGAATAACCAACCGTACTTAACCCAAGTGCCAGTTTCCAAGGGCGACATGAGATCATCATATAGTTAAGTAACGTGATCAGATTTCCACAGTGTACAAGTATCAGGCATTGGAATCAAACCTAGGACTATTTTCAAGCATGTTATAAACGTGTCTCATTAACCTCCCTATGCTGCACTTCCAGATACTCGTTTTGAGGGATATGCTTCCAGACAGGAGTACCAGCTTAGTAATAATTATGCAGTCCAGTAACTGAGAAAAGCTTTAAATGTAATTCTTGTCTCTTAAGTGACTGTGCTTACTCATCTCTCCCCCCAAACTGCAACCGTATAAATGTACGGTCACCTTTTGTTGTTTTACTTCTCTTTTCTTAATGGGGGGGTTAAGATAAACAGTTTTTTTCGGTTGTGTATTTTGTAGACTGCTGTGTTTTTGTTGAACAGTGTTCTAAGTATTGTGCTGTAAAAATGCTTGTATAAATAGCAGTTTATTGTCTTTCTTGCAGTATTTAGCATTCACCTGTGGCTTGGTGAGAGGTGCACTATCAAATGTGGGTATTAAAAGTATTGTAACTGCTGAAGTATCAACAATGCCAGCATGTAAGTATATTGAGAGGTTATTTTAATTCATTTGTTTTAAGGTTTTAAAGTGCCTAAATATAGATATTGCAAATAAAAGCAGTGTGTTTTAATGAGGAATAGACTGCACTGTCAATAATATTTATTACAATAATAACAGTCTTAAACAGTAATTAAAACTTTACTCATGCACTGAAAGTGATGGCAGGAAATTGAAGCGTGGTAATGCTGTCGGCTGAAAAAAACACATTTCAAATATCATTGTGTAGAAATTGGGTATGAATAAAATTATGATGTCCAGAAATGTCTGCTAAGGTCACTTACTTCTCATTCATATCTCCTAAGATCCACTCACTGTTGTATATGGATGTGTATTTATTTATCCTTTGCTGACCATGTTAGTCTGCTAAGCTAGTGGCCTTTTTTCAAGGGAGACTTGAGGTGGTATTTTTACTACTGGGGAAGTTTTGCCAAGCCATGAGAGAACGTTCCCTACTCTTTTTGATAAGTGCCATGTCATCTTTTATGTCCACCATGTCAAGCAGATGTGATCTTGGTTTAACATTTTGTCCAAAGCACAACACACACACACACACACACACACACACACCATCCCCTTTAAGTCATACTGCAGTGCCAAAAGTCCATTTCCCTGAAGTGGGAATAAAACCCGCAGCCTTCTATTCTCCCAGAACCAAAGATGTGTGTTACTTGTTGCACCACTGACATGGGCAGTATAATTGTGTACATCGTATTTGTTTATAAATGCCCTTGCTCATTGGGCATTTCTGCCGTCTTACTCCAAGGTATACTTCGTGTCTTCCAACTGTGACTTCCTCCTTTAGTTACACTGATTCAGACTGCTGGCCAGGAAGTATTTCTTCTCTTCAAACATTATTGTATTTTCAAGTAACATTTGACTTTATCACCAGTGTATCCCACTGTAAGTTTTATTTTACTGTAATTCATTCTTTGCTAGACAATTGCTTATTTTTTTCTACTTTATACTTCATTCCTGGCTGTTCCACTACACTGTGAACACTTTTTTTCTATGTTGTGCGTTACATATTGCATTTTTCCCCGGCAGTGTCTGAAAAGGGTCTTTTACCAGTCCACCAACAAACAATAATAAATGTACACATATTGCACACCGATGTTTATGGTTGTAAATGGCCAAGCCAATTTTTTTTTTCACTTTCATCAAGAGAGACCAAGTGAGGGATGTTTATAAAAAAGATTATTATATGCAACAGTGAACTGGCTGCCTAGGGTGATAACACATACATTTTTAATACAAGTAGCTTTATTTTGTTCATCATCTTTGCAGATGTGAAGCTATGCCGAGTCTGGCCTGCATCTTAAACATTGCTCTGAATTGCTTACCTTTGCTGTCTATCTTCTTCATTGAACGTTCTAGTTTCTCTTAAACAAGTGAGTAATTCAGATTACATTATTGATAGCTATGGAGGGAACCTACAACTAATTGATAGCAATCCTTAAGCAGTCCAGTGGTAACTGATACTATTAATTGGAGATTCAGAGGAAAAATGGCAGCAATCATCAACCTGCCCTATTAGTTCCATCTCCATTTGTCCTATTTATTGAATGTTTCCAGTCTTTATTTTTATTATGTATTTTATTTTTTATCTTAATTTTTTGTGAGTTATTTTTAGGTTGGATGACCTCCATGTTGGCTGTGGTATGTGGATTCTCTCTGTCAGTGATGTGTGCAGCTAACCATCTGTCATTTAGTCGCTGTCATCATCCTTTAAATAAATAAAATAACTCAGTGCTGACTTGTCTTTCGAAATATCTCTAGAGTGACTGTTTGTTTTACCAGGGGTTTTATTAGTTGACAGCTGACAGTTGCTGTCTGTGGTGCTTATCTTCTGTGTTTTGTATTGTTGCTACTTCCTAACCATCTTCATATATGGTGTTAACGATGGTGATTTTTTCCATAGGCATTCGGATCATTGCAGAGTTCTGAAATACAGTGAAAGCATCTTATTCTAAAAGTTTGAGCAGAATATTCATCAGCAGTGAATGTGATAGCTGATGAAACATGTCAGCAGGTTCTACCTTTTGCAAGGGAAATGAAGTGAGACAGAGATGTGAGCAGTGAAAGCACTGTGTCTACATGACTGGATTTACTTATTCCATTTATTTACTGCACATATTACAATGAGATAAAATTTTACTAGATTTGGTTAGACTTTGCTGGATGTTCTGTGTGGATAGTTTGAGTGTTCTGAACATCAGTCAAATTATATTAATTTACTGTGCCACATTGTTTTGGTCTGTGACTAGTAGGCACGGCTTTAGTCAATTTTGAATCTCCCTTCTTAGCTCATGACTTCATACAGACAATAAAATTGCTACTCCTAACTTGCCTCTTTTATTTTTCTTTATTATATTTACATTTTTCATTTTTGTTTCTACTTGGATGCATTTTTATTATTACTTTATTGTTATTCTTGTTATTATATTTGATAGAGTTTCCAAGTATCATTCCATCCTTGACTGGATTTTACATAACAATCCTAATCTGTTATCCCACTCAGGCTGTCTCCCTGATAGCCTAAGTGACCATAACCCAACCTTTCTGCTAAGAAACCACATTCACCAAACCTGCCAGACCTCTTTCCACTAATCAGAAACAAAAAAAACTTTCATCTAAATAGGTTATCTCTGTCCCAAAAAGTTGCAACTGGGAACCTCTCTGACACCTGCCCCTGAATGACGCTGTCCTTTCCTGCAACTCCAACTTCCTAGACTGCCACGCTCCACTAGAAACATTACAGTGAAATCAAACTATGCACCCCGGCTAAGTAAAGAATCCAGATCCCTACTCAAAGCCAGATATAAGGCCTGGGAACCATTTTATAAAAACATATCCCACATAACTAAACAAACTTTCCTAGAAATTCGAAATAAAGTAAAAAAAAAAAAAAATAATAATAAAATTAGACAAATGAAATTGCTACCACAATATCCTAAATAAACATCAAAGTAATCCACAAAAATTTTGGGCTGCAGTTTTACATAATACAACCAGGTAAATCAACCACTCCTACTCCAACAGCCATCAAGTCTGAGAACTTAGCAACACAATTTAATAATTACTTTACTGAAACCATCCAAGCTCTTGCAAACTCCCAGGCCAACTCCAACTACTCCCCTCCCATCTCAAACCATATCAACACTAACTTACTAAGTAGCACCAACCAGTTTACATTAAACCCAGTCTCCATTAATACCATCAAAAAAATACTTAAAAAAACTCAGACCTGCTAACTTAGCTGCAGACAATCTCTCAGCTGAATTCCTGCAAATTGTAACAGATGCAATTGCATACTCTGTACCGTTCCCCTAAATAGATCATTATCTGAAAAACAAGTCTCTGCTATCTGGAAAATCTCCTACATACTGCCATTACACAAAGGAGGCAACTCTACAGAACTATCAAACTATCATTAAATTGCCATCCTATCCCTATCAAAAATTCTGGAAAGAGTTGTACATACACAACTTATGGACTACCTCCTTACACACAAACTCCTATCAAACATCCAACATGGTTTTCACCCCTTTCACAGTACCACCACAGCCCTAATGTCCTTTACAAAACACAGTTAATCAGCACAGAAACAATGGCAAATTTGTATCAGCCATATTCTTGAACTTGTCCAAGGCCTTTGACATGGTCGACCACTGCAAACTCATCAATGTTCTCTCCACTGTAAACCTCAGCAACCCCACTATTACCTGGATCCAGTAACCTACTAACGTCAGCAAGCAGTCCCCTGGCGACAATATCTTTCAACCCCTTCTCCCAGTTACCTTAGAGGTCCCACACGGCTCCATCCTTGCCCCCCTTCTATTCCCTCTCTTTACCAGTCAGCTCCATTCTGCTACCCTTCATGTCTCAGTTGTCCAATATGCCGACAACTCTACTCTGATATGCTCAGCCTCCTCCCTCAAAGACCTTCATTCCATTACCCAAGATTCCTTTCTGTCTATTGAATCTTGGTTGACCAACTCCCAACTCATTCTTAATCCTAACAAAGCAAAACTTCTTCTCTTTAGCCCAGCTAGGACTGTCTCCCAGTCCACAACCTTTAGCACCTTCTCTAAAATCAAACTGTCACCCCTACAACCCAAACCAAATTGCTAGGAGTAGGAATTGATAACCTGAAATTTGACATTTGTATAGCTCATACCATCAAAAAAGTCAACAAGAAACTTGGTCTCCTTTACAGACACAACAAATTTCTAACAAACCACACAAAAGCCACTATTGCTAGAACACATCTTCTGTCAACCCTCTTATATACCTCCCCAATTTTAACCAACCTCCGCAAAACTGAACTTGCCTGTTAAAATAAAATCTCCAAGCTTGCCACTGGTGCCTCATACATGTCACATCACTGTTTATCACTTAAGCAGCTCCAATGGCTTGAACTCCTTCACTATAACCAACTAGTGTTCGCCCACAAAATATTCAATCAATCAGAAGGAACCCCTTCACTCAAAGATATCATACAACCCTATTCCACCAAAAGACAGCTCTAGCAACAAACTTCTTCTACACATCACTGAAGCTAACAACTCAGCAGGTGAACCACTATTTTCCAACTGCAATTCCAAATTCTGGAATAATCTACTAAACTTACTCGTGACTAACACTTCAACATTACAATTTAAAAAAACCCTAAAAACCCAGATGTCCTTCAAGAATGCAACTGCAGTCATAACATGTGGGTTGTCCTGCCTCAGGCAGCCCTCGGTCGGCCGGATTCCAAAGTCTGGGTCCGACGTCGGCTGATGTCGCATTTCTCTCCGTCAGAGCGGCTGGAGTACATATGCATCAGCCGACGCCATTTTCTTCAGTCTTTCTTGCCGCGCGGTGCCCGAAGCATTAGCAGTTCGCAAGTGCCGGTCGGTCAGCTCCTGTATTATTCGATTCCGAAGTCATCAAAAAAGCTAAGTACCCCGTTGGGGACCTTTTCTTGCCTCAGCCGCTGTCAGAAATTACTGAAAAAGTTAATTGTCTTTCTTGTGGTAAACAAATACCTCATAAGGATTTCCACTCTTACTGTCTTCCTTGCCTGGGCCCAGACCACGACGTCTCGGCCTGTGTAGCCTGTGCTCGCTTCAACAAGCGCACTCTCAGGCGCCGGGCGGAGTTCGCTGAAGATTTTTTCGCCGATAAATTTGCTTACACCATGCCGTCGGATCTTCCGACATCGCAAACTCCCAAAAAGCGAAAAGGCCGGGACCGACATCCTCAGCCCGCATCTACCACAGACTCCACGCCAAAACCTAGCGCGAGTGCTCCGGTTCCCTCTGAGACGGTCTCTCCACCGCTCCGAACCGAAGACACCGCATTACCGACGACTCCGATTCCGGACATCACTCCGACGCCAGTTATCGATTTTCCTCCGGATACCGAAACCGAGGAAATGCCCGAGACCATTGCTGTAGACAAGGTCACTCCTGCACGTGGAGCTGCCAGGCTTCCTATGGCCATGTCTATTAAGGCCTACACTAGGGCTAAGGCAGCCAGCAAAACAAAGCATATTACTTCTAAATTCTTACCTCAGCCTACTCCAGAGACACAAATTATGTCCATGGCTGCTGATTTAATTTCCATGATTAGAGGTTCACAGGCCCATCCTGAGAGAGGATCCTAGCCTCCTTCTGATAAAAGGCCCCGGGTTGAACCCTCTGACCCTATTCCTTCAGATGAAGATTCTGAGGGCTCTGTCCACTCTGATAGCCAGGAAGAGCTCTTCCAGACCTATGAGGACTCGGATGCAGAAGATTCCATCCCCTCGGCCTCCCCTCCTGAGGATATTTCTTTTGGGGAGGTTTTGCACACCATGAGGGAACATTTCAAGTGGCAAGGTCAGGAATATTCTGATTCTAGGAAACGCCCTAGGACTTTCCTTAAGAAGCCCCAGCACAGGCCCTTAGCTATTCCTCCTGTACTTGATGTTCTGGATGATTTATATTCTGACTCTAGTGCTACCCCTGATTCTCTTCCTCCTGCTCCAGCCAAGCCAGACAGGTATTACAGGGTCCCAGAAATTCATTCCCATTTATTCAGGGCCCATACTGTTGATTTGGAAACTATTTCACAGGGGCCTAAAGGAGTTTCAGCCTCCACCTCTAAGAATCCATTGCCCTCCAACAGGGAAGCTAGGTCATTAGAGAGATGGGGCAAAAAGGTTTACACATCCACTACCTTATCTATGAGAGCTTTAAATTGTCTTTTTCATATGTTACAATATCAGGATTACCTGTTAGAAGATTTACAAAAAACACTAGCCACTCCTGATCCTTTAGACAGGAAGACTTTGCAGGAAGCTGTACATAACACTCAGCAAGTAAGCAATCACTTCCTGCAGTGTGGATATGATGCACTGGAAGCTTCATGTAGGGCAGCTATGACAGGGGCAGTCATTCGTAGATATGCTTGGTTAAAAGATCAACCTCTACCAGATCATGTAAAAGCAAAACTTCTGGATGCACCTTTGGAAAAGAACAAGCTTTTTGGTGCGAATGCTAAGGATGTGTTAAAGACCATCGAAGAAAAAGCAAAATCAGTTCAGACGGTGAAAGATTTCCTCCAGGTTCAACCCCCCAGATTCAGTAGGAATTGGCCTTCTGAAAACTGGTCCTTTCCTAATCCAGAAAAGTTTCAAAGGGGTAAGAACAGACGTGGCCGAGGAAGAGGCCAATACAGAGGCCCTTACAGGGGACGACAATGGCAGCCAGGAAACCAAAGAAGTGATGCAGGGGTTTCACCTGCCCCACAACCACAATCTCAATGACTTTCCTCTACTACCGCCTACCAGGGAACAAATAGAAGCTCCCTTGGGCGGGAAATTATCTCTGTTTGCAGAAAATTGGCACAGACTGACAAAGGACAAATGGATTTTGGACATTATAGACCGAGGGTACAGGTTTCATTTTCATACCTTACCAAGAAAACAAGGCATGCCAAACCTACCACAAAACCAGAGGGCAGAGGCTATCAAGCAAATCACTCTGCTTACTCGGATGAAAGCAATAGAAAGAGTTCCACAACAAGAACAAGACCAGGGGTTTTACTCAAGACTGTTCCTTGTTCCAAGAAAAGAATCTCAATGGAGACCAATACTGAACTTGTCCGCATTAAACACCTTTATCATAGTACCAAAGTTCAAAATGCTGACTCTACAGCAACTCCTTCCCATGCTGGGCAAGGGGTCTTGGCTGATTACTCTGGACCTCAAGGAGGCATACCTGCATGTCCCTATCAGACACAGCTGCAGAAGATACCTCAGATTTCTTGCAGGGCCAGAGCATTATCAATTCTCAGCATTGCCATTTGGCTTATCTACTGCGCCCAGAGTATTCACAAAATGCCTGGCTTCAGTAATTGCTCATTGCAGGCTCCAAGGGATACAAATTTACCCGTACCTGGATGACTGCCTCATACAAGCGGACGACAAATTGATGTTGACAAAAAACCTGGATTATGTCATACGATTACTTCAAGCTCTGGGATACACAGTCAACTTCCAAAAGTCAAGACTGCAACCATCCCAGCAAATAATCTTCTTAGGAGCCAAACTAGACACAGCCTCTCAGATGGCTTACCTGACAGAAGACAAGCAAGAGAAGTTAACTCATTACTTCAAAGGTTTAGCAAAACTCACCCAGATGACGGCAAGGAGATTCCTACTGGCCCTGGGTTACATGGCATCCTGCATTCTCCTGGTTCCATTGGCAAGATTACACATGAGAAAGCTTCAATGGTACCTAAAAAGCATTTGGTCTCAACACAGCAACAACTTGGAGACAATCATACCGCTCATTCCATGCCTACAAAAGGAATTGCTATGGTGGGCCTCGGTGAGCCAGGCAAACACAGGTATGTCATTCAAAAAACCACAGATAACACAGACCATGACCACAGACGCCTCAGACCTTGGATGGGGGGCGTACATGGAAGGCAGGTGTATACAAGGACAATGGTCTCCAAAGGAAACACATCTGCATATAAACCAAAAGGAAATGCTGGCAGTAATGCATGCCATCGAGGCCTTTCAACACCAGCTCCAGCAAGGCCATTTACTGATATGGACAGACAACACCACTGTGATGTGGTACATAAACAAGCAAGGGGGCACCCACTCTTACCCCCTTTGCAGACTGACAATGCATCTTTGGGAGAAATCACTGAGCCTAAACATCCAGTTACAATCCCAGTTTGTTCCAGGAAAAGACAATGTGTTGGCGGACAGCCTAAGCAGGAATTTCACAGATCCACACGAGTGGATGTTACATCCGAAGGCCTTCACACAACTCACTTCGACATGGGGCAAGCCAGAAGTGGACCTGTTTGCCTCTCACCTCAACCATCTTCTACCAAAATTCTGCACAAGGACATACCATCCAAAAGCTTGGAAAATAGATGCCCTCTCATTCAACTGGAACTCCCTAACAATCTATGCATTCCCACCTCTGCCACTGATGACCTCAGTATTACTAAAGATCAAAGCAGAGAGACCCAAGGGAATCATAATAGCTCCGGACTGGCCAAGACAACACTGGTACCCACTACTACGGAGCATATGTCACACCAGGAGGTGGGCCCTTCCCCAATGGCCTCTACTTTTGACTCAACACAATTTCGAAACAGTGCATCCAAATCTTCAGACACTGCAGCTGACAGCCTGGGAGATCCCATAAATAACTTCAGCCTATCTCTCCAAGGAAGTTCAGCGGATACTAACAGAGGCTCGAAGACCATCCACCAGAAAGGTTTACTTAGCAAAGTGGAAAAGATTCAGCAATTGGAATACCAGCAAGGGACATGATGCATCATTGTTGAACATCCCACTCATCTTGGAATATTTGGCAGATTCCTCCTGTTTTTTCACACCCTTTACTAAGGCAGTTCCTCAGGGGAATCAAGAACATTAAGCCACCAAGAAAGGCCCCAGTGCCAGCCTGGGACCTCAATTTTGTCCTAGAAAAACTGACTCTACCTCCATTTGAGTCAGCAGCTTCAGTTGACTTGCAATTTCTCTCATGGAAGACAGCTTTCCTGTTGGCAATTACTTCAGCAAGAAGGGTTTCGGAGCTACAGGCCCTAATGGCAATACCACCCTTCATTATTTTTCACAGAGACAGGGTTTCATTAAGGACCAACCCTACTTTTATGCCAAAGGTGGTATCTAGGGTTTCTTTAAATCAAGCCATTCATCTGCCTGCTTTCTTCCCCAATCCTGAGAATAAGGGGGAAAGACTGTTGCATACCTTGGACATTCACAGACAACTTTGATACTACCTGGACAGAACCAAGGCCAGTAGGAAGTCTGAACAACTTTTTGTAGCTTACGCTCCTGCAGTCCAAGGGAAAGCAATTTCAAAACAGACTATTTCAAAATGGATTGGGCATTGCATCAGATTCTGTTATTCCTTTCATGGAAAAACTGTTCCAGCTAATGTCAGACCACATTCCACCAGAGCTACAGCCACCTCTACAGCATTCTTAAGAGGGGTGCCTACTAAGGACATTCTAGAAGCTGCTACATGGAGCTCCGTGCATACATTCTCCAAACACTACAATCTCCCTCTATACTCCAGATCCAGAGCAGGCTTTGCTTCGGCAGTCCTGCAGGGTTTGATTGCCACACCATCTTTTTCCTAGAGCATTCCTCCTCCCCAGCTAAGCTATGGTATTCTACCCACATGTTATGACTGCAGTTGCATTCTTGAAGGACATAGTACAGTTTTGTACCTACCATAAATGTAGATGTCCGATAGACATGCAACTGCAGTCAGATTTTCCCTCCCTCCATACCCCTCTATGCCTAGGGTCCACTCCTATCCCTGTTACTCTTAGCTGGGGATATCTGTTATGGTGTATTTGTTTTATTGCTCATTTATTTGTTTGGAATCCTGTTTTTGTCTTCCAATTTTATTACAGCCTTCCTTGGAGGGCACCTGGCATCTGGGGCAAGAAACACTGAAGAAAATGGCGTCGGCTGATGCTTATGTACTCCAACCGCTCTGACGTCGGAGAGAAATGCGACATCAGCCGACGTCGGACCCAGACTTTGGAATCCGGCCGACCGAGGGCTGCCTGAGGCAGGACAACCCACATGTTATGACTGCAGTTGCATGTCTATCGGACATCTACATTTATGGTAGGTACAAAACTGTACTTTAACATAAATACATGGCTCTGTTCTTGCAACTCCCCTAGATAGCCTGTTCTTCTTTTCTGCTCCATTAATAGGACTCCACCAACTCTCTCTACCTGTTTTTTTAACCACTTTTTATGGCTCTCTTTTAACTGCACATAATCATATGTATATATTTGTATACTTCAAAATTGTGCTTTGTTCTTGAGTGTCTCCTCTGTGTATTTTATGTGTTTTTTATTTCTGAAGCTTTTGTTCCTGGGCCTCTGCTGAAAAAGGACATGTGTCCAGATGGAATTTCCCAGTAAACAAATGTAAAATAAATAAATAAATTATCTGATTATATATTGCTTACTTTATTTTTATTATGTATTGCTTAACTAAGCACTTAAAAATCATGAACAAGTAGGCAGGACACTGCTTATTTCTTCTGGAGCCATTTATAAATTCTGTTGGGAGTGTTTTTGTACAAGTGTGTGATAGGGGGTGCAGTCAAGATTGTTCTGTTCCCCTACTAAAACAGATCCTAGAGTAGTGGGGTTGACATGGGGATTAACATTTAGTAAATTAGTCATTCTTAAGTTCATAAGACAAACCAGACTGCCTGTTTTACATGAAAGATCCAAGACTCCTGGGATGAATAATTGATTGAGTCAAAGATGAATAGCATGGAAAGGGAGGATACAGAACCAAGAACCAAATGTGCAATATTTACAAATATTGAAGTTTCCTTAAGGGTATTCATGGAATCCAGGAGGGAGAGTACAACACTGAATTTAAACATATGGAGGGGGCAGCTGAGGGGCCTCGCCTTACCTGCTTTATCCTTAGCACTGACTCCAGCAAGTGCATCACTTCATGCTGTGGGTCTTTTACTTGCCCTAGGCATGTGGTCACTGATTTCTTGTGCTTGTCTTTTGGGATGGCTATAGGTCACTGATCTGTGTAATTTTTCTTCCATGTCAGAGCCCTCTTGGGAAGAAGGAACAGGCCTTTGGTACCTAAGGATGCTATTACTGTTTGCCCCAGGCTGGACAGCAATCAGCCATACACAAGTGGTCCTTCAATCTATAAAGGCCACTTTTTAGAACTAAATAACCAAACCTATATTATACTCTTTTGGCATACCAGATGGTACTAGACGATGTACTGGCACAGCCCAAGTCTGTATGCCTCAGAGGTACTGTAGAGTTTCAGCTGTGAAGCCAGGAAGTGGGCTTCAATTGTACTACTTCTTGGTGCTGCAGAAGGAAGGAGGGTTTAACCCGATCTTGAATCTCAGCAAGCCCCAAAATTTCCAACTATTATGACATTGTCTGGATGGTGGCATTCCGGAATATGAGGCATCTGTTGCTTTATAGGTTCATAGATTAGTACTAGGCTAATTGCCCTTGTGGGCCATTTTAAGCCTAGCCAATTACCCCATGTGAGAATCAAACCCTGTACCTTGTGTCTGCCAGGTAAACACCTTAACCATTTTGCCATCCTCCCACTCCCTTAATAAGGTTAAATGATGTCACTGGGCATAACAAATATCTTGTTGTGTATCTCTAGTGGGAAACCATACAGGAGATACCTTTACTTTGCTTTTTCCACTCAATTTTATCCTTTGGCCTATGCTGTGGCGTCACTACAGTTTTTACCACAGATGTGCCATTGATTGGAGAGTCCTTGTATGAGACATGATTTCCTGTTTCTGACACTTAACTTTATGATTGCGGCTACATCAAGAGACTTTCTGTTGATCATCCTAACTTAGGTTTAGTCCTGAGGGATGTCAGTTATTTGGGAGAAAGTCTGTTTTGTTCCCTGTACAGAGGATTTCCCTCATTAGAGCAGAGCTAGACTCCGTCTTGAACTGGTCCTTTCTTCCCATGGGGGGACCTACATTTTTAGGGCTATGGATGGGTGGAGGCACAGAAGCATGGGGCTGTTCATACTGTCTATGCTTGTTTGGCCTCATGGCAGAAAGATTTCACATCCCACAAACATATCTTTACATGTTTATGCTTCATTGAATGGTGGTACAGAGTCTTCATGCCTTTTGCATATTTCACCATTTTCTGAAACAGCGTGGTGTGGCCTGTTCTAATTAGCCATGTGCTTTCCACAGGAAATGCCTGCAATAAGGGATTTACAGTTGCTCAGCTGCATAAATAAAAATATTTAAATATCTGGATGGGGCTGTCTATGTTAGTTAATATGATCGGAATTCATAAAAAGCGCAAGGACAAAGAAAAGGACAGGCATCCGAGGTCCAAAACCAATGACGAAGCCTCTTCTAGGCCAGTCGCCACCTCACCAGTTCTCAGTGAGGCGCTTTCGCAGCCCCTGATACCCGCTACCTCAGAGCCACAAGCCACCTCCGACTCCCACGTGGAGACAACTAGGCCTCTGGAAACTCAAGGTATTGGGCCTACGGAAACTATTCCCTCAGATGGGTCCGAAGCCGCTGAGCAGGCATCGGCTTCTGAGGGTGTTTTCAGACCTACACAGCTTACTATCAAGACTACTTCAGCAGCCAAGGCAAAGTCTAAAACGCCTATAAAGACAAAGAAACAAGTACAGCATTCACCAGGACAGTCATCCATGCCAAAGAAACAGATGCGTAAAATGGCTGAGGACCTAATTACTCTGATCAGGGGTTCCCATCCCCCTCCTGATAAAAGGCTTAGGCAAGATACTGACTAGGTACCAGGATGATATGTTCTTACTATGGAAGGGGTCTAAAGAGCTGATTCCAGTCTTTATGGATGATATCCAATCCATGACAGATTTTTTTGAATTTACGTACCAATGTCGAGATATGGTTATTAATTATTTGGATGTTAGTTTATGTAAGGATGACATCAGTGGCAGATATAAAAGTTTAGTATATAGGAAGCCGTCCTATTCAAATTCCTTTCTTCACTTTTCCAGTAGCCATCCATTTCACCAAAAGAGAGCTGTCGTCAAAGGACAGTTAGTTAGAGCAACTAGGATGGTTACTGATGAAGAAGATTTTCAGGTAGAATGCTCTTTACTAAAGTCCATGTTCATTAGTAGGGGTTATCTGAAATCACTGATTGATTCTATATGTTTAGAGGTTAGAAATAAAAGGTGTGATGGATATTTTAGGCCCCTTTTACTTGACAAATCACTTCCAATGTTAAATGCTTCAGAGGTAGATATTAATATTTTTTCTCTTATTCCAGAAGTGGACTATAGAGTTAGCTTTCTTTGTACGTATTCTTTGGGCCATTATAGAATTAAAGAGATTATATATAAGAATTGGTCTATTATTACTGAAGATAAAGCTATATTTATGCTTCTAGGAATTAAACCAAAAGTCATCTTTAGAAGAGGAGCTAATTTAAAATCTATTTTGGAAATGAATGTAAAATCTATAAATAGTAGTAATCTAGGTAAGTCTAGATGTGGTGCATGTCACCAATTCAAATATATTAACTTAGACAAAAAAGTTAAATTAAAGAATGAAATTTATAGTATTAAGGGAAGGTATAATTGTCATAGTAGGGCTGTGATATATGTTGCAATTTGCTCTCAGTGTTCCGTTTATTATATCGGAAAAACAGAGAGAAAGTTGAAACAACGTATTTACGAACACTATTATGCTATCTCTAAAAAAGATAAGAATAATGCCTTAGCTAGGCATCTTATCGATTACCCTGACCATAGTTTTAAATTTTCGGTCTTGCAACAAACACAATTGGACCCTAGGGGAGGCCCATGGCAACTGAATCTGGAGATAGATGAAATTAAATGGCAGATAAGAACTGAAGCACATATATATATCCTGGCCTAAATTAATATATTTCTATAAAATATATCCTTAAACGCTTAGCCTTGAATAGATAAATAAGCGTTGGAGTATATTTATTTCAATATGTTTGAAAAAACGTATATATTTGTGTTTTGTTTATGTTGTAACATACTGTGTATTATAGGAGTGTATAGTAATATGGCATCGCTCTTTAAAGACAAGCTTTTTCTTAAATTGATTTTTAATTGAATTTTTAATTGATTAATTGATGCATATTTAATGTATATAAAGGGTTTTAATTGATGTGTCTTTGTCTGAAGAAGGTGGGACATAGTTTTCACCGAAAGCGGTAATTCAATCTGTGTTCAAGAAGATTTGCTTGAGTTTGTGTTATAGGTGCTCGCAGTGGTACTCACTATTATTTTCACAAGATACTGACTATGATTCCTCTGACCAGGTTTCTATTTCCTCCGATTCCTCTTCATAACAGGGATATTCTCTTCCTCCCTATGAGGATTCTGATGCTGTAGAATCTATCCCTTCAGCCTCTCCTCCTGAGGATTACTCTTTTGGGGAAACCCTGCACACCATGAGGGAGCATTTCCATTGGGAGAGCCAGGATTATTCAGAAAACAAGAAAAGGCTCAGATTTTCTTTTACTGCCTCAGCACAGGCCCCTTGCTATTCCCCCTGTACTAGATATTGTTGATGTTTTTTCTGAATCCAGTTTGTCTCCTGATTCATTACCCCCTGCACCAGCTAAGCCAGATAGGTACTACAGGGTCCCAGATTCACATAAATGTCTTTATAAAAACCCTGTTGCTGACCCAGAAACAATTTCTCAGGGTCCCAAAGGGGTCAAGGCTTCCACTGCAAAAAATCCTCTTCTCTCTGACAGGGATTCTAGAGCACTGAACAGATGGGGGAAAAAAGTTTACACCTCTGCTACTTTAGCTGTAAGGGCTTTAAACTGCCAGTTTCACATGCTTAAATATCAACAATACCCAATGTCTTTGCTCAAACAGAAAATGCTTACAAACTCAGAATGTCCTGAAAATAAGGAAATGCAGGATTTATTGCATGCAGCTGAACAAGTAGAAAGCATACTTTGCAATGTGGTTTTGATTCATTAGAGTCTTCTTGCAGAGCCGCAGTTACAGGTTCTGTCATTCAAAGGCATGCTTGGTTAAAAGAACAAAGTTTACCTGATCATGTTAAAGCAAAATTGTTGGATGCTCCACTACAGCATGATACTTTGTTTGGTGTTAAGGCAGAAGAGGTGTTAAAGAAAATGGAGGATAAAGCAAAATCAATGCAGACAGTAAAGGATTTCTTACAGTTTCAGCCACCCAGATTTAGCAGAAACTGGCCTTCAAAAAATTGGTCCTTTCCAGTGTCAGACAGGCCACAAAGAGGCAGATACAGACTCCCAAGAGGCAGATCTCAGCCACAAGGCACATACAGACGTAAGCAATGGGGTGCTTCAGCCCCCAAAGGCGGAGAAGACAAATCACAACCTTATAGGAAACAGTCCCAATGACTTCCCTCTACCAATGCCAAGTACTTACCTTTTGGCGGCACCCTTAGGGGGAAAACTAGCACTTTTCTCACAAAATTGGCACATAATTACCCAAGACAAATGGGTACTGCATATTGTTTCCCAGGGTTACAGGTTCCACTTCCACACCCGACCAGGGCCAAAAGGTATGCCAGACCTGCCACACAATCAATGGGCAGAGGCACAAAAACAAATTTCTGCTCTCTTGGACATGAGGGCTATTCAAAAAGTACCACAGCAACAGCAGAGACAAGGATTTTACTCAAGACTTTTCTTGCTACCCAGAAAGGACAAAGCTTTGAGACCAATACTGGACCTGTCTACTCTAAATACTTTCCTGGACGTTCCAAAATTCAAAATGTTGACACTGCAGCAACTTCTACCCATGCTGGGCAAAAAGGCTTGGCTAGTTACTTTGGACCTCAACGAGGCATACCTGCATGTCCCAATCAGACAGTCTTGCAGAAGATACCTCAGAGTCGTAGCTGGCTCAATGCATTACCAATTCTCTGCACTGCCCTTTGGCTTATCTACTGCGCCCAGAGTCTTCACAAAATATCTGGCACCAGTAATTGCATTTTGCAGACAACAAGGAATTCAAATATATCCCTACTTGGACGACTGCCTTGTTCAAGCAGACAGCAAGGACATTCTACTAAAGCATCTGGCGTTTGTAAAAAGATTACTAACTTGCCTAGGGTACACAGTAAACGAAAATAAATCAAAACTAGTGCCCTCTCAAGAGATAATATTCCTGGGTGCAAGCTTAAATACAACTGCTCAGATGGATTATCTCATGCCAGACAAACAAAGGCAACTGACTTATTACTTTCAAATGATGGCAACAAAGACCCAGCTACCTGCAAGAAGAATTCTGTAGGCTTTGGGCTTCATGGCATCCTGCATCCTGCTAATTCCATATGCAAGACTGCATATGAGGAAGCTACAATGGTATCCAAAAAGTGTTTGGACTCAACATTGCCACAGCCTAGAATCAATAATTACTCTCATTCCCTGCCTGCAACAAGAGTTTCAGTGGTGGGCACTGGCCTGTCACCACAACAAGAGACAGCCCTTCACTTTACCCACAGCCAGGCAGAGACTAACAACAGATGCATCGGATTATGCCTGGGGAGCACACATGGCAGGAAAATGTATACAGGGCATGTGCCCACAAACCAAATGCATTTTCATATCAATCAAAAAGCGATGCTAACTGTACAGAATGCCCTGACAGCCTTCAAGGATCTACTACATCCAGGACAACTATTACTAAAGACGGACAATACTACAGTCATGCGGTACATAAACAAGCAAGGGGGCACACATTCCTACCCCCTCTGCAGGCAAGCCATGACTTTGTGGAACACAGCACTGGCCTATCAAGTACATCTGCAGGCACAATTTCTGCCAGGAAAGAAAAATACTCTGGCAGACGAACTAAGCAGAAGCCATATGGACCCTCACGAGTGGAAATTAGATCCACAAGTCTTCAGCATGATAAAGAAATGGGGATGCCCAGACATAGATCTATTTGCCTCCCCTTACAACTGCCAACTACAGAGATTCTGCACAAGGACTTATCACTCACAAGCATGGAAGGTGGATGTTCTATCATTCAGCTGGAAAAAACTAACAGTTTATGGCTATCCACCACTGCCTCTACTCCCCAAGGTATTCCTAAAAGTCAGACAAGAGAAGCCAAAAATGATTCTCATTGCCCCAGACTGGCCATGCCAGCACAGGTACCCAATCCTAAAGACCTTGTCTCAAGGGCCAGCCTGGACTTTACCTCAAATTCCTCATCTGCTGATCCAACAAAACAATCAGATCCTGCACAGCCAACTCAGAACCTTAAATCTGGCTGCATGGCGAATAATGTAGCCACTCAGAACATATCTGTCTCTAAAGCAGTTATGGGTGTCATTTTGGAAGCCAGAAGGCCGAGCACCAGGAAATCTTATGCAGAAAAATGGAAGAGATTCTGTGCTTGGAACCAGGCACAAGGACTTGAACCGCTTGTTCCTAATATTCCTCAGATTTTGCAATACCTAACTGAGATGCTGGACAAAGGCCTATCCTTCTCATCAAAAAGATCCATGCCTCTGCCATTTCAGCTCATTACAATACAGAACCTCTTATTTTCTCTCATCCACTACTACGACAGTACCTCAGGGGGACAAAAAACATAAGACCTCCAAGGAGAGCACCTATACCAACAAGGGACCTCAACTTTGTCTTGGAAAAGCTCACGCTGCCTCCTTTTGAGCCAGCCAATACAGCTGAGATAAAATTCTTGTCATGGAAAACTGCTTTGCTCCTAGCAATAACTTCAGCAAGAAGAGTCTCAGAGTTACAGGCATTAATGGCAGTGGAACCTTTTAGCATTTTTCATCCAGACAGGGTTTCTCTCAGGACAAACCCAACTTTTATGCCAAAGGTAGTATCCAGCATGGCTTTTAACCAAACCATTCATTTGCCAACCTTTTATCCAAATCCCAAGAATAAAGGGGAGAGACTTCTGCACTCTTTGGACATACACAGACAGCTACGCTTCTACTTGGACAGAACAAAAGCTTTCAGAAAAACTGAGCAACTTTTTGTGGCATACACTGCAGGATCACAAGGAAAGGCTATTTCAGAGCAGGCTATTTCAAAATGGGTAGGACACTGCATTCGTTTCTGCTATGCACAGCATGGCAAATCAGTGCCTAAGAATATTAGGCCACATTTTACCAGGGCAGCAGCCACATCAGCAGCCTTTCTCAGGGGAGTACCAACCAAGGAAATTTTGGAGGCTGCAACTTGGAGTTCAGTGCACACTTTTACCAAGCACTATCACTTACCTATTTACTCTAAATCCAGAGCAGGCTTTGCCACTGCAGTTTTGCAGGGCCTCATAGCCACTCTTAATCCTATTTAGACCCAGCCGCCCAACCTCAGCTTTGGGATTCAACCCAAGTATAATGACTGCAACAGTGAAACACGATAAACATAGTACAGTTGTGTACCTACCATAAATGTAGATGTTCGAGTGTATTCACTGATGCAGTCCAGGTTACCCTCCCACCATCCCCCTATCAATGCTGGGACTTCTCTATACTTCTCTATTCTATACAACCTATGTGGTGTATTTACTTGTAGAAGAAGGTAATGTTTATGTTAGTGCATGATTTTTTATTTGCAAATTTGTTTAGCCTACCCTTTTGGAGGCACCTGACATCTGGGGCAAGAAAAACTGAAGAAATTGACGTCGGCTGCATCTTTTATACCCCTGGCGCACTGACGTCAGGGAAGAGGCGACAGCAACCGACGCCAGACCAAGACTTTGGAATTCAGGCCGACTGCGGGTAGCCTGCCAGCAGGATAACCCAAGTGTAATGACTGCAACAGTGAATACACTCGAACATCTACATTTATGGTAGGTACACAACTGTACTTTATATGAGGTGGAATATTATACACTAGTTCCATAGTATCCAAAGTCACTTATAAAATTAATAGACTAACAGGGTTTGCAGTTCGGAGCATGTTTTGAAAATATTAAGAAGTATGAGTTGGGGGAACATTAGACACCAGGGACATACAGTTGTAAGGTATATAAAAAGATAATACAACAGAAGGTCTTGCATCAGGATGCATTTTCTGAACAATAAGAAGTATGAAACTCTAATGTTTGCTATTATTGACTAACTGTAATAGTCCATGTGTTGTGAGAGATAGGGCAAGTATAAGCAGCATAATCAGAATCATTCTGTAAAATCATGGACGGTTGGGTGGAACTTGGGGTGTGCTTGTGTGTATGGGGGGGGTTGCTATACCTCTCAATCGTTGTGCTCAAGACTTCCAGAAAAAGCCATGAGAAACACTAGATGACACCATAGAGGCTTTTTAAATATTACTGGAAATCACTTAAAGTTAACAGAGCAACAGGTCTTGCATCATGATGCAATTGTCATTACTGACTGACTGTAATCATCTGTGATTTATGAAGGGCAGGGAACAAATTAGTTAACATTAGGGGTATTCTGTAAACTCGGAGACCACTGAAAGGGATTGAGGGTGTTGGTGTCTGTGTTTGAATGTTTGCATGTGTGTGGCAGATCAAGCAAAGGGGCTGCCTGTGGTAAAGTGTTACATGGGCTGTCAGTGGTGATTATCACACAAAACGGATGATTAATGCTATTTAGCACTGCCACATTTCAGTGTGGATGATATCAGACCAAGGCCACACCCCATTGCCCCCCCCTCTCCCTTCCCACTTTCCACATCATGATCATGTCTGGGAGAAACTTCCTCTATCTGATGTTATCCATGTCACTATTCCTCACTCTTGAGTTTTGGATCTGACATCGGATACGAGATGGCAACTTTATAGACAGCTTCTAGGCTTGAGCTCCTCCCACTCCTATGATCCCTTGCTGCCCTCTAACCTCTTAGATGTTCTTCGTGTTTCACTGTTGCAGTCATTACATTTGGGTTATCTGACTGCAGGTAGCCCTCAGCCAGCCTGAATACCAGAGTCTTGGATTCCTGCGTCAGATGCTGTCTCTTCTTCCATGATGTCAGGTCGTCAGGGTTATAAAACATTCAGCTGACGCCATTACATCAGTCTTTCTTGCCATGTGGTGCCCGAAGCAGAAGCAGTTCGCAAGTGCCAGTTGGCCGACTCCTGAAATTTTCGTTTGAGTTTCAGAAGCAAAGTCTTTGAAAAAAGCGAAGTACCCTGTTGGGGATCCTTTTTCTTGCTCTTAACCGATGTCAGTAAAAGTTAACAATTCTTTTACCTGTGGAAAGCAAATACCTCATAAAGATTTTAATTCATACTGCATTCCTTGCTTAGGCCCAGACCACGACGTCCCTCGCTGTCAGTTTTGTGCCTTATTCAACCCTCGAACTGTTCGTCGTCAGTCTATTTTCGCAGGAAATTATTTTGGTACTTGGTTTAACTATCCAGAAATGGCTTCAGTAAGCCATCCGACAACCGATATTCCGAAAAAACGTAAGGATAAAGACAGAGACAGACCGCATAGATCAAAAACTGCCGATGACGCTTCTGTTAAGCTAGTCGCCAGTTCGCCGGTACTCAGTGAGGCGCTTTCACAGCCCCTGATAACCGGTACTTCAGATTCGCAGGCCTCTACTGAGACCCAATTCGGAGTCCCGGATGTCGCGAGATGCTTCTTCGACTATGGAACTTGCGGATGCCTCTAACTTGGATGGGTCCAGAGCCGCTGTGTAGGCACCGGCTTCTGAGGGTGTATTCAGGCCTACAGATTTGCATTTTAAACCAATGCCATCTTCTTCATCCAAGCCTAAAACTCGACCCACGCCTAGGAAACCAACGTCCAATCCGCATGATCAGGCCAATATGCTTAAAAAACAAATGTTTAGAACGGCTGAAGACCTTATAACTTTAATTAGGGGAAGCCAGCCTTCCCCCTCTAAGAAACGTAGAACTGATTTTCCTTCTAATTCTTCTGATCAGGATTCTGAAATTTCTGTTTCTTCTGATTACCAGGATTTGCCCTTATCTGCCTATGAGGATTCTGATACAGAGGATTCCATTCCGTCTGCTTCCCCTCCAGAAAATTTTTCTTTTGGTGAAACCTTGCACACTCTTAGGGAGCATTTCTGCTGGGAAAGCCAGGATTACTCTGACTCCAAAAAGAGGCTTAGGGAATTTCCCTCCTCCCTCAACACAGGCCTTTTAATATCCCTCCTGTTCTGGACATTGTAGATGATGTTTTCTTGGAATCTAGCTTGGCCCCAGACACTTTACCTCCAGCTCCCAGAAAACCTGACAGGTATTACAGAGTACCTGACTCTCACAAGTTCCTCTTCAAGAATCCTACTGCGGATCCAGAGATCATTTCCCAAGGACCAAAGGGCATTAAGGCCACTGCTGCCAAAAACCCTACCCCCTCTGATAGCGATTTTAGGGCCTTGGACAGATGGGGTAAGAAGGTATACACTTCTGCTACTTTGGCCATTAGGGCCTTAAATTGCCAGTTTCATATGTTAAAGTATCAGCAGCATATTATGGGATTACTTAAACAGAAAATTATGTTGATTCCTGACTTCACTGAACATAAAGATTTACAGGATTTAATGCTTTCTGCTGAACAAGTTGGTAAACATACTTTGCAATGTGGTTTTGACTCTTTAGAAGCATCTTGCAGGGCTGCTGTCACTGGGTCTGTACTTAGAAGGCATGCTTGGCTTAAGGATCAAAACTTGCCAGATCATGTTAAAGCTAAATTACTGGATGCCCCCTTAAACCAAGACCGCCTGTTTGGCAACAAAGCAGAAGTCGTCCTTAAAAAGATGGAGGAAAAAGCTAAGTGTATGCAGACTGTTAAAGATTTCCTGCAAGTACAGCCTCCCAGATTTAGTAGGCATTGGCCTTCTAAGAATTGGTCCTTTCCAGTCTCTTCCAGGCCTTCTCAGTCCAAACCCAGGAACAGCAGACACCTAGGTTAGTCTCAGGCTACACACAGGCCTAAGCAGTGGAGGGCTCCCACTTCCAAAGCAGGAAGTAGTAAGATACCCCCCATGGAAAAATGTCACAATGACTTAACCTTAACCCTTCCAAGCCCTGCTCAACTGCCTGCTCCCTTAGGAGGAAAGCTCGCCCTGCATGCAAAAAACTGGGAACTAATTACCCAGGACAAATGGGTTTTAAATATAGTTTTCCAGGGATACAGATTCCACTTCCACACCTTACCAACCCCAAACGGTTGGCCAGATCTACCCCCAAATCAGTGGGCAGAGGCTCAACAGCAGGTTCTCTCTCTTCTAAGTATCAGGGCTATTCAACCTATCCCAGCAGAAGAAAGGGGACAAGGTTTTTATTCAAGACTTTTCCTGGTACCCAGAAAAGACAGCTCCTGGCGTCCTATCCTGGACCTCTCTATTCTAAACACCTTTTTGGTAATCCCAAAATTCAAAATGCTAACACTTCAACAGCTGCTTCCTATGCTAGGCAAAGATGCCTGGTTGGCAACCTTAGACTTAAAGGAAGCTTACCTGCACATTCCAGTAAGGGAATCTTGCAGGAAATACCTACGCTTTAGAGCAGTTTCCATGTACTATCAATTCTCTGCACTTCCCTTTGGCTTATCTACTGCGCTCAGGGAATTCACAAAGTGTCTAGCTCCAGCCATTGCATTTTGCAGGCAGAGAAAAATTCAATAGATATGATGTAGAATTTCCCCCCCTTGAAGAGCCTGGGAGAGAGAAATGGCAGGAAAAAAGATGGAATGGAAATTTTCAAATGCGGGGGGGGGGGAGAAGGGGAAGGGGAAGATATATGTAAATACGACCCCTAACCCAAATGAAATTAGTCATGAAACTGTACCTGAAAGTATCATAGAAGTGAATGGAAGTAAGCATATGGAGATACAAGTAAGTACGACCCCTAATCCGAAAGAAAACTTTAAAACCTGTGTTGGTTACATCTCTGGTAATCATTTTAAGTAGAGTTGCTGCTGAGATTTGTCTGCATACATCAACTGGACATAAGCTGATTTAAGTATATTTCCTTCATTTTATTGTGGTTGTTATAACTTGGGGACTGATTTCTCAGATCTAGCTCTGTTGAAACTGTCTTGTGTGTGTGTCTGAAGCTCTGCACTAGTTGTTAAACTGCTCTGAAATTCCTTTAAGTGTTAATTAGCTTGGGGGTTTTCTGATAACTTTAAAACCTGTGTTGGTTACATCTCTGGTAATCATTTTAAGTAGAGTTGCTGCTACTGAGATTTGTCTGCATACATCAACTGGACATAAGCTGATTTAAGTATATTTCCTTCATTTTATTGTGGTTGTTATAACTTGGGGACTGATTTCTCAGATCTAGCTCTGTTGAAACTGTCTTGTGTGTGTGTCTGAAGCTCTGCACTAGTTGTTAAACTGCTCTGAAATTCCTTTAAGTGTTAATTAGCTTGGGGGGTTTTCTGATAACTTTAAAACCTGTGTTGGTTACATCTCTGGTAATCATTTTAAGTAGAGTTGCTGCTACTGAGATTTGTCTGCATACATCAACTGGACATAAGCTGATTTAAGTATATTTCCTTCATTTTATTGTGGTTGTTATAACTTGGGGACTGATTTCTCAGATCTAGCTCTGTTGAAACTGTCTTGTGTGTGTGTCTGAAGCTCTGCACTAGTTGTTAAACTGCTCTGAAATTCCTTTAAGTGTTAATTAGCTTGGGGGTTTTCTGATAACTTTAAAACCTGTGTTGGTTACATCTCTGGTAATCATTTTAAGTAGAGTTGCTGCTACTGAGATTTGTCTGCATACATCAACTGGACATAAGCTGATTTAAGTATATTTCCTTCATTTTATTGTGGTTGTTATAACTTGGGGACTGATTTCTCAGATCTAGCTCTGTTGAAACTGTCTTGTGTGTGTGTCTGAAGCTCTGCACTAGTTGTTAAACTGCTCTGAAATTCCTTTAAGTGTTAATTAGCTTGGGGGTTTTCTGATAACTTTAAAACCTGTGTTGGTTACATCTCTGGTAATCATTTTAAGTAGAGTTGCTGCTACTGAGATTTGTCTGCATACATCAACTGGACATAAGCTGATTTAAGTATATTTCCTTCATTTTATTGTGGTTGTTATAACTTGGGGACTGATTTCTCAGATCTAGCTCTGTTGAAACTGTCTTCCCCACCCCTCCCTGTTCTTGGATGTAGTTTAAATTTGGTGGCTTTTGCAGTCACTGTAGATTTGATCTAGGACACTCCCCAGTCCCTTCTCTTTACCGCATTCTCTCTAATAAACCCTTTCTGCACTTGCTTTTAGTCCTTTTAATTTAATTACATTTTTTCATACTGTGTGTGGACTAATATTGCTACATACTCAAGTGTGCCAGCTTGCACTGCATGTGAATTGTTTTTATAGCATTTACTGTCTGTTTTTTCCTTGTCGCTGTAAAAAAAAAAAAAAAAAAAAAAAATTCTCTTGTTTTCCTGCCTTACTGAACTAGAGTAGTCCAGTTTCAGAGTTGCTGATCCCTGGGCTTTGTTTTTAGTTCCTGTTACTGATCCATTGCCTTATTAGGAAGGAGGAAGTTTTCTTTGCTTACCAGTGGGAGTGGGAAGCACTGAGCCGCCCTTTTGTCCGATTTGGTGAAGTTTCAGTCAGAAACTAGTAGTCCATTGGTTCCTTTCAGCCCCTGCTATAAAACACGCTAAACATTTCCAGCTTGTACCAACTCAGCACAGATCCTCGTGGTGGCCTGCAGAGTGATCCAAGCAGCAGAGAGCTAAAGAGTGACTTTCTACCAGATATAAGTATTTTGTGGCTTTCCCACTGTTATTAAGCTAGCGACTGCATTTCTCCTGTTTTATAGCTACTTTAAGTGATTTCTGCATTTTACACTGTTTATTGCACTTTAAGTTACTAATTGTTGCAAATTGTTTCTGTAGGCTACACACTAAAGCAAGCTAACATTTACAGCATTTACAGCATTTACCGTCTGTTTTTTTCCTTGTCTCTGTAAAAAGAAACAAAAAATCTCTTGTTCTCCCGCCTTACTGAACTAGAGTAGTCCAGTTTCAGAGTTGCTGATCACTGGGCTTTGTTTTTAGTTCCTGTTACTGATCCATTGCCTTATTAGGGAGGAGGGAAGTTTCTTTGCTTACCAGTGGGAGTGGGAAGCACTGAGCAGCCTTTCTGTCCGATTTGGTGAAGCTTCAGCCGAAACTAGTAGTCCATTGGTCGCTTTGGGCCTAATTCCCCTTTCAGTTCCAGCTTGTACCAACTCAGCACAGATCCTCGTGGTGGCCTGCAGAGTGATCCAAGCAGCAGAGAGCTAAAAGAGTGACTTTCTATCAGATATAAGTATTTTGTGGCTTTCCCACTGTTATTCTGCATTTCACCTGTTTTACTGCTACTTTAAGTGATTTCTGCATTTTACACTGTTTATTGCACTTTAAGTTACTAATTGTTGCAAATTATTTACAGCATTTATAGCATTTACTGTCTGTTTTTTTCCTTGTCTCTGTAAAAAAACAAAAAAGCTCTTGTTTTCCTGCCTTACTGAACTAGAGTAGTCCAGTTTCAGAGTTGCTGATCCCTGGGCTTTGTTTTTAGTTCCTGTTACTGATTCATTGCCTTATTAGGGAGGAGGGAAGTTTCTTTGCTTACCAGTGGGAGTGGGAAGCACTGAGCAGCCTTTCTGTCCGATTTGGTGAAGTTTCAGCCAGAAACTAGTAGTCCATTGGTTGTTTTGGGCCAATTCCTGTCCTTTCAGCCCCTGCTATAAAACACGCTAAACACGGCTTTTTCCAGCTTGTACCAACTCAGCACAGATCCTCGTGGAGGCCTGCAGAGTGATCCAAGCAGCAGAGAGCTAAAAGAGTGACTTTCTACCAGATATAAGTATTTTTGTGGCTTTCCCACTGTTATTTAAGCTAGCAACTGCATTTCGCCTGTTTTATTGCTACTTTAAGTGATTTCTGCATTTTACACTGTTTATTGCACTTTAAGTTACTAATTGTTGCAAATTGTTTCTGTAGGCTACACACTAAAGTGCGCTTAGATTTACAGCAATTACTGTCTGTTTTTTCCTTGTCTCTGTAATAAAACAAAAAATCTCTTGTTTTCCGCCTTACTGAACTAGAGTAGTCCAGTTTCAGAGTTGCTGATCCCTGGGCTTTGTTTTTAGTTCCTGTTACTGATCCATTGCCTTATTAGGAAGGATTGCTTACCAGTGGGAGTGGGAAGCACTGAGCGGCCTTTTGTCTGATTTGGTGAAGTTTCAGCCAGAAACTAGTAGTCCATTGCTCCCTTCAGCCCCTGCTATAAAACACCAGCCTAAAACACGCTAACGCTGCCAGAAGAGAGTTACCACTGTTGCACACAAGAGCAGCGGTTAAACAAGGTTAAACTATTTGGGCCATCTAAATTCCACTCTTCCAATTTTCCCTTAAAACTACCTTCCTCGAGCTGTACTGCTGATCTAACCAGCATATCCTATAACTGAAAAGTTCATCTCTATTCTCTATCTGTAAAGCCTAGCACTTACTCCTACAGTACTTGCACCTTGATAAAGCACTTATAGATAGTACCCCACCAGCCTAAAACCCACTTCCCCGGAGTCCTTTGAAAGTCTCTTTATCTACTACTACTAGTACAGCTCAACTGGTGAACCTGGGAATATTGAGGCAATGTTACAACTGCCTCATGTACACAGACAATCCTCTCCTTCTCCCACAAAGCACAAATACATGCGAGAGATGCAACTATACGGCCAAACTGGAGGCTGAGCTCTCTCAACATAGGACTGGCAAGACCAGACAGGAGGAGAAGGTAACCACACACAATACATACCCAGTCACACATGGTACCATCACAACTTCAAATCATACACATACTCACACAAACAGCAGAGGCCACCAAAGCAGACACAACACATGCAACACATAGACCACACAGTCAGGATTCCATAGTCAGACACACTGCCACATAACGCAAGCACTCAGGTCTCTCAACTCAGTCATTGTCCACGCTGGTGTCAACGACCTGAGAAAAGGGACATCGAGGAGCTCTCTGATTATGTAGCCCAGGCAGGTATGACCCTGACCTTGAGCAGTATCCTACCTTCACCTAGAATGATGCCACAATACAGTGATAAGATGATCAGCTTTAATAATTGGCTTAAATTCTGGTGTCATTCAAAGGGGATCCAATGTCTGTCTGCCTGGGATGACATGCTGGACAAGCCACGCTGCTTCGCGGGACGGCTTGCACCTGTCACCCTGGGCTTCCGGATATTGGCAAAGGCTCTTGCCACCCCATAGTGCCTTTTTAGGCAAGGCTCAAATTCTAAACCTACCACCCTAGAACACCAAAAGGAAAAAACTAAGGGTAATGCTGCTCAATGCCAGAAGTCTCAATCTCAAGATGCACGACCAGAGGCCCTTCTCAATATGGAGAACATCGATGTCTGTGCTGTGACAGAAACCTGGTTCAAGGCTCCTGAGAGCACCCCAGCACTAACAGGTTTCACCTCATATCATGCCCGCCCCAAAAGACAACACCAAGAAAGGAGGGGGTGTCCATATTCATAAAGGACACCCACACCTCAAGGTTGGTGGCAACGCATGATGCATCGGAGACCATCCAGGTGCAATTAACCATAGGCAAGACTGCTCTGCAATTTGTAGCATGTTACAGGCCACCCTCTCAAACTCAGGAACCTCACATGGCCTTCCTGAAAACATTGGAGGGATAAATGTATCTCCAAACACCATCATACTAGGTGACTTTAACTACCCTAATATAGACTGGGAACACTACTTAAGCCCAACACTCTAACCCAAAGATTCCTGGAGTTCATAAACTCAAATGCCATGGAACAACTAGTCACCATCCCCACAAGAGGAGAAAACATACTTGATCTCATCATCACGAACATGGGATCAAAATGTTCAACACCCCTCACTGGTGAGATCAGATCATAAACTAATCTGGCTGGAGGTCCTCATCCCGCCCCACCTGAAACAAAAAAGACCACAGTGAAAAACTTCTCAAAAGCCGATTTCACACTTCTAAAAACTAGTGTGGTCTCCTTTAAGGCCCCTGAGCCAGTGGTAAACATTACTCAAACCGCTGAATCACTTACAAATGCCTTCTACCAGCACCTACAGGACTGCATGGATCAGGCAATCCCAAACAAAACTAAGACTCTCTGTACCAAAGGCAAGCCACCAGTCTGGTGGACCCCAGCCATAAACAAGCTCTACAACAAAAGGAGGAAGCTACTACAAGATAGAGCAAAATCCTTGAAAGGTAAGACACCTTTGATCATTATAAGTAAAAAACTAAGAGCTCTCATAAAGTCATCCAAGGCAAATTTTGAGAGAAAAATCGCCAAGGACTCTAAAGAGAATCATAAGGCCTTCTTTAGCTATGTTAGAAACCTAGGAGGAAACTCCCAGATATGCTCAGAATTAGTTCAAAATGATGTGAAAATTACTGAACCTACACACATTGCCAACATACTGGCTGACAGGTTCAGTGCAAACTTCCCCAAAAGGAGAGATATCTATTCCAGAGGATTGTAGCCCCCAAACATCTCCAACGCCCAGGTGAGAACTGCCCTCACTAAGGCAAAAACACAGCATCCATGGGACCGGATGGTGTCCCCGGCTGTGTGCTTCATGAACTCAATGAGGAATTAAACCCACAGTTAGGACAGCTGTTTAATCTTAGCCTCACCTCAGGATACTCAAGGAGTGGCGACGGCGCACTGTGGTCCCACTTCATTGCCTCCACAGACCCTCATTAGCTTGACAAGCCTTATCTGCAAAGCCATGGAGAGGATCATAATGGAACTCATAAATAAAGACATAGGGAACTTGCAGACTTTGGATCCAACTCAGTTTGGCTTTGTCAAAGGCAGATCCTGCCTCTTAAACTTGGTTGACTTTTTCGAGACAGTCACCAAGGCCATTGATGAGGGAAAGGCAGTCCATACAGCCTACCTCGACCTGGCAAAGGCCTTCACACAATACCCCACTCAGGTATCATCGAAAAACTCATCAGCTTGAATGTAAACCCATACATCACAAGATGGGTTGCAAACTGGCTAAGTGACAGAACCCACAGGGTCAGAGTTGCTGGAGCCATGTCAGACTCAAAGCCTGTCACAAGTGGTGTCCCACAGGGCTCAGTCCTGGGTCCACTCTTGTTCGGCATCTACTTTTCTGAAGTACAAGCAAACACAGGAGGGTTATGGCTGACAAAGTTTGCAGATGACTGCAAACTCACATCTGACACAGATATCCTCCAGAAGGGCCTCACAGAAATGGATAACTGGTGCCAGAGCCATGGCCTGAAGTTAAACGCCAAAAATGCATAGTCATACCCTTTGGGAAAAACAAGGCTACCCCTAGCTACCATATAGGTGGCAATCCACTGAGCACAGAAAAAGTCATCAGAGATCTGGGGACCCAGGTTGACAGTAGCCTTCGCTTGACACTCATGTTGCTAAAGTAGTTAGGAAAACCTTCTATATCACCCACCTGATCATGAAGGGATTCACATCTAGATCAAGGGAGGTCATCGTCCCCTGTACTCATCACTTATTAGACCTATGATTGAGTACAATGCCCCGCTCGAATGTATCTGACCAGACACCTGCTGCAGCTTGAAAGGCCCCAAAAGTTCCTCACCAAAAGGATAAAGGGTCTCAAAATATGTCTTATGCTGCCCGACTGAAAGAACTCCAGCTCTATTCAGTCTCATACCGCTTGCTCAGAGGTGACCTGTGCCTGACATATAAGGCCATGTCAAACCCAGATTTGATGAATATGCTTCACCTCAAAAATCTAGATCCCTCAGAACCACAAGGGCGGAGACTTAAACCTTGACACGGTTATAAATAGAACGTGCTGGAGGGACAGATTCATCACCCAGAGACTCCCTATGCTGTGGAACAAAATCCCGGTACATGTGAGGCAGAGCACCTCTCTGGTCTTGTTCAAGAGGAATCTTGACCAATGGATGGGAGATTGCAGATATACCCCAGGGATTACTTCACTGCTTGACAGAGGCACAGCAAAATGATAGGCATAGTTTTTATTCAAACTAAAGGGGTGGCGAAAGCCACATAACTATGGGCTAGGCTTATAAATGCCCTTGGGCAGATAGCCTAGTATGAACCTATGAACCTATGAACCTATGAAACTGCACCGGTTAGTATCATAGAAGTGAATGGAAGTAAGCATACCCTGGAGGGGTTTACCATTTACAATTTCAGTAGGTTGGAGTTGGAATTTCAGCATTTCAAGCTACTCGAAAATGGTTTTAAGTTTATACCATTCTTAAAGGGAAATTCTACTCAAACACTTATAGACATGAAACTTTTTCTTAGGAAAATGAACTTGGAATTGTTATTTCACAAAGAAGGTATCGACACACACACTAATATAAAAGGAAATGGAACATATGATAATCAATTAATGAAGAAATCTGTATTTAATCCCCCTATTCATATGCAGTTAAAGAATTTTGAAAACATAATGGAAAAAGAAATTAGGAAAACAGAGAAAAATATGAAATATAATAATTCCTATCACAACCTTTACCCCAATGAGTATTATAAATTAGAAGAGTTAAAAACTAACAAAGATATTAGGGTGATGAAACCCGATAAGGGTGGGGGTATCGTTGTGATGGATGTAATTGTATATGAAGGAAAGATGAATGAAATATTAAGGGATGAGGTTAAATACAGTGAGGTCTCTAGGAATGAAATTTATATGGCCTACCAGAAAATAGATAATACACTGGAAGATATGATGAATGAAAATCTTATTAGCATTAAAACTTTAACATTTTTGAAAGTAGAGAAGCCAAAGATACCTGTGATATTTGGCATTCCGAAAATCCACAAAAACAGTTTGGACCCACCACTGAGACCTATTGTCTCAGCGGGTGGATCCAAAACTAATTCATTAGCTAAATATGTGGATGTAAAGACCAAACATGTGTGGGTCCAGAAGGAAGCAATTTTGAAAGATTCATGGGACCTCCTGAGGTGTTTGAATCAAGGTTTATTTCATGAGGATTTAATTTTTGTAACTATAGATATCATTGATTTGTTTGGATCTATCCCCTATGAGGCTGGCATTTTGATGTTTGAGGAGGAAATTTTTGCTGACAAAAGGTTGACACATGAAGAAAAGGTAGTGTGCACAGGCTTAATGGATTTAGTATTAAAAAATAATTTTCTTACTTTTAATGGGGAATTTTTTCGACAGCTACAAGGAGTAGCAATGGGAGCAGCCTGTGCACCTACCTTTGCCAACCTGGTCCTAGCCAACTGGGAGGAGAAATACCTTTTGAATTTAATGTATGTTAAATTTTGGACTCTATACAAGAGGTTTCTTGATGACATCATAATTTTTTGGGTAGGGGGTCTAGACACATTAAAAGAATTTATTAAATATATAGGAGAGACCACAGAATTTTTTAAGTTTACATTCAACTACTCCAATAAAACTATTCAGCATTTAGATGTAGAAATAACCTTAGAAAATAATATTTTTGAAACAAGTGTTTATAGAAAGCCAATGTATGTGAATTCTTTTTTGCATTACAATAGTGCCCATCCATTATATACTAAAAAAAACTTAGTAAAAGGACAGTTCGTAAGAGGGTCCAGAATGACAAGTAGGGAAGACAAATTCACAAAGGAATGTGATTTGTTGGAAAAAGTGTTTTTAGAAAGGGAATATCCAGTTGAGTTTATTAAAAACTTAAGGGATGAAGTAGAAAGAGGAAGAAATGATAGGTTTGGGCCTATTCTTGGTAAAAGGAATGAGGAGAGCAATAATGGTGAAAGAAAAGAAGAAAACTTCCAGCAATCACTGATACTTGAATATAATTTATTAAATAAAAATATTAAGACTGTATTTCAAAGAGAATGGGAGAGATTTAGGGCCTTAACGGACCTGGAAGGGTTACCTGAACATTCACCTAGAGTGGTATTTAAGAATATCACTAGCATTAAGGGATTTTTAGAAAAAAACAATAATAGTACGAAAAAGGAAAAGGGAGCCAGAACAAAAATTGGAACCTGTAAATGTGGAAAATGTAGACAATGTGAATACATCATTAACAAAGAAAAAATATTTATGGAAAGCAGGGAAAGATGGGTAAATAGTAAGGGATACTATAATTGTGAATCCAGGGGGCTCGTGTACTTGGCAGTATGTGTGCAATGTCCGTCATTTTACGTAGGAAAGACTGAAAGAACATTAAAGAGACGTATATATGAACACATGTATGATGTTAGAAAAGGGAAAGAAACAAATGCCATATTTAGGCATTCTAAGACATGTGTAGGATCGAAATTTCAGTTTTTTTGTTTTAGACCAAGTAAGTTGGGACATTAGAGGGGGCCTCTGGGAAGAAATAATAGCTTATAGGGAATTATGGTGGCAGGTGACTTTAGAAGCAAATAAGTCACCTGGGTTAAATGAATACATTTCAATTTTGCCCCTTAGAATGAGATCTGCTAAGATATGAAATTAAAGAGTGTAATTACATGCCTTTGGCAGCAGATGGCACTAATGTCTACATAAAACACTAATATACTGTGAATCAACTTTGTTTCTTTTTATTAAAAAAAATATAATTTTAAGCTTATTATAATAATACAATTTTAAATGTATCAAATATATTTTATTGATTATTTATTGAGTGGAATCTATTTTAAATAACTTATATTTAATAATAATTTTAATGACATCTCATGTCACTAAAAAAGGAGAGCATAATAAATTATTAAATAGCTTGAAGGTTTGATTTGATGTTTTAAATTTGTATTCATGAAATTGATTGGCTAAGATGTTTTTAACTTTGTATAAAAGATGATTTTAGGATAATTGATTTATCTGATGAAGTCCATCTAGGACGAAAACGCTTGTATTGGGAAGGCGTTCATTTCATGATTTGGTGCTACCAGTATTTTTTGTTTACGTGCTACGTGTCATGTGTTTTAAACAGCAATAAACTTGGAGGTGGTTTAGCCTACAGTGTTCTCCGCTTTCTTTGTTTGTGGAGTTCAGTCAGTTGGATATCGCTTTTTTCTTGGTTTTAAATATTCAAATATAGCCATACCTGGACGATTGTTTGATTCAGGCATAAAGCCAGGACATGCTATTAAAACATCTGGCATTCGTAAAAAAACTTCTAACCTTGCTGGGTACACCATAAAGGAAAAGAAATCTCATCTTGTACCCTGCCAGCAGATTGTATTCCTGGGAGCAAGCTTGAACACATCTTCCCAGATGGCTTACCTCACGCCAGAGAAACAAGTTTATTTGACAACCTACTTCAAACTACTGGCCACAAAGACCCAGCTATCTGCAAGGAAAATTTTGCAAGCCCTGGGGTTAATGGCCTCTTGCATTCTACTAATTCCATATGCAAGACTGCATATGAGGAAACTACAATGGTATCTGAAAAGCCTATGGTGTCAACATTCTTAGGACCTGGAATCAATAATTCCTATCATTCATTGTATAAAGACAGAGTTCCTTTGGTGGGAAGAGGCCTGCCACCTCAACAAGCGGCTCCCTTTCAGTCTACCCCCTGCCACCCAAATCCTAACAACAGACTCATCAAACTATGCATGGGGGGCTCACTTGGCAGGGCAGTGCATTCAGGGCAAATGTAACCTGAGTCAGATGCACCTGCATATCAACCAAAAAGAAATGTTAGCTGTACAGAATTCCCTGACAGCCTTCAAGGACCACATCCTTCCAGGACAATTATTGGTAAAGACAGACAACACCACAGTTATGTGGTACATAAACAAGCAGGGGGGAACCCACTCGTACCTTCTCTGCAGACTACCCATGGATCTGTGGAACACAGCCTTGAGCTTCCAAGTGCACCTACAAGCTCAATTCTTGCCAGGCTAGCTAAAGTCACTGGCAGACGACCTAAGCAGAAATCTCATGGACCCAAATGAATGGAAACTAGAACCAAAAATATTCAACCTCTTAAGGAACAAGTGGGGGACTCCAGAGATAGACCTGTTTTACTCCCCCCAGAACTACCAATTGGACAAATTCTGCAGAAGGACTCCCCACAGTCAAGCTTAGAAAGTGGATGCCCTGTCCTTTACCTGGGAAAGCCTCTTGGTGTATGCCTTTCCCCCTCTGCCTCTCCTCTCGAAGGTTCTGCTAAAAATCAAACAGGACAAACCAAGGACAATAGTTATTGCACCAAACTGGCCTCGCCAGCACTGGTACCCCCTCTTGCGCAGCATGATGCTGCTGGATCCATGGCATCTACCTCAGACACTTTCCCTGCTGTCCCAGCAGGCGGGCCAGATTCTGCACCCTCAGCTTCAAACCCTGAACCTTGCAGCCTGGCTAATTCCTTGAGCTCTCCAATAGCATCCCTCAGTAAGCAGGTGCTAGATGTTATTCTGGAAGCAAGGAGACCTAGTACTAGAAAATCTTATGCTGAAAAGTGGAAAAGATACTGTTCCTGGACCAGACCCAGGCTATGGGCACTACGGTACACAGTTTACCTCGTATTCTTCAGTACTTAACAGAAATGCTGCACAAGGGCCTATCCTTCTCGTCAATTAAAATTCATGCCTCTGCAATTTCAGCACATTATAATACTGAACCACCCCTCTTCTCTCACCCCCTGTTAAAGCAATTCCTCAAAGGAGCTAAAAATTTAAGACTCCCCCCCCTCCCAGGTGAGCCTCTACTCCAGCCTGGGACCTCAACTTTGTATTGGAAAAGCTCAATCTCCCTCCATTTGAACCAGCTGCAACTGCAGAGTTGAAATTCCTTTCTTGGAAAACAGCCTTCCTTCTAGCCATCACTTCGGCAAGAAGAGTGTCTGAATTACAGGCCCTCATGGCAGTGAAGCCCTTCATTATCTTCCATGCAGACAGGGTTTCCCTCAGGACCAATCCTTCCTTTATGCCCAAGGTGGTATCTAGTGTGGCCCTTAAATAGTCCATTCATTTGCCTACCTTTTTCCCAAATCCAGAAAACAAAGGAGAACAAATTCTGCACTCTTTGGACGTGCACAGACAACTTAGATTTTATTTGGACAGGACTAAGCCTCTCAGAAAATCTGAACAGCTGCTAGTTGGCTTTGCTGCAGGGTCAGAGGGGAAGGTCATTTCAAAGCAAACCATTTCTAAATGGATAGCCCATTGCATTAATTTCTGCTATAAGCACCATGGAAAACCTACCCCACATGGGGATAAGATCACATTCCACCAGGGCTGCATCTACCTCTACAGCCTTTCTCAGAGGGGTCCCTACCAGGGACATCCTAGAAGCTGCTACCTGGAGCTCTGTACATACCTTCACCAAGCATTACCACATGCCTATTTTTTCTAAATCCAGAGCTAGTTTTGGTACTGCAGTTTTGCAGGGCTTAATAGCTGGCCCTAATGCTCTCTAACTTCCTCCTCCCTTCCTTAGCTTTGGGAATCAACCCAAATGTAATGACTGCAACAGTGAAACACAAAGAAAATAGTTGAGTTGTGTACATGTACCGTAAATGTAGATATTCGAGTGTATTCACTGTTGCAGTCCTAGTTACCCTCCCTCCAGCCCCCTGACTTCTCTTGGCTCTACCTTTGCTTCCTGTTTTAAGCTTTCTGGTGTATTTGTTTTTTGATGGAGGTGTAACATAAGATATAATTGCTTCACTTTGTGGGGGCACCTCACATCTGGGGCAAGAAAAACTGATGTAATGGCGTCGGCTGCATGTTTTATACCCCTGACATCAAGGAAGAAGAGACAGCATCCGACGCAGGAATCCACGACTCTGGTATTCAGGCCGGCTGAGGGCTGCCTGCAGGCAGATAACCCAAATGCAATGACTGCAACAGTGAATACACTCGAACATCTACATTCATGCTAAGTGTACACAACTGTACTATCTTATTTGCTGTGTTAAGCTTCAGATGCAGATTCTTTGGGTCGAGTCTCCAGTCGGGATAATAGCTTTATTTCTAGCCTTTTTTTGCTGTAATTAGTGTTTTCTTGTTAGTGTTTAGTGTAGCTTCATAGTAGTGGTAATTTTAGTCCCTCCCTTCTCGTATGTTTTCGGTTTGTTAGTGTGTGTGTTTTGGCACCCTTTTTTTGTAGTGGCTGTTATTTCTTACTGTTTGGTATTGTTTTAATAGTATATGGTTTCTTGTAGTTGATTAGTGCTTGGTGTTTGCTGATTGGTTGTTTCTTTCTGGCTCTGACCCATGCTTGTTCTCCCAGTTCTGTCTCTTACATGTCCCTTTGGTTGCAGGTTGTTTCCGCTATGTCTAATAAGCCAGTTGGTTTCAAAAGGTGCTCCTCGTGTGGTTGGAAGATGCCAGCCTCTAATTCGTACAAGGAGTGTCTTTAATGTTTGGGCGCCGACCATCTGGAGGGAAAATGTGACATTTGTGCTGCATTCAACCCCAGGGCTTTGGTCAAGTGCCAAAATAAGCTCTTTTTAAAAGGGTTGACTCAAGGGTTCCCTTGGCTCAGTCTCCTGCTAAGTCCGGACCCTCTGAGCACAAAAAGAAGGCCCCCTCTCTTTCTTGGTTTTCCTCCTGAAAAAAGGTGAGGCTGTCAGATCCTAGTGCCTCTGATCTGACTCCAGTTTCGACCCAGTTGGATCTGATGTCCTCGGGTCCTAGGTTGCGAGAGTCCACTCCTGGTTCCAAGGTCTCCAGATCTGGTCATTTCCAGATCAGCCACGGATCTGGCTTCCTCTGATCCAAGCTTTTGGATCCTTGCTTGCTGTCGGATGCCACTATTATTATTGAGGATTCCCCGTGTGGTTCTGACTTGGGGCAGTCCCCTTCTGCCTCCAAGCATAGGAGTTGTTACTTAGAGGGGAGGTCCATCTCGACATCCATCCCTGGCCAGGTCCTCTCCCTCCTCTACATCCTCCAGGAGTTTTCTCCCTTCTGATATGGACATGATGATGAGGTCCTTCCACAAGGTGCAGATTGAGTTGGGGCTTCTCACACCCCCAGCCTATCTGGCCAGGGGGTCATCCCTACCTTTTTGTTGGCTTCTCCTCATCCGACCCGGTCAGTTTTGGACTTTCAGACCCTGGATCGCTGAGGGGGGGTCCCCATGGACCTTTCTGTCCCTACCCAGTCTAAGTCCCTGACTATTTCTGCTCAGTCTTCCCCCAGGCAGGCAGACTCCCAGGCACACGCCGTTGCACTGGAGTCCTTGGGCAGGGGTTCCAGACCTGTTTTCTCAGACCGGTCCCTTACCCTGGGTGCTTCGGCCCTTGACAGCTCGGGGCCGGTACTATCCAGAGGCCAGGAGGTGCTGGCCTGCTCTGATCCTTCTCCCCAGGTGGGCTTTCTTGCCAGGAGTACAGACAGGGCATTGTCTAGTCCTTTGGCTTTCCAGGTTGTAGAGTTGACCTTTTCCTCCCAGAGAGTTTCCTCCCAGGCCTTCCAGGGACCATCCCGATCTCTCCAAGGGGTCTCTACTCATCTTGTTCCAGCTCAGCCCTCTCAAACTAGCCTTCAGGTGGAAGCTTTCCCACTTGGGGGTCCCCCTCTCTTCCAAATCCTCCCCTGAGCCACCCGTGCAGGAGGTTCCACGGAAGTCATCATGTAAGAGGAAACACTTGGACTCCCAGCTGGGTCACTCACCGAGGATGCGGACCTCGATGAAGGGGGCGGGTCCCCCAGATTTCTGCCCGAGGATGTCTCGCTTGGGGACATCTTGTAAATCCTTATTCTTAAGGGTGGTTGGTCTTTCCTTCCCCCATCCTCAGAGGAGTCCTTTTCTGAAGGCTTTTGGGATGGGACTATCTTCCTCCTGGGTTCTCCCCCTGCAGATGAACTTCTAGACCTCATCACCAATAGGGCATGGAAGGAGCCTGATACTGTGAAGCCTGTTTCTAAATGTGTAGACAAATTCCTCAGTCCCCCTTCTGACAAACAGTTCTGGTCCAAAGGTGTGCCAGTTGATACAATCATGGTAGCTGCTGCCACTAAGAGTGAGCTGGCAGAACAGAGCACGTATGTTCATCTCCTTAACCGTGAGTCCTGGTCAATTGACAGGCATGGAAAGTGGGTTTTCACCTCAGCTATATTCAGTCTGTGGGTGCGTAACTACCTGGCATATTTCACCCGGTTACAAAGTGACTTTGTCAAGGAGCTTACCACTTCCCTTTCTGAGGTACTGCCCACCGGGGAACTAAGTAAGGTGTCCCTGAAACTATCCACACTTTCTTCTCTGGCTAATTTATTGATAAGGCTGATTGCCAATGTTATGGGGTGCCTCTTGAGCAGCCGGCACAGGCACCACTATTTGGTGTAATGCCTGGCTGCACCTTTGCAGATTTGTGGAGTCCTTTAAGGTGTCTTTCACCAGTGTCCCTCTTTGATGGTTCTACCCTGTTTGGCCTTTTGATCAAAGAGACTCTTACCTGCAGTGAGTAGGAAGGCAAGACATTATCTTTTGTGGGACTCAGATTTTCCACCCCTCAACACTCCTTTTCCAAGATGCAGTGAGGCGCCAGGATAATGTGGTTTCACAAGTCACAGTCTATCTTTCCAGATGCTCAGGATAAGCCCTCATCTAGAGGTTAGGTGAGAGGGTTCAATAGCAGATGCTTCCCGAGGGGCAGAGGGGATCCACAAAATCAGGGCTCCAGGGAACCCTTTTCTGAGAAGCACCAGCAGCGCTCCTGAAGCGCTGCCTGACTGTCCTGCCCTGGGGGCAGTTGGGGATCATTTGTTTCTGCACCCTTTGGCCTGGGCAAGTATTACAAAAGATCACTGGGTTCTAAACATCATTTCAAGGGGTTATTCTATTCCCTTTTCTCAGTCACCTCCTCCAGTCAGGAGATACCTCCCTAATGCACCACCCCATCAGAGTGAGCTAGCTCATAAAGAAGTACTCAAGCTAGTTTAAAAGAGAGCCATCCAAGAGGTTCCCCCAGGACAATGAGAATCCGGAACTTACTCTCACTTCTTTTTGGTGCCAAAGAAGACTGGGGATCTGCGTCCAATCCTGGACCTCCGCAAAACTCAATCTCTCTGTCAAGAAGTCCATGTTCCAGATGTCACTGTTCCGTCCATCATGCCTCTGTTGCACAAGGATGATTGGGTGTGCTCCATGGATCTCCAGGATGCATACTATCATATAAAACTAGACAGGTGCTCCAGGAGACTTCTCCACTTTCAAGTAGGGGCCAATCACTATCAGTTCAGGACCTTGCCCTTTAGTCTCACCAAAGCCCCCTGGGTGTTCACCAAGTGCATGGCAGTGGTTGCAGCTCACCTGAGACTGCGAGGATTCCAGGTGTTTCCATACCTTGACAATTGGCTCCTCACATCTTCCATGAAGCATCGGCTGGCCCTACTGCCTCTCAATACCTACTTCGTCTATTTGACCAGTTAGGGATTACAGTGAATCTCCCCAAATCCAACCTCATTACATCCCAGAATCCGGAGTTCATTGGGATCCAGTTGGACACTATGTCGGAGATTGTAGTGCTCCTGCTTCACCAGGTGCACCTCATCAGATCTCATGTCCAATGTCTTCTCGAGCTGTCTCATGCCCAGGCCAACCTTATTCTCAAGGCCTTCGGGTCCATGGTGGTGGCAGTCTATCTGGTACCATTAGCCAGGTTCTGTGTAAGGGTTCTGCAGTGGACACTAGGGGTTCAGTGGTCTTCCCTGTTTCATCCAATGTCAACCCAGATCCGTCTTACCACAGTGTGCAGACGTCATCTCCTTTGGTGCATCCAGTTTCCTGACCTCCTAGCAGGTAGACCATTCTCTCTTTCTCCCCCCAGCACCAGATTGAGCTTGGATGCTTCCCTGTTGGGGTGGGCAGTGGGCATTTTCAGGGAAAGATAGTCCAAGGTATGTGGTCCGCTGCAGAGACCAAACTGCATATCAGCGTCCTGGAGATGAGAGCAGTCCTCCCTTACATTGCAAGACATTCAGGACTGCTTTGGGTACCATTACAGTTCACATGGACAACATGGCTGTTGCGTGGTACATCAACAAAGCAAGGGGGCACACATTTGTATCTGCTTTGTTGCGAGGCCATGTGAGCGTGGGAATGGACGATGTCCTCAGGGTACCTTCTCATTGCAACACATATTGCCCAAGAGCCCAACGTGCTGGCAGACAGACTCAGCAGGGCAATCCTGAGTCCTCATGAATGGTCCTTGAATCCTTTGGTGGCGGAAGAGATCTTCCTTTGCTGGGGTTAGCCGAGCTGCAATCTGTTTGCTTCCTCTCTCAACCACAAATGCAGCCCCCAGGGATGCTGTGGTTCACAGTTGGCCTCTGGGTCTCCTTTATGCCTATTCTCCTTTACCTCTCATTGCCAGAGTACTTCAGAAGGATCATCGACTGAAGGCTACCTTGATCCTCATCTCCCCCTTTTGGCTTCGGCAGGTGTGGTTCTCCCCTCTAAGGTCTCATTTGAAGTACTTCCCTCGGGTACTATCATTCCATATCTGATTTCCCATCCCTCTCAGCTCCTGATTCTCAACCTCCCGACTCTGTCTGATGGCAGGGTTTGTCTACTTCCAGTAATCTTGAATCAGTCTAGGCTCGCTTCTCCTGTCAAGAACATTATCCTGGCCTGTCAGAAGTCTTCCACTAGAAAGGTTTATGCGAGTAAGTGGAAAAGGTTCTTTGTTTGGGCCACGCAGCACAATCTGGACCCAATTTCAGCTTCCATTTCAGATATCTTGCTCTTCTTGTCTTCTGTCTTTCAGGAAGGAGCTAGATTCTCTACTATCAAAGTGCAGTTGGCAGCTATTTCCAACTTTCATGTTTGCGAGGAACCTACCTTTTCCTCTCACTTGTGTAAGGCATTCTTGAAGGGGGGCTCTCTGCTCTGACCTCCTGTCAAGGATCCTGCCTCCCCTTGGGACCTTTCCTTTCTGCTGCAGTCTCTTACACAGAGTCCATGTGAGCCTGCTGCCACGTGTGATATCAGATTCTTGTAATGAAAGACGGCTTTTATAGTAGCCATAACTGCAGCTAAACGAGTTTCAGAATTGCAGGCTCTTTCTATCAAACTGCCCTTCATGGTTTTTCATAAAGACAGAGTGGCCTTTTGAACTAACCCTTCATTCATGCCTAAGGTTGCCACAGAAGCAAATCTGAACCAGTCAATTCAATTGCCAGTTTTCTTCCCAAATTTTGCTAATAAAGGGGAATATCTCTTGCATACGCTAGATGTGCACAGACAGTTACGATTCTATTTGGATAGAACAAAGGATTTCAGCAGGTCTGACCAGCTGTTTGTGGCATTCTCTCTTAACAGGAAGGGTCATGTGGTTTCCAGAGTATCTATCTCCTATAGTGAATCTGCCAGTACCAAAGTGTGAACAGTGTTTTCTGGACTACTGGACAATTGGTTAGATTTCTTGATAGTCCAGGAAAAAAAAACTGTTAGGTGGCAACTCTAGAGCTAGTAGCTACAGAGTGCAGTTCAGAGGCATACAAATTAGCAGATAATGGTATCTTTCCACAATGCAACTAAACAAATCTGTTATGTAAAAAGTACAGTTTTGTATCTACCATAAATGTAGATGTTCGAGTGTCTTCACTGCTGCAGTCATTACACTTGGGTTATCCTGCCATCAGGCGGTCCCGCAGTCAACCAAAGTTCCAAAGTCTTGGCCCGGCGTCGGTTGCTGTCGCTTCTTCCCTGATGTCAGTGCACCAGGGGTATACAAGATGTAGCCGATGCCATTTTCTTCAGTTTTTCTTGCCCCAGATGTCAGGTGCCCCCAAATAGGTAGGTAATACATAAAGGTAATAAAACATACAATAAAGATAAACAACAAAACTTTCAGTTACCAGCAAATACACCACATAGGTAGTATAGGGTTGAAAGGTAAGATAAGTCCTAGCTAAGAAAGAGGGGATGGCGGGTGGGTAACCTGGACTGCAGCAGTGAAGACACTCGAACACCTACATTTATGGTAGGTACAAAACTGTACTATGTTCATCGTGTTTCACTGCTGCAGTCATTACACTTGGGTTGAATCCCAAAGCTGAGTTAGGGTGGCTGGTTCTATAGAGGATTTGGGGTGGCTATGAGGCCCTGCAGCACTGCAGTGGCAAAGCCAGCTCTGGATTTAGAATAAAGAGACAAGTGATAATGCTTGGTAAAGGTGTGCACTGAACTCCAAGTTGCAGCCTCCAAGATATATTTGGTAGGTACTCCTCTAAGGTAGGCAGTTGAAGTGGCTGTTGCCCTGGTGGAATGTGGCCTAATGTTCGTAGGTACAGATTTCCCATGCTGTGTGTAGCAGAACCGAATACAGTGTCCTATCCACTTAGAAATGGTCTGCTTTGAAATAGCCTTTCCCTGCGATCCTGTAGCATATGCTACGAACAATTGCTCCATTTTTCTGAAAGCTTTTGTTTTGTCCAAGTAGAAACGTAATTGTCTGTGTATGTCCAAGGAATGCATAAGTCTCTCCCCTTTATTCTGGGGATTTGGATAAAAAGTTGACAAATGAATAGTTTGGTTAAGAGCCACACTGGATACCACCTTAGGCATAAATGAAGGGTTAGTTCTTAAAGAAACCCTGTCTTGGTGAAAAATGATGAAAGGCTCCACTGCCATTAGTGCCTGTAACTCTGAGACTCTTCTTGCTGAGGTTATTGCCAGAAGCAGAGCAGTTTTCCATGATATATATTTTAATTCTGCTGAATTGGCTGGCTCAAAAGGAGGTGAAGTTAGTTTTTCCAAGACAAAATTGAGGTCCCAAGTTGGTGTTGGTGCTCTCCGGGGTGGTCTTATGTTTTTAGCCCCTCTGAGGTATTGTTTTAGCAATGGATGAGAGAAAATAGGAGGATCTGTGTTGTAATGAGCCGAGATGGCAGAGGCATGGATCTTAATGGATGAAAAGGATAACCCTTTGTCCAGCATCTCAGTCAAGTATTGTAGTATCTGAGGAATATTTGGGACAAGAGGGTCAAAGTTTTGAGCCTGGTTCTAGGCACAGAATCTCTTCCACTTTTCTGAATAAGATTTCCTGGTGCTAGGCCTCCTGGCCTCCAAATTGACATCCATAACAGCTTTAGAGAGTGGTGTTGTTTGTTTGACTAATGAATCTGCCATGCAGCCAGGTTTAAAGTTTTGAGCTGACTGTGCAGGATCTGATTGTCTTGTTGAGTCAGAAGGTGCGGAGTTTGAGGTAAAATCCATGGTGGGCCTTGAGCTAAGTTCTTTAAGATTGGGTACCAGTGCTGGCGTGGCCGGTCTGGGGCAATCAGGATCATCTGTGGTTTTTCTTGTCTGGCTTTTAGGAGTACTTTTGAAAGGAGAGGCAGTGGTGGGAAGGCATACACTTTTAGGCTTTTCCAGCTGAACGAGAGAGCATCCACTTTCCATGTTTGTGTGTGATAAGTTCTTGTGCAGTATTTTTGTTGTTGGCAATTTTTGGGGTGGCAAAAATATCTATGTCTGGGCACCCCCATTTCTGCATTATCATGCTGAATACTTGTGGATTTAATTTCCACTTGTGAGGATCCATGATGTTTCTGCTTAAGTCGTCTGCCAGCGTATTTTTCTCTCCTGGCAGAAATTGTGCCTGCAGATGAACTTGATAGGTTAGAGCTGTGTTCCACAAGGTCATGACTTGTCTGCATAGGGGATAAGAATGAGTGCCCCCTTGCTTGTTTATGTACCACATAACTGTGGTGTTGTCTGTCTTTAATAATAGTTGTCCTGGATGCAGAAGGTCCTTGAAAGCTGTTAGGGCATTTTGTACAGCCAACATCTCTTTTTGATTGATGTGAAGATGCATTTGGTCTATGGTCCACTTGCCCTGAATACATTTTCCTGCCATGTGTGCTCCCCAGGCGTAATCCGAAGCATCTGTTGTTAGTGCCTGCCTGGCTGTGGGTAGAGTGAAAGGCTGTCCCTTGTTGAGGTGACATGCCTGTGCCCACCATCGAAATTCCTGGTGTAGGCAGGGAATTAGAGGTATTACTGCTTCCAAGCTGTGACAGTGTTGAGTCCAAACACTTTTTAGGTACCATTATAATTTCCTTATATGCAGTCTGGCATATGGAATTAGAAGTATGCAAGATGCCATGAATCCCAAGGCCTGCAGAATTTTTCTTGCAGGGAGTTGGGTTTTTGTTGCCATCAATTGAAAGTACTGAGTCAGTTGTCCTTGCTTGTCTGGCGTGAGATAAGCCATCTGGGCCGTTGTATTTAAGCTGGCACCCAGGAATATTATCTCTTGTGAGGGCACTAGTTTTGATTTCTTTTCGTTTACTGTGTACCTAGGCAAATTAGCAACTTTTTACAAACGCCAGATGCTTTAGAAGAATGTCCTTGCTCTCTGCTTGAATAGGACAGTCGTCCAGGTATGGATATATTTGAATTCCTTTTTATTTGCAAAATGCAATTACTGGTGCCAGGCACTTTGTGAAGACCCTGGGCGCAGTAGATAAGCCAAAGGGCAGTGCAGAGAATTGGTAATGCATTGAGCCAGCTATGAATCTGAGGTATCTTCTGCAATTTTGTCTGATAGGGACATGCAGGTATGCCTCTTTGAGGTCCAAAGTAACAAGCCAAGCCTTCTTGCCCAGCATGGGAAGAAGCTGCTGTAATGTCAACATTTTGAATTTTGGAACATCCAGGTAAGTATTGAGTAGAAAGGTCTAGTATGGGTCTCCAGGCTTTGTCCTTTCTGGGAACCAAGAAAAGTCTTGAGTAAAATCCTTGTCCCTGTTCCTGTTGTGGCACTTTTTGGATAGCTCTCATGTCCATGAGGGCTGTAATTTGTTTTTGTGCCTCTGCCCATTGATTTTGTGGCAGGTTTGGCATTCCTTTTAGCCTTGGTAGAGTGTGAAAGTGGAACCTGTAACCTTGAGACACAATGTTCAGAACCCATTTGTCTTGGGTGATTATGTGCCAATTTTGAGAAAAAAGTGCTAGTTTTCCCCCTAAGGGAGCTGCCAAAAGGTAAGAGTTTGGCATTTGAAGGGGGAAGTCATTGGGACTGTTTCCTATAAGGTTGTGACTTGTCTTCACCTCCTTTTGGGGTTGTAGCACCCCACTGTCGTGGTCTGAAAGAGCCTTGGGGCTGAGATCTGCCTCTTGGGCGTCTGTATCTGCCTCTTTGTGGTCTGTCTGACACTGGAAAGGACCATTTTTTTGAAGGCCAATTTCTACTAAATCGAGGTGGCTGTACCTGTAAGAAATCTTTTACTGTTTGCATAGATTTTGCCTTATCCTCCATTTTCTTTAATACCTCTTCTGCCTTAACACCAAATAGAATATCCTGCTATAAAGGAGCATCTAATAATTTAGCCTTAACATGATCAGGTAAAGCTTGTTCTTTTAACCAAGCATGCCTTTGAATCACAGATCCTGTAACTGCTGCTCTAAAAGAAGCCTCTAATGAATCAAAACCACATTACAAAGTATGTTTTCTCACTTGTTCAGCTGCATGCAATAATTCCTGCATTTCCTTATAGTCAGGATGTTCTGAAACTGTAATCATTTTCTGTTTTAGCAGAGACATTAAATATTGTTGGTATTTAAGCATGTGGAACTGGCAATTTAAAGCTCTCACTGCTAAGGTTGCAGAAGTGTAAACTTTCTTCCCCCATCTGTCTAATGCTCTAGAATCCCTGTCAGAGGGAACTGGATTCTTAGCCATGAAAGCTTTTACCCCTTTGGGACCCTGGGAAATAGTTTCTGGATCAGCTGCAGGGTTTTTATAAAGAAATTTGTGAGAGTCAGGGACTCTGTAGTACCTGTCTGGCTTGACTGGTGCAGGGGGCAAAGAATCAGGATTTAAACTGGATTCAGAGAACACATCATCAACAATATCTAACACTGGCGGAATAGCCAGGGGTCTGTGCTGAGGTAATAAGAGAAAGTCTCTGAGCCTTTTCTTGGATTCTGAGTAATCCTGGCCCTCCCAATGGAAATGTTCCCTCATGGTATGTAAAGTTTCCCCAAAAGAATAATCCTCAGGAGGAGAGGCTGAAGGAATAGATTCTTCAGCATCTGAGTCCTCATAGGGGGGTAAAGAGTATCCATGGTCCGAAGAGGAATCAGAAGAAATGGAAACCTGGTCAGAGGAATCATAGTCTGTATCCTGCCTAGGCCTTTTAACAGGAGGGGGATGGGAACCCCTGATCAGAGTAATTAAGTCTTCAGCCATTTTAAGCATTTGTTTTTTAGGCATGGAGGCCTGTCCAGGTGAATGCTGTACTTGCTTCTTTGTCTTTAATGGAGTTTTAGACTTGGCTGTAGTTTTTATGGTAAGCTGTGAAGGTCTGAAAACACTCTCAAAAGCCGATGCCTGCTCAGCGGCTCCAGACCCATCTGAAGGGTTAGTTTCTGTAGGCCCAACACCTTGAGTATCCAGAGGCCTAGACATCTCCACGTGGGAGTCGGAGGTGGCCTGTGGCTCTGCGGGTGTCAGGGGCTGCGAAAGCACCTCACTGAGAACCGGCGACTGGTCTAGAAGAGGCTTCATCGTCAGTTGTGGGCTTCAGATGCCTGTCCTTATCCTTGTCTTTGCGTTTTTTGTGTATTCCGGTCATCGGTTGTTCCAATGGCATGGTATAATTAAACCTTCGGCCAAAGTAATGGCGAGCAAAATCAAACCGACATTTAATAGTGCGTTTGTTAAATCTAGCACAAAACCGACAACTAGTGACATTTTGTGGTCTGGGCCTAGGCATGGAATACAGTAAGAATGAAAATCCTTATGAGGTATTTGCTTCCCACAAGAAATACAATTATTAACTTTTACTGACATCGGTCTGAGGCAAGAAAAAGTTTCCCTAATGGGGTACTTAGCTTTATAGAAGACTTCAGTTCTGAAATTCGAATTGAAAATCTCTGGAGTCGGCCGACCGGCACTTGCGAACTGCTTTTGCTTCGGGCACCGCACGGCAAGAAAGACTGAAGAAAATGGCGTCGGCTGCATCTTATATACCCCTGGCGCACTGACGTCAGGGAAGAAGCGACAGCAACCAACGCCGGACCAAGACTTTGGAACTCTGGCCGACTGCGGGACCGGCTGATGGCAGGATAACCCAAGTGTAATGATTGCAGCAGTGAAACATGATGAACATTGACACTTTTGCCTGCAACAACTTATGCCGTTGGTTGGGTTCTTTCTGAATCTTAGCCTTGATTATGTGAAAATGCAAGTCCCTACAGTACCAGGTAGATTTTTTTATACCTGTGAAATTATAACATGGGTATGTGTTTGAACAATGTTATCCCAAATAAAAACAGCATTGTCTTATTTTTAAAATTAAAACCAGAATATAATTTAACAATAGTTACAGGCATTTAAAAGCTTTTGTCAGGAGAAGGACAGGTATGCTATTAGACAAGCTAACAAAATAAGTAGCATTGTTAATAACGTTTAACAGAAATATATAGATGTATGTTATACCTTGTTGTGCACACACAAGTTTACAGACCGCTATGTGTCTCAGCAAGAGAGCAATATATTAAAAAAACTTTGTGAATTACTGCAAAGTGGTATGAGATTAGGTTTTCTCTCACAAATAGATTTGAATATCTTACTTTTGAAACATCCGCCAGCTCTTATTTTTAAACTTTAGCAAAAACACACAAGGATGGTGTGGATGCCCAGCATTTCCTATATTGTCATCCTTAAATGGCAGTACAACTAAAGTAGGATTTTTAATGGCTTATTTAAACTATTTGTAGTAGCTCAACAGTCGTACGTTAGTGATAATAGTTTTGTAGTATAACTTGACAAGAATAATCTTATTAGATTGCTAAGGATGGAAATTATTTACTTCCACATCCGCGGTGGTGCAGCGGTAGCATTGTTGCCTCACAGCAAGAGGTTCTCCCATTCAATTCTCGGCTGAAGTGCAGGGAGTGCCTTCTGTGTGGAGTCTGCATGTCCTCCCTGCAGTTGGGTGGGCTTTCGAAAGACATGCGTAAATGGGTGTGCCTTTGTTGAAGCTTGAACGTCGAGCTGGCATCTCGACGTTCGTGAAAGTCTACTGCCAATCATTAGTGGACCGGAATTCCACTGTGGCGACCCCTAACCGGGAAAAGTCGAAAGACAACAACAACACATCAAGCAGGAACTGAAGCTGTTGTGAAGCTAATGGGGATGGGTTCCAGGGTTAATTTCATAACTTCATGGTTGGTCTGTTATATTTTTGTTAAACTCACAACTATTTTTCTTTTTTGGCTAATTCTTCCTACAACAAAAAGGAGTTGCAAGTTCAACTCTTAAACTTTCTTCCATCGACTGCACCATCACGTATTAGGAGAAACAAGTTTTATGCACAGAATTAGGACTAGTTTCCTCTCACTTTTATTATGAGATCTCTTTGTTAGTATATTAGTAACCGTATCTGCACTGGAACCCCCCCCCCCTCCATGATGAGTGGTGGGGGCTTAACATTCTATCTGTAAAATAGCTTTGCATAGTCTATGCCATCGTGATTTAAGATGTGAGCAATTCTTTCAGTTATAGTACTCGCAAAGCAGCACAACACCGGTTCATAAGTTTTATGTTTTTTTTTTTTTTTTAGGCAGACTTTCTCTTATTATCAGACTAGTGTTTTATATATTTTACGCAACCAGGTTAGTAGATTTTGGTAAGTCATTTTTTAAACATTTTAATGTAACTATTAGTGTCCTTAACTATTAGTTGCCATACAAAGTAAAATTCAACTCTTTGGTCAGAAATGTTGAAAATCAAAATTATGAGCATGCATTTACTTTGTGAATGCAATGTTGTAATTCTGGCCTGATCCAAAATATCAACACAAAATCTTCAACTTGGACATTTTTTAGGCTATAAAAATTACATCATTGTTCAGATTATAGGCCAAATTTACTTTTTTACAGCTGGCGAACAAAACCTCACTGACCCTAGATTCTGAGGCCAATAAGCATTGAGATAGCATTGTCAGAGAAGAGACTAGGAGAAGACCAGGTATAATGTGAGGGACCCAGATCCCAAGAAGAGAGAAGGTTAGGGGATCCTCTGAGTGCAGTACCATAGAAAGTGAGGAGGTCAGAGCTTTCCATTGCCTTGGCTTCTTGTGCATCTGTAATGTTTGCTTTGCCACCCTCAGAGCCATGTGTTATCAAGAAATAGGCCTTCTCAACATCCAGCTCAGGCCATTTCTTTTTTTTTCAAAACAGGTTTATTGTTTTAACATATAAGAGAAATATCATAACAATTTTATACACGTAATTAAAAATAGGTATTATTATAATATTCAACAAAACAATTAAAGTATTTACAAAGACATCCACTACAATCAGATCAATTAATTAAACTAAAATACCATGCTATTGAAATTAAAATTTTTTTAACAATTTTTGTAAATTATCCCATACAATAAAATAAGATGTTTTTCTATTTGTTCTAGTCCTAATTGTGTTTATTTCCATATGGCACACTATATTCATAGCATTTTTAAATTCATTGAACGAAGGAGGTGTATCTGAAATCCAATTTCTAGTTATTATTTTCCTAGCCACTGCTAGAATAGACCATAACAAGGGAAGCTTAACCTTTTAACACTTTGAGGTACAGGTGTGTTGAATAATATAAGAGATTTAGAAATAATGAAATTATCTGTAAAAGAGCCTGCAAAAATTCATTAATTGACTTCCAGTATTCTTTCAATTTTATACAGTCATAAAACATATGAGCCCAGTCAGCATTAATTTCTACATTACATCTCTTACATAGATTATCTTTATTATTTATTTTATTCATCATCAAAGGTGTATAAAAAGATCTATGTAAAAATTTCCATGTATAAAGTCTCCAGACAATGGAAGACGTAGTTCTATAAGCATATTCCAATATATATTGTTTATCTTGTTGATTTGGTGGGTCCCCATTAATAGAAGTGAAATAATTCCAGTATGAATCTACACTGTAAAAAGTTTCTTGTCTGATAACTTTATGTATGTATGAAAGTTTACCTTTATCAGAAACTTTATGTTGTAAATTTAATATCAAGTAATCAATTAGTGTTGGAATAGATTCTTTAACAGTTATAGACATTAAATCTATTCTATTAATGAGATGTTGTCTAAAGGTCTGAACCTCTAACCAGCAAGTTTCTCTTAGATCAAATTCTTGTTTTAAGAAATCTAGATTTTTACCTTTATTATCAGATATCAACTGATACCAGTACTTTAGATCATTATCTATAGCTAAATGAGTTCCTTCAGATGTAGATGACAAAAGCATACCCTGAGTATACATTATAGGAAATACAATAAAATTCCATTCCCTATACTTAGGGTGCATGAATATAAAGTTACGATAACTAATAATAATATTTAATGGGTAACAAACCATATGTTTAGGTGTAATAGATGAAGTACAAAATTCCTTTAGTAACCATAACATGGAGTTATTTACAATCATATTTTTATGTGTTAAGGAGATTTTCATGAAGTGTATACTAATTAGCTCCCAATAATCTTTCCATTTTGTGACATATGACTGATCTATTAATAAAGTAATAACTTTTACAATAGAAGAGATAGTATATAAATTAAAGTCTGGAAAAGAAATACCCCCTTGAGACCAGCTATTAGTATGTTTCTTTAATGCAATCCTAGGTCTATTAGGTGCCCATAAGAAATTTAACATTAGTGTGTTCAGTTTCTTGATAATTATTTTTGTAGGTGGAAGTATTATTGATTGTATTAAGTATAAAATCTTGGGGAATATTATCATTTTAATAATTGTAAGTCTCTCCTCCATAATAAAAAAACATATTATTCCAGGTATTAAAAAGATTTTGTATATTAAGAAAACAGGTATTATAATTATTATATATAATAGATTTAATATCTTTAGATAGTATTATACCTAAATAAGTTATCTGACCTGAATTGGGTACATATTTAGTAAAATCACTAATGAGAATATTTTTTCGTGTATATATAGGTAGTATTTTAGTTTTTCTTCATTGAATATTAAACCAGAAATACTTTTAAAATTCATCATGTTATCAAATAGAGACTGTATAGAAGAATTAGATCCTGCTGATGTAATTAGAACATCATCTGCAAAAGTTGAATTTTGGATGTTGTATTTTCATCTATTTCAAAACCCTCTATGTCAGTACTGTTTCTGATCAAATTAGCCCAAGGCTCCATTACTAAAGTGAATAATAGTGGAGAAAGTGGACATCCTTGTTTTGTACCTTTAAGAATGGGTATTTTTTGTGAAACATATGTTCCTACCTTAATATAAGCCAACGCTCCTTTGTATAAATGTTCAATTAGATTTACAAATGCATCCGAGAAGTTTGTGCACTTCATTAAGGTAAACAGATCGTCCCAACTTACTGAATCAAATGCTGAACTTATATCAAGACTAATAAGTGTTAAATCTTTCTTTTTCCTATTTGCAAAATCTATTAATGTTAAAGTTCTTCTTATATTATCAAAAGTATTTCTATTTACAATGAAGCCTGTCTGATCTATATCTATAATGCCGGGAATGATTGTCTTCAATCTATCAGCAAAGATATTCATAAACATTTTATAATCAACATTAAGTAATGAGATGGGCCGATATGAAGAACATCTAGTTGGATCTTTATTAGGTTTTAAAATTGGTGAAATAAATGTATATTGCCAAGATGGGGGTTATTAACTCAGTTTGGGCCAAAATAAAACCTTATGTATTAATGAATATGTATTTTTAGAAAGGATTTTATATATCTCTGGTATAATACCATCATTACCCGGTGCTTTGTTTGATTTAAGCTTATTTATTTGTGTAATAACTTCTGTATATGAAATACCCTTGTCCAATAGTTTAATCTGTTGTTTATTAAGCTTTTTATTCATATTTGTGGTTATAAACTCCTTTATTTTATCTTTAGGTTCCATGTTAATATTATTATGGTTAATTTTGTGAAAGTGATTTCTAAATTCATCTAGTATTTCTGGTATACTAGAAACATTCTTCTTTTTCCTTAGAGAAAAGATTTCTTTGATATGGTTTTGTTTATTCAACCGTTTTGTTTTATTTTTAAGTCTATGTAAGTATTTGGGGCTTATTGAATAAGACAAAAACTTGTATTTCTCTAAAGTTATTTTACCTTTATGAGTTAAAATTTCTTTGTATTTCTCATTTAGTTTGTTTATTTCTTCAATAACTTTCTTGTCCATAATATTTTCTTTATTATTATGTTTATAAGAGTCTAATTTACTTTGAATATCTAACAATTCCTTATCCCAAGATTTCCTTTTATTATTATACCATCTGATACTTTGTCCATATAGATATGATTTTAAGGCATCCCATACATAAACAATGGAGACTTCAGGAGTGTTATTTATGTCTAAAAAATGTTTTACTTCTTAAAGTATATATTCTTTATAGTCTTTTAGTTGAGTTAAGTATGCTGGTATCCTTTTGATCTGAACATTATGAGTATTTTTATCATGAATTCAAAAACAATTGAATTATGATCAGATATAGGACATGAAATGATTTTGGAATTAATTAAATCTGTTACCATCTGGTTAGAAATAAAGACCCTATCTATTTTTGAATAAGTTTTGTATCTGTTAGAAAAAAAAGGTGTATGGTAATGATTTTGAATCTATCTGATTATTAATATCATTCAAATGATAAGAATTAGCAAAATCCTTTAAATGTTTTGCATTAGATGTAATTCTTCTCTTTCCTATAGTGGTAGTATCACTTTCATGTAGTATACAATTAAAGTCACCAGCTAAAATAATATCTCCTATAGAGAATGATATGATCTTATCAAGATGATGTTTCACTGTATTAATACCAATTCCAGGTATCCAATATACATTAATTAAAGTGTAAGTCTTCCCATTAATTTGTATTGTAACCATACAAAACATTCCTTTGTCATCCTGATAAGACTTAATGGTTTTAGGAATGGGCATACTTTTATTCCATAAAATAGCCACTCCTCTTTTTTCTGAGTGTGCTCTGAACTAACCAATACTGTATATTTGTTTGTGGCTAGTTTATCAATATCTTTTTTCAAGAGATGGGTTTCTTGTAGGAAGACTAAGTTGGCCTTATGTAAATTAATGTATCTTATTAGGCTTGCCCTTTTACATGGATTATTCAATCCAGTAATGTTTAAAGAAATTCCTTTTAAAGATGTCATTTGGCATTTTTAAAACTTAAGAATCTTATGATCAAAATAACAAATAACAAGATAAGTAATGTTACATCTCCTCCTTTAGGTGTACCTTTAAATATAGCTGTATTTATTGAATCTCTTATGGGATTTCAGATAGGATTCAGTTTTGTTTGTAGTGACAATGAATGTACAAAATATATTGTGGATGTCAAAACTATATACAAATAACAATGAACAAGTGAAAATAATGTAAGGATTAAACCTTGCATCCAGCCTGGAGTTGTAAACTCCAACTTAGAGTAGTATTTACCACTCAAGTTAACCCCTACCCTAAGCCGCAGAACGTCTGATACCACCTTATCAATTTAATACTAGTTATATTTAACTGAAGTTAACAGTTTTCAATTCAATTATCTAGCAAGACAAGACTACACATTTGGTAAAACAGCATCATATAAACTAAAATAAACCTTTTTTTTTTTTTTTTTTTTAAAAACTGTTCATACTACTATATACATCCATGTAATATAAAACACTTGTATTCAAATAGCATTCAAATAATCTTGATGTTAGAAATCAAGAGGAGAGAAAAATAAGTTCTAACATTCATTTAAATCAAAAACTTTGGCTAATATGATTCAGACATTACATATATTAGGATGCATCTATTTTCTGTCATGTAAATACAGTTAACAGCTTCCAAAAAAAACCTTGAATTGCTTGTATATGAGCATTTACTCAAACTCATTATTGCCAATAGAATAAAATATTGTATTCATAGAAATTGTTATAAATCATACTTCATAGTTAAGTGACAAACATTCATTTAGCAGTGTAAATGCATTTAAACATGACAAAACCTTCACAATGCATTCTACAGGTTATTACAGACTCTATGTAAGTGAAATCAAGCTCAAAATTATTAATAAGTAACAAAACTCAACATTTTTGTCCCAACTCAACTCCTATGCGAATCTTATTATTTACTGTGTCTATATGATCAAAAGTATTTCTATATATTAATAAAGAAAAGAAAAAGAGAGTAGAAAGTAAAAGGGTATAAGGCAGAAATAAAAAAAATGTAAGAGAAAGCTATAAGAAGTATATACAATAGAATATTACTTACTGTTTATATTAATAGAGTTAAAAATAAAACATATTATTTACTATTATTTAGTTCTAATTATTATTAGTTAAAGCATGACAGATTATTTACAAACAAGCATAAGCAGTGTAATCAAGAAAGTATAATTAGGTAGTGTCATTCCTGTATCTGTGATGTGTCAGTGTGATATCTAGGTCAAAGGTGAGACTAGCTGCTTTCAGCTTCTCTGTGAGAATTCTGAGAGTTGAAGCTTTTGAAGTAGCTCATGGACACTGTGCATGAGACAGCCCACATCCCAGATTGTCTCTCTTAACATTTTGGCGGAAACTTATTAAAACTAGTGACAAACATTCATTTAGCAGTGTAAATGCATCTAAACATGACAAAACCTTCACAATGCATTCTACAGGTTATTACAGACTCTATGTAAGTGAAATCAAGCCCAAAATTATTAATAAGTAACAAAACTCAACATTTTTGTCCCTACTCAACTCCTATGCAAATCTTATTATTTACTGTGTCTATATGATCAAAAGCATTTCTATATATTAATAAAGAAAAGAAAAGAGAGTAAAAAGTAAAAGGGTGTAAGGCAGAAATAAAAAAAAATGTAAGAGAAAGCTATAAGAAGTATATACCATAGAATGTTACTTACTGTTTATATTAATAGAGTTAAAAATAAAACATATTATTTACTATTATTTAGTTCTAATTATTAGTTAAAGCATGACAGATTATTTACAAACAAGCATAAGCAGTGTAATCAAGAAAGTATAATTAGGAATAGCATTTGAAGAACATATAAACTTTTAAAGTAGATGTGTCCAACTCGCCCTCAGAGCTCTCCCATGCGGCCCTCTACCTCTAACTCCAACATCGATGTACGCATGCCCCAAAACACTTTTTTGTTGTGTTTTTCACGCCCGTGATCTGTATCTCTAACATTGGTGTGCGCATACACCAAAGCATCCTTCTAGTTTTGATTTTTTTGTGCCAAAGGGTCTGTGTGTTTGCGCCATTATTTCGTGCCAAAGAATCAATGTGTGTGTTCTTGCTGAAGAGGGACTCATCTATGGATTTGCTGCCATTGTCTTTTAAAGAGACAGCACTTAACCTGTGTCAGTAGGTAAGTATGGTGTGAGTGCATGCATGAAAGCAGAATGTTTGTGTGCGTGAAAGTAGAAGTGTGTGTGTGTGTGTGTGTGTGTGTGTGTGTTTGTGTGCATGACAGAGAGACGGAGAGAGACACATGCACAAAGAGACTAACGTACAAACAAGTTACCTCACAAATGCATCCTACATTAAAAGTACACTTTCATTAAACTGCAGCTTTTCTGACAGGGAGAGTGTTGTATTGAATATGAAATCATACCTCTCAACTCTGGATTTTCGAAGAATGTCTGGATTTTTGCCTCATCTTCCAATTTGTGACTTTTGCTTAGGAAATAAAAGTAGTCATCCAAGGTAATGCATTCCCAGGGAGTAAGAATGAGACAGCAGCCTAGGGTTAATGGGTCAGTAGTGGATTGACTAATGTGGGACTGTAGCATATAAAGTTTATTGTTTTTTTTGACAAACAAAAAAATCATCCAGTACTGTCTTGTCATTGTTGAGTTCTAAGCAGTGGTAGATTGGACAACGGTAACCATATCTTTGGTGGATCATCAATACTGGCAAATCAGGTGGGCACAATGTCATTTTTTAAATGTTGGGGGTTTTAGTGTGTATGTATGTGTGTTGGGAATGCTGCAATAGTAGATGATTATTAAGGACAAAGACTTACAAACTGTGGAGAATGTTTCTTTGTTTCAAAACCTGATACTTGGATACTAGGAATGCCAAAAATAGATTTTTTTTTAAGACGTAGCTTCTTGCCATTTACAGTGGATGGATATTTACATTTAATGGACAATGTTAGTAGTATGAGTGTGGTCCTGTAGGGATCTGGAGGATGCTAAGTCTACCACTGCCAATGTCTTGTAAAGTGACCTGGAAATGGATATTGGGATGTTACTGAAAAAATACAGCAAGTGGGCTTTGAAATGTAGTTTAATTAAACAAAGTGCACTTGCAATTTACAGGCCATAATTTAATTTATTTCAGGTAGTCTAGATCCTGGTAGATTGTATAGCATTAGACTTAATTAGGAGAGGTGTCATTCTGTGTAAATAAGCAGACCTAGTTTCAGTGAAAGCTCTGTGGTTGTTTGCAGGTAGGAAGTTGCAGGATGTGGAGCCAATGTGTTTTATTATTTTTAATGGATTTGTCATTTCAAAGTATGGTTCTTTGTTGCAAAAGAAGGCAAGATTGAATGAGCCATATAATGCTTAACTGACAGTAATGGGATAGAAACATTATACGTGATGTATAATGTTTGCAGCTACACTTGTTTCATTGGTGTCTGTGATGCATAACTATTTTTGGGCCTGTGTCCCAATTTTATTTTTTGTTTGTTCAGAATTCTTGCTCTAAGGTTGAGAGGTATGGTTCCATGCTAAATCAGAAAGTTGTATTTACCTTGGAAGACTTTTCAGCATAATTATGAGAAACAGAGCGTTTTTAATATCTCCACTAATTTCCAGCATAAACTGCCATGTAACCTTGCAAATAACTTTCTTATTACTCTACTTTAATTCTTTTGGAATTGACAGGTATGCTTCATTGGTTCAGACGTAAGCATAGTGTGCTGTGACTGATTTCTTGCAGCAGTCTGTGGTTTACTTATCACAATAAATTTTCTGTTTCTGGGTGTGTGATCAATTTAACAGTTTTAAAGATGTTTCCCAAAATTAAATAAATAAAAAAGTAATCCTTTCTTCACTTTGAGCTATTGACAAAGTGTGGGAATTTGTTTATTTCAAAAGCGATGGTCAGCATTACAGCTTAGTAAACGGTCAATCTGTGAATAACTTCTGCACAAATTAAAATGTCTGAATGTCAAATGGCTTTAGATTGGTGGGGAGTTATATGTTTACTCCAGTATGTAGTATGATCTTAGAGAGTTTATAGATTTCTTATTGATTTAATTTTTGATGAGCAGTTGTTGATTTTATTGATGGTCCTTTTGGTGGTGGGAAATTGCTTGGATGAATCCATCTCTATTATGATTTTTTTTTCAAATATTTTGACTTCCAGACAACTTCAATCAGTGAGACTGTGTCATGTGATTACTGAGGTTGCCTATTTTACAAGTAGGGGTTCCTTTTCTGTGTGTGTGTGTGTGTGTGTGTGTGTGTGTGTGTGTGTGTGTGTGTTTATATGAGAGAGAGATTTAATATGTATACTGAATATATTTTTGCAAATGGAATTCTTAGTTAAATAGGCCCCTCTTTATTTAGACAAGTAGACTTGACTAACCAATATTAGATCTTAGCCAGCCAGCTGGGAAAGTTTAGTATGTGTATATTCCTTCCGGTTTGATGAAGGCTATGCTACTTAAGGAGTACATTCATGGCTATCCATCCATTTGTAGTGTTGTTGAACTACATTGTTTGATAATGAGAGGAGCTTTTTACAGAAGTTGGAAGTTTTTGTATCAAGAACCTGTCCATACAAAGTGGTTTGTTTATGTTGCAGTGAAGGCCGAGGTCTTTGTAGTGAGCGTTTTAATTATAACCAGTATTTCTGAGGTGGAGGAAGTCTCTTAAGGCAGGATCTTTCTTGGCCTGGAAAGCAAGCCAGTGATGAAATTTATAGGGGCCAGTGAGAGACAGAGGAAAGCAAGAAGCTTTTTAGTCTGTTTGGATAACTAAGTGAACTCAGACCTTTGACCTTTTTTGTTTGTCAGAAATGGTTGTAGTCTTTCTTTTGGCATGGTGTTTTGCTGAGGCACATGCCAAAAGGGGTGCTGCACTCAATAATTGCTCTTGTAAAGGAAGAATACAGGGATATTATGACCTCCTTGTCCCTGGATGAAATACCCTTACTAATGAGGTGGACCATGTAAAAAGCTTTCCGTACAACGGAGACAACGTGGTGGTCAAAAGTCAGGTTTCTATCAACCTGGGTGCCCAAGGACCTCACGACTGATTGCGTGCCTACAACATTGTTATTAATGTGATAATTTGTGGGGACATCACTCTACTCAAAGGGGACGATTGTGCATTTTTTGGCATTTAGCTTGAGGCCATGTTTCTGGCACCAGTCATTTGTTTGGGTGAGACACTCTTGTAGCTTCTTCAGAATTGTTTTATTAAGTCAGTAATGTGAATTCTTTACTTTATTGCAAATTTGTTGGCTTATTTTTGTAGATTATGGTATTGTAGGACTGCTAATGTTGACATTGTATGTCGATGGACTGCTGGAGTGGTTTTCCCAGTGAGAAATGCTAGTGCTGTAGTGAATATCTGTTTATTTGTAAAAAAAAAAATCTATATATTAACTAAGATGTTAGAGTTAACTGTTAGATTACAGAATTAAAATCAGAATGAGAATTAGAATTTTAAGGCAAATATTAGGCATTTATTAATTGTTCGAATGCACATACAGTACAGCCAGGAGGTCGACTTTGGTCTCCCGTGGCAGCGAAAGAGTTAACTGTATGATATATTTTATATGCGGCCCCAAGACAATTTCTGTTCACTCAATGCGGCCCCAGCAAACCAAAAGGTTGGACACCCCTGTTTTAAAGGAAGAAAAAATGTATCAAATTACTGACCTTATTTTTCCTCTTCAGAAAGAGAAACAAGTTAAATCACAGCTTGCCATTAAATCCCCAGATATTTTGACTAGTTATGAAACAAAACATTTCTTTGCACACAGAGAATAACTTTGATTAAATCTTTTTCAAAATATTTGTTGCTTCTTGGAAATGCAGGAACTATATTTAAAAAGATTAATAATAAAATAAAATGATGAGAGAGAGAAAAAAAAAACATAGTACAAATCATTTGTTTTTTAGTCTCTTCTTCTTCTCTGAAGTCTTCCACGAAGTTTCAGTTGCCAGTCTCTTTAACGAAGGACTAGCCCATTCCATTTCTTCTATTTTTTCCAAAATCTTATTTTTTTTGATAAACAGTAAAGCAGAGTCTAAGTCATCGAAAATTTTAGAACCATCAGGAAGGAAGATTTTAAGCTTGGCAGGAAACAGAAGGTATGTTTTAAACTGTGCTTTTTTAAGCTCCCTTATTAGTGGCAGAAAAACTTTTCTTTTAGCTAATACCATGGAAGAATAGTCATTGTCAAAACGCACAGTTGTTTCATTAATCTTAACAGGAGCTTTAGCCCAAGCAGATTTAAGAACCATCTGTTTATCAAAAGATGATAGAAATCTAACTATAACTGATCTAGGATAGTTTTTGTTAGAGTTAGTATTAGCTATAGATCTATGTGCTCTTTCGATACCAAAAGAGAATGCTTCTGGTAAATCTAAAGTTTTAGGGAGCCATGTTGTTAAAAAAGAAGTAATATTGTTACCTTCAATATTTTCTGGCAGTCCAAGAATCCTAATGTTATTGCGCCTAGATCTATTTTCCAGGTCATCCAGCTTTGTTTGTAAATGTGTATTTTGTTTCAGCAGAAACTCAATGTTGATTTCCTCTTCTTGTATTCTATTTTCCATGTCATTCACAGCTTCTTCTATGCCTGTCATCTGGATCTTCTGTTGTTGCAGGTCCATATGTAACAAGTCTATTTGTTTTGTAGTTTTTTCTATGAAAGTGTCTATTTTAGTATCCATTTTATCCATCTTAGCAGTAAGTTGCTGGACTATAATTATCAGAGACTGAAGTTCTTTCTTGATGCTGGAGTCTTGAGAATTTGTCTTACTGGAACTCATTTCAGACTGATAAACTGACAGGAAAATTTCCAAAGTAATTTCTGACAGGAATATTATTAAGATTTCCTTTCTTTTTTAGATATAGTTCAAGAACTATATAAAACAAACATATTTAGAAAGAAAATTACTTCAAAAATTAATTTTTTAAGTAATTAATTCCTGTCAATGTAATGAAATTGGTGGAGCTGAAGAAATCTGCTGCTATCCTGTGTTCATCCTTGGCCACGCCCCCCCAGCTCAGGCCATTTCTGAGACATATCTCTTGAGATTACATTCTTATCTACCATCTCAGGCTTTCCATCAAGTCTTTCAGAAGGGCCTCAAATTTGGAACTGGACCATACGATGAGGAAGTTTATCAAGACACAATATGAGTGTTTTCTCCTCCCCTCCACTTCTAGGGTGGAAGATGCTAGCGCTTCATCCCCATTAGTTGCTCCTTCCATGGTTTGAACCTTGGATTTGGTGATATGGGAGAGATCCCTTGCCCAGAGCCTGTGTCTTCACTGCCAAATGGCCTCCATGTCCTTGGTTACAAGGCCTCCCATTCCAAGCAACTCTCCTCCCAAGACCTTGAGAATGGATTGAATCCTGGGACCAGTATGTTGACATCGACATTTCTTTGCTGTCCTCAGACCTACATCATATAATGCTGTCTGCGGTATCTGAATTGCTGACCTTCAGGGCTATGGTTCTATCCCCTCCTTTGAGCAGTTTTCCCTGTCTGTTTTGTGGGTTCCTGTGTTGAGGCCACCTATTTCTTTTGAAAAGGGACTGTGCTGGTCCTCAATGCTGGCTCCTTGGATAAGGAGAAGATGATGTCAGCCTTCAGGGTTATGTGGAGGATCATTGCATCTCCTCCTAGAGCAGACGTTCTGTTGGTACTGGCCCCTCCCCCCAAAAAATCCATCTTTGTCTTGATCATCTCATACATTCCAGGGTCTGAGCTGAGCTGATGTTCTCAAAAGAACTGCCCAGAAGCAGAACATTCCTCTGATGACTCTAGACTCGCCACCTCCACCTGAGATTCCAAAAAACAGGATGTGTAAATGAAGACGCATGGACTCCCCATGCGATTCTGTTACTTCAGTTGTTGGCATGGAAAATTGAGAAGGTTCCCCACAGTCCACTCAGGAAGACTTCAACTTCAGAAATCTATTGGAACTTGTATGCTAGAGGAGAAATTGGCCCATGGACCTACCCTCTCAGGATGAAGCAGGTCCTTTTTGAGGCTTGCGGTTTGTCCCCCTCCTCCTCCTCTTCTTCTTGGGTGTTTCCTCTGGCAGACAGCTTTATTGATCTTGCCACCAGGAGGGCATGACCCTATTCTTTGGAGAGCATACCTGGGAAACCTGATAAGATTCTAATGCCTCTCCAAGGACAGGCCCCATTGGTTCAAGATTCCCTTGGTGGAGTGCACCATTGTGGTAGTGGATACCCAGAAAGAGCTGATGGAAGATTCAGCCACTATCCATCCCCTGAACAAGGAGTCTAGGGCAATGGGCAGGATGAGGAAGCAAGTATATTATATTTCAGCTACATTTGCTTTGTGAATTTTGAAGTATGCCACAAATGTGACTCGTTTTTAGTGAGATCTGATACAGCAAGCCTTTGCCTCTCTGAAGGGACCACCCACGGCTGACTCTAGGAAACAAGTGGTAGCCACTCTTGGCACTGTATAATGTTATTAACCTCTCCATGTGGCTCTTGCATAAAGAAGCTTGGACGTGCAAGAATGGCGGACACAGGCATCACCATGAGGCAAAATAGCCTGGCCTTGCCTATGCAGTTTTGTAGATAATTTAAAGCATCCTTTACTAATACCCGTTATGATGGCTCATCTCTTTAGCTTGTCTTTTAAAGAAAGGATGAGTAGGTGTGAACAAGGTGCATGCTGTAGTTAAGTTTGAGACCCTCTAGCAATCTTTTAACAAGGAACCAAATCTCTGTGGTTTAGGAAATCTCACCATCAGCCCTTTGAGTCCCCCTCTGACAAGTGCAGCCATGGCAGAAGTGGTCTATTTAATGGTTACAGACCCAGAGGTTGTGGAATTCTGCAAAACCAACAATATCGGGTGCCCTTCTCTGATTGGCAACCCATTTGTCTGTGAAGGGCTGTCTGACTGCTTCCCTGTGTAGGCAGTCAGGGAATGTTTATTCCTCCACCTTCCTATGTGGATAGCTATCATGCAGGATTCTTGGGTCAGTGGGATAATATCCAGAGGCTATTTATTACATACCCTTTTCCCTTACTCCTTCTCTCTCAAAGAGGCCACTGCCAGATCTGCTTTCAATGGCAAGAGGCTAGAAGAAAAAACTTTCTTCTGCATAAGAGAGCCATAGAAGAGGCCCCACTGGACTAGGCAGGGTAAGGTTACTACTCCAGGTTCCTTTTCTTTCCGAAGAAAAAACAGAACCTCAGGTCCATATTGGACCTAAGCAAACTCAACTAATACATAAACAAGACCTGCTTCAGGATGCTCATGGTGCAAGTGGCTTTTGCCTTGTTTACAGGGGAATAATTGGTTGTGCTCAGTCAACCTACAAGACACATCCCCACATTAAGATTGCAAGAGTTTTCAGAGGTTTATTTGCTTTTACCTGGGGGGCCAGTCACTTTGAGTTCAGAGCCCTGCATTTCAGTCTCACCACAGCCCTTACATGTTCACCCACTGCATTGTAGTGGTGACAGGGAATTTTAGGCTGTTGAGGATCAGAGTTTTTCCATACATAGATGTCTGGCTCTTTGCTGCCACATTGAGGGATTCCCTTGTAGATGCCAGGGAGTATTTGCAACTAGGACAAATCACAGTTGCAGGCATCGCAATCTAGACAGTTCATCAGAAGCCACCTTGTCAACAGATATTCTACTATTTTTTATTTTCTGGAAAAGTGACTACTCTGTAAGGCTTACAGTTCAGAGACTTCTGCAGTTCTGATCTCCATTGGCTGCTTTTGTTCTATGGGTTCTAGCCCTCATGGCCTGTTCTGTACAAAAAAATACATCTAGCCTGATTATGGATATAACTAGAGGATTCCCTATCATTATCCTTATGAAACACAGATTTTTGCAGAACTCAGCATCACTGGTGGTTGACCTTCCCATTTTTGCCACAAGAAAGACCTTTCCTATTACCCCCACCTTCAGCCTTAGTGATCACGGATGCCTTCTGTTTGGGGTGGAGGCACATTATCAGGAAAGAATGGTCCAAGGCAAATGGTCAGGTAAGAAGGCCAATCTTCACATCAACATCCTGGAGAAAAGGATGGTCCTCCTAGCATTGCAGGACCACTTACATCTGGGGGTGATTTTGATTGAAATGGACAACATGATTGCTGTTAGTATCTGGTCACTCCATTTTTGCTGCTATACCAATCTCCTCTGCTAGGAAGCTGAGTGTATAGTGTTGGGTGATCTTTTTGCATAATTTCTTGACAGTAAAGCACAACCCTGGGAGGGCCAACTATCTTATTGACAGACTCAGTAGGTCCATTCTCCTGCATTATGAGTAGTCTTTCAATCTGGCACATCAGATATTTTGCCGCTGGGGCTGTCTCTGCTGTAATCTTGTTACTCTCCCCAATAAAAACGAAGTGCAACAATTACTTTGCCCTGACCCCCCCCCAAAGATGCTTTCGTTGGACAATGGCCAGCTGGGCTTCTGTCCACCTTCTTTCCTCTAGCTCTGATTTTCAGATTTATACAGAAAGCAATCAGATTCGAAGCAACAGTGATCCTCTATTGTTCTATACTGGCCCAGGCAAATCTGGTACCCTCTTTTTAGGCCTCACATTAGGAAGCACCCCAGGCAGTTGGACCCCAGATAGGATCTTTCTCACCCCCTTCAGGCTGCATCATCTGAATCACACAGCCTCAGACTAACCAGGTAGTTACTCCAGTTTTGATAATACCCAGAAATCCTTCCTTTTGTAAGATGTAGTGTGCATTATATGTTAATGTCTTGATTTATGCCCTTTGCTTAATCTAATGACAGTTTTTTTGTTTAAGCAATTTTTTTGAGAGACCACAATGTTTTGAATAGTTTTTCTTTAGCAAATGAATGTTGTTAGTACATTCCATTCTTGTATTTTCATGGAAACAAGCTGACTAAAGGTGAAGGCAATAAATCAAGAGATCTGGACAAAATGTAACATTTAAAGGTACAACATAAGTAGCTTAGTAAAAATAAAGTTTAAATTTACTGGAAGTGAATAAGAGCAGCTTTTCTGGTAACTAAAAATGTAATGCATTCAGTAGAACAATATATCATTTAGTTTTATTTTAAGATATCCAGTGCACTTTTTCTTAAGGCTAAAAGTTTATGTTCAATGAAAAAATATAAGCTGTTTTTCACATCTGGGAGGGGAATAAAGATAAGAACAGACAGCAGTTGGTGTAAGCAGAAGCACAAGCTGTAATATGCACTTTAGCATGAATAGGTTAATTTATGCCTGTGGGTACAGCTGTCATTGTGGGACAAGTGCTCGTATCAGGAGGGCTAAACTTCATTATTTGAAGATGTACATAGTTTTGTGTGTTTGTTTTAAGCTAATAGGTTATGGGGGTATTATGGGATTGTTTTTTTTTTTTTTTTGCTTGAGAAAGGCTTCTAAAATGTGACATATATGTTCAAATGGAGGTGACAGGAAACAGCTGTATAAAGGATCAACTTGCTAAACAGTGGTTGCATGAAACAAAAGCTGGAAAAATACATTTTTAAAAAGGGTGTCATATATAATATGTGGGAATAATAACTTCTTATCGTGATGGCTACACTAAACATACTTTTGGAATGTACAGGTATAGACAAAAAGGTAAGAGTATTGAATTATATTAAGAAATGCAGAGTGCAAATAACAGTGGTAAAGGAGACACATTTGGAAAGAATTGAGCATGTGACTGATAAAAAAGGGATTTTCGGGATGGATATTCAGCAGAATATCAGGGTCAAAGGAAAATGAGAGTACTTGCACTAATTGCTAGAGGAGATCCAATAGTAATAGAAAATGAAAAAATAGTAATGGTAGATTTGTGGTAGTAATGGGCTACTGGCAAGAGATGAGGATTAGACTGGCTTGTATTTATATTCCATCTAAAACTACTGTTATGGAGTTTAACAAATTTTGGGAGAAATAATCAGCGTTCAGCAGGGAACATTACTTATAGGCGGGGAATGGAACTTGATTTGCAACAGTGATGATGTATCTAGGGGAAATAGAAAGGAAATATAACAAAAGAGGGTACATTTGTAGAAATGTATGAAAATATTTGGTGTGGAACTCTTGAATCAGTAGTAGTAATTTTGAGAGAATGTACTTATTATTCCCCAAGGTACAATAACTGAGCTAGTCTAAGCAGAAATTATAATTAACAGGAACTTGTGCATTTAATCGAAACCTTTGACACATATCTAGTAACCATTTCAGATGATATGCCAGTAACAACTGTAATAAAAATGCAGGGCAATGAAGTACAAATGAGACACTGGCACTTTCCCACCTGTCTGTTAAAAGGAGAGGAACTTAAGGAATGAGTAGTGGAAATTATTCAAAAGTTATCAGGGAAGACAGAAATTTCTTCAGAAGTTATAACTAGTGAGTAGGACAAAAGTAAAGTGGAGTTTAAAATAGGGTAGAAATAAAATAAAAAGAAATATGGTTAAGAAGTAACAAGAATTATTTAGAAGGGCTGACAAATGTTTAAGTATTACAGAATGAGGGGGCTCTCGCAGAACAAGGAGAGGAAAGCTTGCAGGGTGCTAAAGAGAATCTAAGGGAGTATTTGGATAATATGCGTGAATTTAGAAAGACTGCTGTTAAGCAACTGTTTTTTGATAACTCCAGAGCACAAAAACTTTTAGCACAATGACAGGGTTGTTGCCAAACTAAAGGCTCCAATAACAAGAAAAATAACCACAGATAGGTTCATAGGAGATTACTAGGCTAACAGCTTAAGAGCCCTTACAAGCCTAGCCAGTATAACCCGATTTTACCCAATATATGTCCACTAGGGGCAAGAGGATGGCATGGATTTGTGCCTATGTATTGAGTATCTTAACAGATTGCCCCTGTCGGACATAGGCACTACCCCAGGTGTGAATTTGCAATTCCCCATCCATTGATCCAAACTGTGTTTGAAGAGTGCCAGGAAGAACTCTGCTTAATGTGAATAGGAAGCCTGTTCTAAAGAAGGGCAATCTCTGAGACATGCATCTGTCTCTCCAGCATGTTTTATTTGAGTTGCTGACCAAGTTTAGATCCCTAGATTGGGTAGTGCTCATTCTGTTTGACTTGTGGATGTGTAGCAGCTCTATCAGGGCTGGATTTGTGAGTGCCTTGTAGGTCAGACATAGATCACCCCTTAATATTTGGTAGGAGACAGAGTAAAGGAATAGGACTTTAAGTCTATCCGTATGTTGTTTATACCCTGTATTTTCTTTGCGAGGAACCTCTAAGGTCACTGCAGCTGCCTTAAGTGCCTAGTCAAGTACATGCCAAGTGGTGCAATTGTACTCGATTATTGGTCTAATGAGAGCTGAGTACAGTGGGACTATAATTTCCTTGGATCTGGATGCCATACCTTTACTTATAAGTTGTGCCACATAGAAGGACTTCCTCACCACTGTGGACACATTGTGATCTAAGTTCAAGCTACTATCTATCTGCATACCCAGATCTCTCACCTCTGAGTCTACTGTTAGGGGTGTGCTATTGATGTTGTAATTTGCAGGGGCATTTGACTTCTCAAACAGTATGATAATGCAATTTTTTCACATTTAATTTTAGGCCATGGTTCTTGCATCAGTCATTTGTCTGATCTAGACCTTCATGATGGATATCTATATCTTTGGGGGATTTGATGATTGCCCCTAACTTGCAGTCATCAGCAAACATTGTCATCTTGAGGCCTTCCACATTAGCCTTCACTTCAGAGAAGCATATTCCAAAAGGGAATGGTCTCAGCACTGACCCTTGTAGCACACCACTAGGATTGGTCTTTTGGTGAATCTGGATTCACCCACTTTAACCACATGTATCCTGTCCATGAGCCAATAGGCTGTTCTTCTGGTGACATAGGGATTTATGCAGAGTTTTGTGACTTTAGTTATAATACCTGAGTGTGGAGTCATGTCAAATGCCTTGGCCAGGCTGTATGTACTGTTTTACCCTCTTCCATGGTCTTAGTGATATTCTCAAAGAAATGCACCAGATTCAGTAGGCTTGACCTGCCACTGACAAAGCCAGATTGGATCAGGTTCAGTGTTTTGAGGTTTCCTGTGTCATTATTTATGAGGGCCATAATTATTCTTTTTATGGCCTTACATATAAGGCTAGTCAAACCTATGGGCCTGCAATTTGCTGGGTCAGTAGATGGTACCCCTTTATGCAGAGGGATGACTGTTGCTGTTCTCCACTCTACCAAGACAAAGCTAGTCTGAAGACTGTGGTTAATTAGAGATCCTAGTGGGCCTGATAAGTCCAGATTTAAGCTGTTTAAGAGGCAACCTGGTATATCATTAGGCTCCATTACAGCCATGTTTTTAGCTGTAGAGAGCGCGGTGGTAACCTGTTATTTGGTGATAATTGTCAGCAGAAGGTATTTCTTGGGGGAGAACTGGGGGTGATGGCGAGGTGAAATTTGAGCTGAATTTGTCGGCCAGCAGATTTGCTATATCTTTTGCCTGAGTATAGGTGATGCCATCTACAACTAATTCCACACATTGTTGGGTGTTGCCGTTAAGATTCCAGACACAACTGAAAAATGCCCTAGCTTTGGAGGCTATTTTTACCTCAAAGTCTGCTTTCAGAGGCTTGTTTAGCTCCTTGACTTGCTTGTTTAGACCAATGAAGGAACAGTGCACGTTCCCTCTTGTTTCTCGGCAGGATTTTCTTTCTATTCTTGTACAACCTGTTAACAACAGGGGTTTACCAGGTTGGCTTGTTTTTGTGGTTTGACCTGGGTTTATTTCAGTCTGGTACTGCTGTTTCTGTGTAGTTGTTTATGTGGTCGTACAGGGCTTTTTTGTATGCCTCTGCATAGGTTTCTTTGTTTTCTGAATTGGGGGAACTTGGAAACTAGCTATGCCATTTCTTAATGGGGAGAAATTTAACTTAGAGAAGTTATTAAAGTTTTTGTGGTTAGGTGGGAAGACTAGTTTTACCATTATTTCAAGGGAGACCACTTTGTGATCTGATCTTACTGGTGAGGACATCTTACTCAGAAAGTGCAGCATGCTCCCATATTTATGACTACCAGATGTAGAATATTTGTTTCCCTAGTGGGAGTGCAGACTAGCTGCTCCAGGGCATTTGAAACAAAGTCCAGAAGTCTTTGGGCCTGCATGTTAGTGGTTGTGTGTGCCTCCCAATAAATGGAGGGGTAGTTAAAATCACCTGGATAGTGAGACAATCGGAACCTGTATGTACAGCCATCTGAGATCACCGTACCTCGGAGAAAATAGAATATTCCAGGAAATGGCAATCTGGCATTTAGTATATGTAAGTCCGTTTTTTGGCCATTCAGTTTCCCTCTTTTTGAGACTCACTGTTGCAGGTCCTGACATTTCAAATGGTTAAAAACATATTGGAAGCTGCCAGTGCTTTGAGAATGATTAATTTGCAGTCACAGCCTTCTCTTTTTCTAGATTTTTCACTTACCATTTGCAATATACAAATTCCTTTAAAACATCTCTTCCTTGGAATACCCAGTGTTTGGGTTTAAGAACAAAATATTTTTTTTCCTTTGACAAGACATTTCATTCTTGTACTACAAGATGACATTGGATGGCAAACTGCTACTACCATACACATATGTGCGCGTGTGTGTGTGTGTTTTTAATGGTAGTAATGTATTTGATCATAAAATCATCTCAGTGAGGTGACTTTGTTTAATGCAATTTAAGTTCCTTATACTTGAAAATGAGTAGTGATAGTTAGAAAGCAAAGTAAAAACATGGAAACCTTCCATTCTGTTGAATAGGTAATATTCCATCTTATATTTGAAACTATGCCACTTTTTTTCTGCAACAGCAATCTTTATTCCAGATAAAATTACAAAGTACAGCATTGTGCAGTCTGCAACCATAATGCAGTTACTTCAGTTACCCTGATGGCTGGTTATTTTTAACTTTAATGTTTTATTCATTTATACAGTCTCATTGTCCAGATAACTCAGCCCAATATCGGGGTTTACATCTTCAATTCCTTGCATCATATTTAAATGCAAGTCCCTTTCTCCACATGCTGTCTGTTTAATCTCAGTGGTTCTTTCCTACTCTCTCTGTCTAATCCAAGTTTGACACCCACATATGACCCAGTAAAACAGTTTACAACCCCTTACGTTTCCCCATTTAATACTGTATATTTGTTTACTTTTTTTACTCTTCTGATTCCTGTCCATTCCCCTGTATCACTATGAACACTTCCTTACCTACATTTCCTAATTTCCGCTGGTATTTATCCATCTTCCCCATTTATGCTGGTAAACTCTCTCTCTGTCTGTACCTTCCCTTTTCTATTCTTCTATTAATGCCCTCATCATTTGTTCAAATTATTTTCCTGTGGGTTCTGTTTGCTTCTTCTGCTTCTTTGTGATTGTGTTACTCCAACTGTCATTGCTATGCTTACTAACTCCTTGTCCTCCTCTGCCACCTCCTTTTCAACCATTACGTGAACAATTTCCCACTTGTGTTTTCTGTTTGAGGTATATTTTTCTGAAGTATTTCTATCTTCTCTCTCTTGAAGTTTTCAAATGTCCTGCAGTCCCAAAAATGTGTGTCCAACTCCCACACTCCCCCCTGCTCCCAGGTAACCTGACAGGTATTGTAGAGTCCCTGACTCGCACAATTTTTTTTTTTCAAAAATCCTACTGCTGACCCTGAGGTTATTTCTCAAGGGCCTAAAGGAATTAAAGCAACTTCTACTAAGAATCCCACCCCCTCGGTTAGGGATTCCCAAGCATTAGACAGATGGGGTAAAAAAGTGTACACCTCTGCTATTCTTGCTATTAGAGCAGTAAATTGTCAGTTCCATATGATAAAATTTCAGCAACACACCGTGGAACTCTTCAAAGAAAAAATATCATCTTTTCCTGCCTGTGCAGAAAATAGAGTTACAAGAGTTAATGCAAGTCAAGTAACTAAGCACATTTTACACTGTGGTTTTGATGCCCTAGAAGCAACTTGCCAAGGGAGCAGTCACTGGCTCTGTCCTTAGAAGGCATGCTTGGCTTAAGGAACAGCCCTTGCCAGACCATGTCAAATCCAAATTATTGGATGCACCCTTGCACAAAGGCAACTTATTTGGCACCAAGGCAGAGGAGGTCTTAAAAAAGATGGAAGTAAAAGCTAAATCAATGCAGACAGTTAAGGATTTCCTGCAGGCCCAGCCACCCAGCTTCAGTAGGCATTGCCGCTCTAAGCACTGGTCCTTTCCTGCCCCCTCCACATCTGTTCAGCCGAGACCCTGGGGAAGCAGACCCCCCAGACAACAGCCACAGGGAATGCAGAGATCAAAGCAATGGAGTTCCTCCACTTCAAAACCAGGCAGTGCAAAGCCACCCCCTCATGGTAAGAACTCAGAATGACTCTCCACATGTTCCTCGTGTTTCACTGTTGCAGTCATTATGTTTGGGTAATCTGCTGGCAGGTTGCCCTCAGTTGGCCTGAATTCCAAACTCTTGGGTCCTGCGTTGGTTGCTGTCTCCTCTTCCATGACGTCAGGTCATCAGGGGTATAAAACATGCAGCTGACGCCATTTTCTTCAGTCTTTCTTGCCGCGCGGTGCCCAAAGCAGAAGCATTTTGCAAGTGCCGGTCGGCCGACAACCGAAATATTTGAGTTTGAGTTTCAGAACCGAAGTCTTCACTAAAGCTAAGTACCCCGTTAGGGAAACTTTTTTCTTGCTTTTTACAGATGTCAGAAAAAGTTAATAATTGTATTACTTGTGGGAAGCAAATACCTCATAAGGATTTCCATATATACTGTATTCCTTGCCTAGGCCCTGATCACAATGTGCCTGGCTGTCAGTTTTGTGCTAGATTTAACCAACGCACTATTAAGCGTCTGTATATTTTTGCATCTAAGTATTTTGGAAACAGATTTAACTACCCAGAAATGTTGTCGGATAGCAATCCGACTACCTGAGTACATAAAAAAATGCAAAGAAAAGGAAAGAGAAAGGCAGTCGAGATCCAAAACCGACGACGAAGCTTCTTTTAAGCCAGTCGCCGGTACTCAGTGAGGCGTTTTCGCAGCCCCTGATTCCTGCTACCTTCGAGTCGCAGGCCTCTACTGACACCCATGTGGGGGCCGGCATGCCACAAGATACTCAAGGTATTGGACCAACGGATGTATCTCCCTCGAATTGGTCCGGAGCCGCTGAGCAGGCACCGGCTTCTGAGGGTGTTTTCAGACCTCAACATTTTTATATCAAACCGACGAAAGCTGCAAAACCAAAACCAAAGGCAAAGACACCTTCTAAAACTAAAAAAACTGACACCTGAGCCACGTGCAGAGGCCTCTATGCCTAAAAAACAGATGATCAAAATGGCTGAAGGCCTTATTAACTTGATCAGGGGTACCAATCCCCCTCCAGATAAGAGGCCTAGGCAAGACACTGACTATGAATCTTCAGATCAGATTTCTATTACTTCTGATTCCTCTTCTGATCAGGAATTATCTTTACCTCCCTATGAGGATTCTGACGCTGAGGAGTCTATTCCATCTGCATCTCTTCCTGAGGATTATTCATTCAGAGAAACCTTGCATACTTTGAGGGAGCATTTCCACTGGGAGAGTCAAGACTTCTCAGAATCAAAAAAGAGGCTCAGGGATTTCCTTCTTCTCCCTCAGCACAAGCCTTTAGCCATTCCTCCTGTTTTAGACATTGTGGATGATGTGTTTTCGGAGTCGAGCCTGACTCCTGACTCCTTACCTCCGGCTACCAGTAAGCCTGACAGGTATTACAGGGTCCCTGACTCTCATAAATTTTTATTTAGAAACCTTCCTGCTGATCCTGAAACTATTTCACAGGGTCCAAAGGGAGTTAAGGCCTCAGCAGCAAAATACCCTACCCCCTCTGACAGAGATTCAAGGGCACTGGACAGATGGGGAAATAGGTTTATACATCTGCAACCTTGGGAATCAGGGCCTTAAACTGTCAATTTCAATTCATATGCTTAAGTACCAACAACATGTTATGGGATTGCTGAAACAGAAAATGATGTTGATTTCAGAATGTGCAGAAAATAAGGAATTGCAGGAATTATTGTATGCAGCTGAACAAATTGGAAATCATACTTTGCAATGTGGTTTTGATTCTTTAGAGGCCTCCTGCAGGGCCACAGTTACTGGATCTGTGATTAGGAGGCATTAGGAGGCATGCCTGGTTAAAGGAACAAAATTTGCCTGATCATGTTAAAGCTAAATTGCTAGATGCATGATTCTCTGTTTGGTATTACGGCGGAAGAGGTCTTAAAGAAAATGGAAGACAAAGCTCAGTCTATGCAAACTGTTAAAGATTTCTTGCAAGTGCAGCCACCTAGATTCAGTAGACACTGGCCTACAAAAAATTGGTCCTTTCCTGTGTCAGAGCTCAAAGGGGCAAATCCAGTTGCCCTAAGGGTTCCAGGTACCAGGCTCAAGACTCATACAGGTCAAAGCAATGGGGCGCATCCACCTCCAAATCTGGAGGAGATAAAGCGCAAACCTTCAGAAAGCAATCCCAATGACTTCCCTCTGCCTACACCAAGCACTTATCTTTTGGCAGCACCCATAGGGGGAAAATTAGCACTTTTTGCTCAAAATTTGCAGTTAACCCAGGACAAGTGGGTACTAAACATCGTATCACAGGGATACAGATTCCATTTCCACATTCTGCCAGTGACAAATGGTTGGCCAGATCTGCCAAAAAAATCAATGGGCAGAGGCGCAGAAACAGGTTACGTCCCTCATGGATATGGGGCCATTCATACAGTACCAGAACAGGGAAAAGGACAAGTTTTTTACTCAAAACTGTTCTTGGTACCCAGAAAGGACAAGGCCTGGCAGCCAATACTGGATTTATCGATTTTGAACACATACCTGGGCATTCCAAAATTCAAAATGCTCACTTTGCAACAGCTTCTGCCCATGCTGGACAAGAATGCTTGGCTGGAGACTTTAGACCTAAAAGATGCATACCTGCATGTCCCAATAAGACAGTCATGCAGAAGATACCTCAGATTCAAGGCTGGCTTAATGCATTACCAATTCTCTGCACTGCCATTTGGCTTATCTACTGCGCCCAGGGTCTTTACAAAGTGCCTGGCACCAGTAATTGCATTTTGCAGACAAAGTAGTATTCAAATATATCCTTACTTGGACGACTGTCTCATTCAAGCAGAGAACAAGGACACTCTTTTACGACACCTGGCATTTGTGAAAAGGCTTCTAACATGCCTAGGGTACACAATAAACGAAAAGAAATCACAACTGGTACCCTCTCAAAAGATAACATTCCTGGGTGCAAGCTTGAATACAATTGCCCAGATGGCTTACCTCACTCCAGACAAACAAAGGCAACTGACTACTTACTTCAAACTGATGGCAAGAAAACCCCAGTGTTCTGCAAGACGAATTCTGCAGGCTCTGGGCTTCATGGCATCCTGCATCCTACTAATTCCATATGCAAGACTGCATATGAGGAAGCTACAGTGGTACCTAAAAAGTTTATGGAGTCAACATTCACACAGTCTGGAAACAATGATTCCTCTCATCCCCTGCCTGCAACAGGAGTTTCTATGGTGGGCAAAGGCCTGTCACCAAAACATGGGACGGCCCTTCACCCTACCCCCTGCCAGCCAAACCTTAACAATAGATGCATCAGATTATGCCTGGGGGGGTCCACGTGGCAGGAAGATGCATTCAGGGCATATGGGCACCAAATCAAATGCATCTACATATCAACTAGAAAGAGATGCTAGCTGTTCAAAATGCCCTAACAGCCTTCAAGGACTTACTTCATCCAGGACAACTACTGATAAAGACGGACAACACCACAATCGTGTGGAATATAAATAAGCAAAGGGGCACACACTCATACCCCCTTTGCAGATTAGCCATGGCACTGTGGGGCACAGCTTTGACCTGCCAAATAAATCTTCAAGCTCAGTTCCTGCCAGGAAAACTAAACACTCTGGTAGATAATTTAAGCAGAAACCTTATGGATCCTCACGAGTGGAAACTAAATCCACAAGTCTTCAGCAGGATAGCAAAGAAATGGGGGAGCCCAGACCTAGACCTATTTGCCTCTCCTCAAAATTATCAACTGAAAAGATTCTGAACAAGGACTTATCACAGACAAGCATGGAAAGTGGATGCCCTGTCCTTCAGCTGGAAAAACCTATCAGTTTATGGCTTTCCTCCTCTGCTTCTTCTACCCAATGGCTTTTCTCCTCTGCTTCTTCTACCCAAGGTCCTCCTAAAAGTCAGACAAGAGAAGCCAAAGATGATATTAATTGCCCCGGACTGGCCCCGCCAATACTGGTACCCAATCCTAAGGAACTTGTCTCAATACCCAGCTTGGACCTTGCCTCAAAAACCACAACCACTGTCCCAGCAAAACAATCAGATCATGCACAATCAGCTACAGACTCTGAACCTAGTAGCATGGTTGATCCTGTAATCATACAGACGACACCTCTCAGTAAAGCTGTGATGGATGTCATTTTGGAAGCCAGAAGGCCTAGTACTAGAAAATCTGATGCTGACAAATGGAAGAGATTCTGTGCTTGGAATCAAGCACAAGAAACTGATGCAGCAGAACCGCATATTCCTCAGATATTGCAATACTTAACTGAGATGCTTGACAAAGGTCTATCTTTTTCATCAATCAAAATCCATGCCTCTGCCATTTTGGCTCATTACAATACAGAGCCACCAATCTTTTCTCATCCTTTACTAAAGCAGTATCTTAGAGGAGCCAAAAATTTAAGGCCTCCTAGAAAATCACCATTACCTGCATGGGACCTCAGTTATGTGTTTGAAAAGCTCACTCTGCCTTCATTTGAACCAGCTGCTACCGCTGATATAAAGTTCTTGTCATGGAAGACAGCTCTGCTACTAGCAATTACTTCAGCAAGAAGAGTTTCAGAGCTACAGGCCCTCATGGCTGTAGAGCCTTTTATCATATGTTACCCAGACAGGGTGTCTCTGAGGACAAATCCTACCTTTATACCTAAGGTCATTTCCAGTGTGGCTCTTAACCAAACAATTCATCTGCCAACTTTTTATCCAAATCCGCAGAACAAACGGGAGAGAATTCTGCATTGCTTGGACATACACAGACAGCTAAGATTCTACTTGAGCAGGACTAAAGCTCTAAGAAAAACTGAGCAATTACTAGTGTCAAATGCTGCAGGATCAGAAGGAAAGGCTATTTCAAAGCAGACAATTTCAAAGTGGATAAGCCATTGCATCTGTTTCTGCTACTTACACCATGGCAAACCTGTGCCCAAGGGCATTAGGTCTCACTCCACCAGGGCTGCAGCTACTTCAGCAGGCTTTCTCAGAGGAGTACCAACCAAGGACATTCTAGAGGCTGCTACTTGGAGTTCTGTTCACACCTTTACAAAGCATTACCATTTGCCTCTCTACTCTAAGTCCAGGGCAGGCTTTGCCACTGCAGTGCTGCAGGGCCTTATAGCCTCACCCAATGCTGTTTAGCTCCAGCCCCCCAACCATAGCTTTGGGATTCTACCCAAATGTAATGACTGCAACAGTGAAACACGAAGAACATAGTACAGTTGTGTACATTTACCATAAATGTAGATGTTCGAGTGTATTCACTGTTGCAGTCCAGGTTACCCTCCCGCCATCCCCCTGTCATTCTACAGTTTATCTTTCCTTCTCTATCTTCTACAACCTATGTGGTGTATTTCCTTGTAGATGAAGGTAAAGTTTATATTGATGCATGTGTGTGTGTGTGTGTGTGTGTGTGTATATATATATATATATATATATATATATATATATATATATATATATATAAATATAAATATAACCCGTGGTAGTGGTGCTGCGGTAGCGTTGTCGCCTCACAGCAAGACGTTGTCACGTTCGATTCTCAGCTACAGCGTCTTCTGTGTGGATGCATGCGCGAATGGGAGTGCCTTCGCTGAAGGTTGTGCGTCAGGGCTGGTAACTCGGCACGTAAAAATCCACTACCAAACATTAGCAGACCGGAGTTCCACTGTGGCGACCCCTAACTGGGATAAGCCGAAAGACACAACAACATATATATATATATATATTTAGAATATTGCTACCTTTTTGGGGGCACCTGACATCGGGGGCAAGAAAAACTAAAGAAAATGGCGTCAGCTGCATGTTTTATACTCCCTGACGTCATGGAAGAGGAGACAGCAACTGACGCAGGACCCAAGACTTTGGAATTCAGGCCGACTGAGGGCAACCTGCCAGCAGATTACTCAAATGTAATGACTGCAACAGTGAATACACTCTTAACATCTACATTTATGGTAAGTGTACACAACTGTACTTTCCACCCCCTCCCACTGCCCACCTGCACTTGTCCCTAGGAGGAAAACTCTCTTTCCATGCAAGCACCTGGGCCACCATTACCAACGATCGCTGGGTCCTCAGCATAGTGTCCCAGGGATACAGATTTTCTTTCCACACTCTACCAACCCCAAAAGAGTTCCCAGATGTTCCTCCAAACCAGTGGAGTAAAAACCCTACTGCTGACTCTGAGGTCATCTCTCAAGGACCTAATGGATTCAAAGCAACTTCAGTTAAGAATCCCACCCCCTCAGATAGGGATTCCTGAGCATTAGACAGATGGGGTAAAAAAGTATACACCTGTGCTACTCTTGCTAATAGAGCATTAAATTGTCAGTTTCACATGCTGAAATGTCAGCAACATACCATGGAACTCCTCAAACAAAAAATATCTTCTTTTCCTACTTGTGCAGAAAATAAAGAGTTACAAGAAATAAGCAAGCACAACACCAGAGGGTAAAGAATCCTGTGGAAAAGTCCAAAAATCTTGTTACAGAAAATCGCAAAGCGAATAATAACAAATTCTTCCACAGGAATCGAGCAGAGCAGTCCAAAATTGAGTTAAACGGAAAAAATAGTAGTAACGCGGACTATTCAAACAGTCCAGTTTTATTAACAATAGTAAGCGCTTTCACCTTTCGGCTTCATAAGACATAAATTAGAAAGGATTCCTTAAGCATTTAAATAACCAACACTTACATTTCATTGGTCTCTACAATAATGACATCATTTTACTTTAAATTCATAAAATATGTTATAAAAATCTAATATGAAGTATTTGTGAAATACATTAATATCAAACATAATAATATAAACATAAATAAAATACTTTAGACTTTAAATAACATTAATAAAAATGCAAATAAATCTATACTTAACGTATAGATGTTAACTAAAGAATATATACCAAATTTAAAAGGTATGTATAAAAACAAAATTCATAATCTATTCAAGCAGAAACTATAGCCCTTCTCTTCCGTAATAACGGTTTAAGAGAAGCTTTGTCATTTAATCCAGGCTCCTTATCTGCTTGAGATCTAATAATCCATCTTAATTTATTCTCTTCAGTTAATGTTTCTATATCTCCACCTCTTATGTTTGGTTTAAATGATTGCATCACGAGAAAAACAAATGTGTGGTTGGGACCTCTCTCTTTGTGATGTTTTGCAAGGGCATTGGTTTGAGTGCCAATGCGCATATGATATAAATGTTCCCTGACGCGTTCCCGGAGTCTTCTATTGGTCTTGCCTATATAGAAAGACTCACAGGAAATACACCTAGCCAAATATACTAAATATACTAAATGTTCGCTTTGACAATTCGTTTTAGTATGAAAAGTGTACTCATAATTGGTAACAGGATGTATAAAGGAGACTCTCTCATCTATGTAGGAACATTGTTTACACTTTCTACATGGTTTGGTGTTAACTAAATCAGAGGGAGTGTGATTATATAACCTATCTAAAGGTCGTTGGCAAAGAATACGTTTCAGGTTCTTCCTATTTCTATAAACATACCCTGGTCTTAGTCCTACAACTCTCTTAATGTTGTCATCCAATAGAAGTACATCCCAGTGCTTCTCAAATACATTTTGAATCATTACTATATCAGTAGTGTAAAACAATGGAACTTTCAGTGGTCCTGAACCCCAAGAACCTTGTAACTGTTCCAAATTACTTCATCATAAAAATATGGTTTTGCCCTAGTTGGTCTAAGGGAATTTACATAATCAATAGCTGCTTCCACCTCATGTTGTTTATAACATCTATCAAGAAGTCTTTCTTTGAGATTTGAGACTTCCATTATATATCCATTCTGGGTGGGATTGAGTCTTGAGGCCCTCATTGCTTGTCCCTTTACCACATTTCCAAAGACAAAGGAAGGGTGCATACTTTCCCTATGGAGTAAAGTATTCCTGTAACATGACTTGCGGTGTACAGATGTATTTAATAAACCATTATCCAGCCTTGTTATATCTACATCCAAAAAGGAAATCCTGCATCTAGAGTAGTTTACAGTAAAACTAAGAAAAGTGGTCAAATCATTAATAATTTAAAGTAAAGTGATGTCATTATTGTAGAGACCAATGAAATGTAAGTGTTGGTTATTTAAATGCTTAAGGAATCCTTTCTAATTTATGTCTGATGAAGCTGAAAGGTGAAAGCGCTTACTATTGTTAATAAAACTGGACTGTTTGAATAGTCCGCGTTACTACTATTTTTTCCGTTTAACTCAATTTTGGATTGCTCTGCTTGATTCCTGTGGATGAATTTGTTATTAAAGAGTTACAAGAGTTAATGCATTCTGCAAGTCACGTAGCTAAGCACACCTTACAGTGTGGTGTTGATGCCCTAGAAGCATCTTGCAGGGCAGCAGTCACTGGTACTGTCCTAAGAAGGCATGATTGGCTTAAGGAACAGACCTTGCCAGATCATGTCAAATCCAAATTATTGGACGCACCCTTGAACCAAGACAACTTATTTGGCACCAAGGCAGAAGAGGTCTTATAAAAAGATGAAAGAAAAAGCTAAATCTATGCAGACAGTTAAAGACTTCTTACAGGTCCAGCCACAAAGGTTCAGTAGGCATTGCCCCTCCAAGCACTGGTCCTTTCATGCCCCCTCCAGGCCAACTCAGCCCAGACCCAGGGGAAGCAGACAACAGCCCCAGGGAATGCAGAGATCTAAGCAATGGAGTTCCTCATCTTCTACAACAGGGAGTGCAAAGCCACCCCCTTATGGTAAGAACTCACAATGACTTTACACTTCCACCCCCTCCTTCCCTCTGCCCACCTGCTCGTGTCCCTAGGAGGAAAACTCTCCTTCCATGCAAGCAACTGGGCCACCATTACCAACGAACGCTGGGTCCTCAATATAGTGTCCCAGGGATACAAATTTTAATTCCACACTCTGCCAACCCCAAAATGGTTCCCAAATCCTCCTCCAAACCAATGGGCAGAAGCAAAAAAACAAGTCCTTTCCCTGCTCTCCATGAGGGCAATAGAGCATGTTCCTGCAGAACAGGTAGGCCAAGGTTTCTACTCCAGACTCTTCCTGGTACCCAGAAAAGAGGCCACATGGCACCCCATCCTCGAGCTATCCATTCTAAACACCTTTCTGGTGATACCAAAATTCAAAATGCTAACCCTCCAGCTACATTTCTAGGCTGGATCTATACACTTTCAGTTCTCTGTGCTTCCCTTTGGCTTATCTACTGCTCCCAGAGTATTCACTAAATATCTGGCTCCCGCCATTACTTTTTACAGACAAAGAGACATTCAAATTTACCCATACTTAGACGACTGCCTGATTCAGGCAAACAGGAAAAGCTGCTACAGCACCAGACCTTTATAAATGACTTACTGACCTCCCTGGGGTTTACTATCAACGAAAAGAAGTCAGAACTAGTCCCCACACACAAAATTGTATTCCTGGGAGCAAACCTGCACACAGCATCCCAGATGGCATTCCTTACTGCAGAAAAACAAGACTAACTGACAGGCTACTTCTCTCAACTAACCACCAGAACTCAGTTATCCGCAAGGAAAATCCTGCAAGCTCTAGGGTTCATGGCCTCTTGCATCCAACTCATTCCATATGCCAGACTGCATATGAGGAGACTGCAATGGTACCTAAAAAGCCTTTGGTGTCAGCACTCTCAAGACCTGGAAACTGTTATACCAATGATACCTTGTCTAAGGAAATATTTTCTTTGGTGGGCAGCAGCATGCAACCACAACAAGGGACTTCCCTTCTTACAACCCTATGCCACCCAGACCCTCACAACAGATGCATCAGACTATGCCTGGGGTGCTCACCTGGATGGCTGGTGCATTCAGGGCCAATGGAGCCCAAATCAAATACATCTGCACATCAACCAAAAAGAGATGTTAGCTGTTCAGCACACCCTGACAGCTTTCAGACCCCTACTCTCTCTGAGGCCTCTTCCGATCAAAACAGACAACACCACAGTGATGTGGTATATCAACAAGCAGGAAGGGACTCACTCTTATCCTCTCTGCAGGCTCGCCATGACCCTTTGGCACATGGCCTCAGCCATGCAACCACACCTGTTAGCACAATTCCTGCCAGGATCCCTAAACTCTCTGACAGACAACTTAAGCAGAAACCTGTTAGACCCACATGAGTGACAGCTAGACCACAGAACCTTCACCCTTGTAACCCAGAAATGGGGCACCCTGAAAGTCAACCTCTTCGCCTCCCACTCCAATCATCAGCTCAGCAAATTCTGCACCAGGGAACCTCACAGCAAGGCCTGAAAAGTGGATGCTCTATCCTTCCAGTGGGGGAACCTCTCGGTCTTTGCATTTCCCCCTCTTACCACTCATTTCAAGGGTACTGCTCAAAATAAGGGAGGAAAAACCGGGGACAATCCTCATTGCCCCAGACTGGCCACACCAGCACTGGTACCCACTGCTGCACAGCCTGCCACCATGGCACCTACCTCATATCCCAGCACTCCTTACCCAGAGCAATGTAGAATTCATGCATCCCCAATTGCAGACCCTCAACCTGGCAGCCTGGCTTATTCCCTGACCTCTCATCAAGCTGCTAGACTAAGCAGACAAGGTCTAGATGTTATATGTGAGGCTAGATTCCCTAGCACTAGAAAATTCTATGCTGACAAGTGGAAAAGGTTTTGTACCTAGATCCAGGCTAAGGGAGCTGGAACGGCACAGCCCTCCCTACCTCTTATCCTGAATTACCTGGCAGACCTACTACACAGGGATCTATCCTTCTCTTCTATTAAAATTTATGCCTCAGCCATCTCTGCAATTTTCAGCATAGAGCCACCTCTGTTCTCACACCCTCTCATCAAATAGTTCCTAAGAGGGGCTAACAACTTAAGGCCACCCAGAAGAACTCCTACCCCAGCTTGGGACCTTAACTTTGTGCTGGAAAAGATCACCCTGACCCCCTTGGAACCTGCAGCTTCAGCAGAGTTGAAATTTCTCTCTTGGAAGACAGCCTTGCTTCTGGCCATCACTTCAGCTAGAAGAGTATCAGAGCTACAAGCACTTATAGCTGTAGAGCCAATTATAATTTTCTACGCTGACAGGGTCTCCCTCAGGACTAACCCATCCTTCATGCCTAAAGTGGTGTCCAGTGTGGCTCTCAACCAATCCATTCATTTACCCACCTTTTTCCCTAACCCACAAAACAAGGGGGAAAGGATTCTGCACTCTATAAATGTGCACAGACAGCTCAGATTCTACCTGGACAGGACTAAATCTTTCAGAAAAACTGAACAATTGCTAGTCAGCTTCACTGCATGAGCAGAGAGCAAGGCCACATCCAAACAAACAATCTCCAAATGGATAGCACACTGCATCCATTTCTGCTACAACCAGCATGGGAAACCACCCCCAAAGGGGGTCAGGACACATTCCACCAGAGCAACCTCCACCTCTACTGCTTTTCTCAGAGGGCTCCCACCAGGGACATCCTGGAGGTTGCAACCTGGACATCTGTTCACCCTTCAAGCATTTACCACCTGCCTATCTTCTCCAAATCCAGGGCAGGCTTTGCTACCGCAGTCTTACAGGGCATCCTAGCCAGCCCCCAGTCTTCTTGACTGCATCCACCCTTTTCTTCAGTTTTGGGAATCAACCCAAATGTGATGACTGCAACAGTGAAACACGAAGAACATAGTACAGTTGTGTACACTTACCATAAATGTAGATGTTATAGTGTATTCACTGTTGCAGTCCTGGTTTCCCTCCCACCATCCCCCTTGTCTGTCTCTCTCTCCTTACAAGGAGCTTTTGGTATTTACTTTCTACTGGTGGTGTTCTTCCACCATAACCTAGCTCCCTATTGGGGGCTCCTGACAGGGCAAGAAAAACTGATGTAATGGCATTGGCTGCCTGATTTTATACCACTGACGACCTGACGTCAGCCCTGGAGCAACAGCAACCGACGCAGAGATACTAAGCCGCCGGTATTCGGGCCGACTGAGGGCTACCCCTGGCAGGATAACCCATATGTGATGACTGCAACAGTGAATACACTCGAACATTTACATTTATGGTAAGTGTACACAACTGTACTTTTTTGCATTATCCCTTGGGTTATCTACAGCTCCAAGGGTGTTGACAGAGTGTCTAGTTCTAGTCATAGCTCACTGAAGACTGAATGTCATTCACATTTCCTTATGTAGATGACTTGTATAGCTTTGCAGAGTCTTTTCCCAAATGCCATGACTCATATTAATAAGGGTTTCATCTCTTCAGACCAATCTGGGGTTCCAGATAAATATTCAGAAATCCTCCTTGACTCCATCACACAGGACTGTCTTTCTAGCATGTCTTATAGACACCCTGCAGCAAAAGTTTTTTTTTTTTTTTTGACACAGGAGTAGGTGGATTTTTATATGGAAACTTTCCTGAGTTTCTCAACTCAGTCTCACTCTTCAGCCAGACAGTATCTCAGGATCCTGGGGTTCATGGCATCTATGATTCTCATAATTATTGTCATTGGGTTACACATCTGAAAGATTCAATATTAAAAAAAAAAATATGGACCCAACATTTACATTCAGTGGAATTTCAAATTTTAGTCTTGGGCTTTCTAGTAAAGAAACTGCACTGGTAGAGATTAAAAAAGGAAGCAAATTTGCTTGGGGCGCATTTTCAGTGGGAGTAAAGGTGCAAGGCCTGTGGGATTCTTGAGACACAGCAAAACACATAAATGTCGAAGGATTTACTGTCACATGCTTGACACACAGAAAGACGAGTCTAGCAAGACCTGCAACCTTTCCTCAAAAATCAGCATGTCAAATACTGGCATTCCTGAACAAAAAAAAAAAAAAAACAAAATGCCAAAACTCCCTGCCACTTTGGACTCGGGATCAAGTGCTGACATGAGTCTGGAAGGGGGACAAGTTCAGACAGTCTGTAATATCATTTTTTGACAGTCCGGCTATGGGCATGCAGGAATCGCACAACTTGACTCTATATCTTCTCTGTGTTGAGCATGTCATTGTCAACCATGTCAAAGAGATGTTGGCTGTGATCAAAATCTCTTTATTATCTATGGTATCAGGACCTTTCCAGGTGATGTCTCAGAACACCACAGTGATGTGGTATATCAAAAGGGGGGGTGGGGGCAGGATTGTACCCTCTATGCAGGTTGGCTGTGATTGCTTGGGCAGTAGCTTTTCAGTATTCTTTAACCTTCCAAGCATCCTACATTCAGTCAGAAATTAGAACATGTCACTTAGGGTTAATTGCCTGTGAAATGAGGAAATATCTAGGAACTTGTTGAGTCTTTCGTCTTTTCCCGGTTAGGGGTCGCCACAGCGGAACTCCGGTCCGCTAATGATCGACAGTAGATTTTTACGTGCCGAGTTGCCAGCCCTGATGCACAACCTTCAACAAAGGTATGCCCATTCACGCATTTCTCCACACAGAAGACGCTCTAGCTGAGAATCGAACAGGACAACGTCTTACTGTGAGGCAACAACGCTACCGCCTTGTATTTAAGGGATAAAATAAAATATTTCAAGGCTTTATTGGAAAAGATCACTGGGTGGCCGCGGTGGTGCAGCGGTTAGCATTGTCGCCTCACAGCAAGAGGTTCTCCAGTTCAATTCTCAGCTGGGGTGCCCTCTGTACGGAGTCTGCATGTCCTCCATGTGGTCCTGTGGGTTTCCTCCGGGTGCTCCGGTTTCCTCCCACATCCCAAACACATGCAGTAGGTGGATTGGACACTCTAAATTGGCCCTAGGTGTGTGTGTGCGTGTGTGTGCCTTCTGTGGAAGGTTGGGCTCTGGGCTGGCAACTCAAAACTGTAAAACTCCACTGCCAATCATGAGCGGACAGATGATCCGCTGTGGCGACACCTATCTGGGAAAAGCCGAAAGAAGAAGAAGAAGATTGGAAAAGATCACTCAGACTCGCTGTGCCGTAGACTGCTGTGAGGGAAATGTTAGGTTGTTTTTCCTTATATTGCTTATTTGTAATCTGTATTGCTTTATTGCTTTCTTCTGTTTTGTACATTGTGGTGCATTTTCATTAAACTGTTTTAATATTCTGTTTTTTTTTGCATATTTAAACTAGGAAAGTAACCACTGTCTCTGTATTTTCCCGCCCTTTATGTTAATTTAACCACATAAGTCATTCCCTCTCCTCTTTCATTGGCTATTGTCATTAAGTTCAAAATTATCATTTTGTGAAGTCATTCCCCTTCAGCTATTTAAATTTATTGGCCTTCCCACTGTATTTCATAGAGTCAGAATACTAAGGGCCCTTCCCCATCCAATCTTTCTTTTTTACAAGTAGCAACTCCCCTTAGATTGCTAAAGCTCAAGTTACCCCATCTTTCATGTCTAACTGCTTAGTATACACTGCAACTCTTAGGATATTAACCCATTTCTTCCATCTTACCTTTAAAATCTGCAAGTCTGGTCCAAGACCACCAATCATTGGAGAGCCCGCAATGTGCCTCTCAGTAGTCATCTTGAGATTAGTGATTCTGTTATGCTCCTGGTAAGAGAAAGAGACATTGATTCCTGATGGTCTCTGATTGGGCAGTGAGTGTCTGCGTGGGACCTTGCTGATTGGTCTTGCTGCTATTCAAGGCATCTGTCAGGAAGAGGCTACAACAAGCCTACACACCCCTGCACAATTTGGGGCAAGACTGTTGATCACCAAAGAACCTGTGACCTGCTTCTCATCTTGCAATTAGTGCTATTGTTATGCTTTTGGCGAGAGAAGAAACAAAGAGGCATTGTATCCTACCATATTTCTTTGTAAATAAGACCTAACCAGAGAATAAGGCCTAGCATAGTTTTCCAGGATGGTCATGATATAAGCCCTACCCCAAAAATAAGCCCCATTTAAGATTGTCAACAACACATGACAGACGTGTTGAATTATAAAATAATACTGACACCCATTTTTTCTAAGGTTATCGTACTCTGCTCGCCATTTTCGGACCATTCGGACACCCAACTTCTCTTTGCATAAAGTCGTAAGATTCTTTCCCTGGGAGTCCTCCATGATTCTTACTGTAACCCTAATCATGACTCACACTTGACGGTTGAGATCCTTGGCCCATAAACACTGGCAGGTGTACTTTGATTGGTCAAAGTACAGACAACCCGCGTAAAGCACATGCACTTGATAACGAACAGCTATGGTTGTGTCTTCTTAACGTCACCATTTTGTGTTGCCACTCTGGTCTCGCAAGTCTTCAGTCCCCCCCCCCCCTTCCAGACAAGATGAGTGCAAAAAGAAAGAGCTATTCCGTCAAGTACAAGAAAGGAATCATGGAGGACTCCTGGGGAAAGAATCTGACAGCTTTCTGCAAAGAGAAGTTAGATCTCCGAATGGTCCGAAAATGGCACGCAGCATACGATAACCTCAGTCAACAGGCCGACGAGGGAAATGCTAGGAAGTGCGTGTGTGGCTCAGGTCGGTAACCATTATTTCCTGAGCTGGAAGGCATCATTTGTGAGTGGACTGCTAACAGGAGAGCAAAAGCTTTAGTTGTGCGCAGGGCTGATATTCAAGCATTTGCCCTTGAATGGCACCACAGTTAGAAATATCCCCAGAAGACTTCAAAGCATTACAACATTGGCTGGATGGCTTCCTTCAGTGATATGAACTATCTCTAAGAAAATGAACAACGCTGTTCAAGCTGGAAGATGCATACTGAAGTTATTAAACATGCACTTGCATTCAAGTCCTTTGTTGATGGCATCGACTTTTCTAAATACCAACTCTCCAACATGATTGCTATGGATGAAATTGCAGTGTTTATGGGCCCAGGATCTCAAACAACAATTAATCAGAGGGGTGCCTCTTCAGTCTACATTCCCTCCACTGGTTACGAGAGTGCACGTGTTACCTGTATTTTGGGAATTCGTCTAGATGGAAAGAAAACCCCACCCCTAATCATTAGTAAGGGCAGGAAAGATAAGATTGAACATGTTTCAGGCATTTACATTCTTGAAACGGAAAAAGCCTGGTGCACACAAGCAGATGTTCTTCATGTTTCACTGTTACAGTAATCGCATTTGGGTTATATGCCTGCAGGTAGCCATCAGCCCTCAGCCGGCCTGAATACCAGAGTCTTCGGATTTCTGCGTCAGATGCTGTCGCTTCTTCCATGACGTCAGGTCGTCAGGGGTATAAAACATGTAGCTGACACCATTACATCAGTCTTTCTTGCCGTGCGGTGCCCGAAGCAGAAGCAGTTTGCAAGCGCCGGTCGGCCGTCTCCTGAAATTTTTGATGTTAAGTTGTCTATCTCGCCTTCGTTCTTACTGGTTGGGTTCGGAGCTGATCCTCAACTCCGACTTGGCCATCTTCAATAGCTCGAGAGCTGTTTACTGGCTCAAAGCTACCCCTTATCCCATAATACCTGGCGATAGCTACCTAGAGCTCGTTTGCCGCTTCAGCTGTGAGCTGTCGTTTTTCTGGCTCAGGCTTGTATAAAGTTTTTTGTATAACTTTCTTCACTAGAATTCAACCCTTCTAGTATTTTATTATTAACGATAGTCTTGTTTTTGTGATAGATAGTTGTTTAGTTTGTAGTATCCCTCCTTTTTCTTGTAGAACTCGTTTAACTTAGAGAGTTCTCCCTCCCCCGTACCTCTTCTTGTCAGGTTAGCTGTTTAAGTTAGAGGCTTTCCTTCTGCCTTTCTCTTATAGGCTAGCCATTTAAGTTAGAGGCTTTCCTATTATCTTAAAAAAAAAAAAAAATCTTTAGCTATAGTCGTGTGTTTTTTTGTGGACTGTATATTGCTTCTGGTTGTTATTGTTATAATTGTTTTCCTTCTACTTTTAAGGATGTCAAAGGAATCCAAGGTGTGACTCATGCTGTCAGAAAATGTCTCTGACAGATGGGCACACTTCTTGCGTCTATTGTTTAGGCGCTGTGCACCTGCAGGACACTTGTTCTGTTTGCCATGCCTTTAGTCTAAGAGTCCTGCAGGAGCGTAAGAATAAGCTTATTCTTAGCGGTCTTTTAAAACCCCAGGATTCACGGCCAACAGCTCACAGCCTGTGAAATCCTCTAAATCCACTAAGCCGTCGGCTCCAAGTTCGGAGCCTTCTTTGGTTCAGGATTTACCTTCTACATTGGCTCTGGCTGGCACTGACAAGACAATCTCCCCGTTGGCTCCATCAGAGGCTTCGGAGCCATTACGGAGACACAAGAGGCTGAGGTCCCCTTCACTAGAATCGGTGCATTCGGCTCCTCAGTCTCCTTTACTTCAGAGCGAGCGTAGTCAATGATCCTCTCACTCCTCTCGATCCTCTAGGCTGTCGGATCACGATGTGGAGAGAGTGGTCAGTAGGTTGCTAAAGTCGCAGGCACTAGCCAAATTGTTGTCCAGCCCTCCTCAACAGGTATCGGCTCCGTCCACTTCTCTCGATTTTCCTCCTCCGACTCTAATGAGTTCAGAGCCAGAGTTCGTTGGGGTTCCAGTAGTGGAACTGTCGGCTCCAATAACTCTATCTCCTTTGGTTCTGACATCTGCTCCGATTCCCTCGATGGTGCCTTCCATCGAGGGATCTGGGCGCCGGGGCTCCCTCGTCGGCTCCGGGGGGCTGAGTGGCATCGGATCCTTGTCCGACCCCGTTCTCCCTCGCGGAGCTTCGGCGCAGGTGAGCTCTGCTCCTACATCGGCCTCGGAGTCGTCTCCCTCGGTGCGGAGAAAGATTCCTATTTGTTTGGAACCAGAGCTTTCTCTGCATCATGGCAGGGACACCTTCGATGTCATGCGGAGTGTGTTGTCCCCAGAGTCAGCTCCACTATCAGCCTCACAGGCTCCGTCCCCTCTAGTGCCTGTGCCAACCTCTGCTCCTCCTCCAGACCCCAAGTGTAGGGAACCGATACTCCAGGACACCCCATTGGGTGTTTCCTCCTCTTCTGAGGCCTCTCCTGATCACTCAGAAGAGCCCCCTCGGAAGAAAAAGTGTAAGAGGAAGCACATTGACTCCCCCGAGTCTGTCACTTCTGATACAGATTTAGATGATTCGGAAGGGTCCCCAAGATCTCCCTCTGAAGATGTTTCCTTCTCGGACATCCTAGAAATGCTTAAGCAGTGGGGGAACTGGAATCCCCTAGCCCCTTCTGAGGATGAGTCTGTATTTCTGGATGCATTCGGTTCCCGACCTTCCACCTCCTGGGTGTCTCCGCCTTTCGATCCACTTATGACAGTGGTGGCTCGAAAGGCTTGGTCAGCTTCGGATACAGTGGAACCAACTCCGAGGAGACCTAGTAAATTTATTACAGCACCCCAGGATAAGCAGTTCCTTTTGAAAGGTGTCCCTGTTGATGCTATGGTGGTAGCAGCAGCCACCAAAAAAGAGTTAGCGGAGACCTCTTCGTCTGTCCATCCCCCTAACAAGGAGTCTAGGACGATGGACAGATATGGGAAGCGAATGTTCGCTTCAGCGACCTTCTCCATGAGGTCACTGAATTACCTGTGTCATTTTACCCGACTTCAAAGGGATCTCCTTAAAGAGCTCGGAGATACCCTCCAAGATCCAACAGCTGAGGGAACGCAAGCCAAGGTAAGCTTCCCAGCTAGTGACGCTTAATTCTGTTAACTCCTCCATGAGGCTCATTTCCTATGCAGCCGATGGGGCGTGTAGAGCCACTGGTACCGGGGTGGCCCTTAGGAGACATGCCTGGATGCAGCTGTGTAACTTTGCGGAACCCTTTCGAGCGTCCTTCATCAACACTCCCTTTGATGGTTCCTTTCTTTTTGGACCACAGGTGAAAGACACTTTGACTAGGTGTGAGCAAGAAGGCAAGACTCTCTCTGACATGGGAGTCCATTTTTCCACTCCCTCTAGACCCTACCCCAAGGGTCAGAAGAGTGGGAAGATGTGGTTCCGTAAATCTCAGGAAGCCTTGCCTGACACACGTAGTGATTTTTCCTCCAGAGGCAGAGGGGGAAACAATAATAATAGATGCCACCCTCGTGGCAGAGGGGGTCCACAGAACCAGGGCAACAGAGAATCCTTCAATGATAAGCCCTTCCAGCATCCCGGAAGGGTTGCCTGGCTGCTCAACTCTGGAGGCAGTCGGGGGAAGACTTTCCCTGTACCCAAAAGCCTGACAAAGTTTAACACAAGACAGATGGGTACGGTCCGTTATATCTGGAGGTTACAAAATTCTCTTCCATCAACCCCCTTTACAGTCAAGGAAGACCCTCCCAGATGTTCCACTCAATCTGAAGGAGCAAGCAGTAATAGAAGTTTCAAAACTGCTAGAAAAAAAAGCCATCCAGGAAGTCCCGTCAGACCAGCACGGATCTGGAACTTACTCAAGATTCTTTTTAGTACCAAAAAAGACAGGGGACTGGAGACCGATTCTGGATCTCAGCAGACTAAACAGGTCTGTGCAAAGAACGAAGTTTTGGATGGTCACACTACAGTCCATTCTACCCTTTGTGGGTGAGGACAATTGGATGTGCTCTATAGATCTTCAGGACGCGTACTACCATATAAAGATGGACAGGTGCTTCAGGAGATATCTTCGCTTCCGGCTGGGGGCCAGTCATTATCAGTTCAGAGCTCTGCTCTTTGGTCTCACCACAGCCCCCAGGGTGTTCACCAAATGTATGGCAGTGGTCACGGCTCACCTGCAGCATCAAGGATTCCAGGTGTTTCCGTATCTAGACGACTGGCTCCTTACTGCTGCCACCACTAGTTACTCAGGGCAGACCTTTCATACAACCCCCTCCGGTAGCCACAGTGACGACAGACGCCTCCCTGATAGGGTGGGGGGGGGCATTATCTGGGTAGGACAGTCCAAGGCACGTGGCAACCTCACGAGTACCATCTGCACATAAATGTCCTGGAAATGAGAACCGTGCTCCTGGCATTGCAAACCCTTCAAGACTCTCTTCCTCCTCGGACCATTGCTATTCAAACGGACATGTCAGTGGTGTGGTACATCAACAAGCAGGGCGGACCCAGGTCAAGAAGCACTCAGGCTTTGGCAGAGGGTGATTTCCTCCCAACGTTTTCTGATTGCGACGCACATCCCCGGGTGATCCAACATCATAGCGGACAGGCTCAGCAGAGCTATTCTCATGCCTCACGAGTGGTCTCTGAATCAGGAAGTTGCGAATCTTGTTTTCTGCAAATAGGGACAGCCTTGCTGCGATCTCTTTGCCACCCCCTTCAACAACCCTGAGACGCTCCAGTCCACGATTGGCCCCAGGGACTTCTTTATGCCTTTCCTCCTTTCCCTCTGATACCCAAACTTATACAGAAAGCAATATCGTTGGATTGCAAAATGATCCCCATTGCTCCCTACTGGCCATGACAGATATGGTTCCCGTTCCTGCATCATTACCTTCTCGATCAACCCTGGACTCTGGACCCAATTCCAGACGTCCTGGTTCATCAATCAGGCGGGTTGCATCAGTCCCTCAAAACTCTCCAGCTCACAGCTGGGTTGCTCCAATTCCAACCTTAGCCAGGCTTCCCAGCATTTCCCCTGCAGTCCATGACATTATTGTGTCCTCTCACAAGTCTACAACGAGGAAAACTTATGTTAGCAAATGGAAACGTTTTTCTTCTTGGGCAAAGACTAGGAATGTGGATCCCTTTTCAGCCCCAGTCTACAAAATCTTGGAATTCCTAGCTCAACTGCTTCATTCCGGGTCCGCTTCTTCTACGATCAGGGAACAAATGGCGGCCATTTCTAACTTTCATGTTGTTTTTTCGAACTCTAACATTATGTCTCATAAGCTATGTAAAGCTTTTTTGAGAGGGGCAACTCTTCTTAGGCCTCCAGTGAGAGATCCCCCTCCTCCTTGGGACCTTAATTTAGTCCTAACCTTAATTCTGCCCCCTTTTGAACCACCAGCATCCTGGCACTCTTTCTGGTAGCTATTACTTCAGCTAGACGTGTCTCTGAATTTCAGGCGCTATGTGTTCATCCTCCATACTTGGTTTTTCATAAGGACAGGGTTCCCTCGTTTCTCCCTAAAGTCTGCTCAGAAAGTAATTTAAACCAATCTGTAGATCTTCCTGTGTTTTTCCCTAATACCAACAAGGCAGAATACAAACTACACCAATTGGACGTTCATAGGCAATTGCATTTTTACCTGCACAGAACTAAAGAAGTAAGGAAGTCGGACCAACTATTCCTCTCTTACGCCTTGGGAAAAATAAGGTTTCCCAGTTTCCAAGGTAACCTTGTCCGGATGGTTGTCACACACTATTTCTTTCATTTATCAGTTAAGGAACAATTACCTATTAAACCGAAAGGTCATTCTACTAGAGCCTTGGCCACCTCTGTAGCCTTCCAGTCCAGGTTGCCCATGGATTCCATCTGTGCAGCTGCCACGTGGGCAAACCCTCATACCTTTATTTCTCATTACAAGTTGGATATGGTCTCCAGGAGCAGTGCCGACTTTGGTTCCACTGTTCTGAAGAGTCTGTTCCAGTGAGCCACCCAGGTTTTTAGGTGCTAGGGACACTGTCCCAACCAGCAAGAACAAAGGCGAGATAGACAACTTAACATAAAGAAGTTATGTACCTACCATAATGTTCCATGTTAGTTGTCTTCATCTCGCCTTCCTTCTTGCGTCCCACCCTCCATCCCCCTGTCCTAGTGGATCGAGAGGAGTTTTTTTTTCTGTTTCACTGGCTGTGTGTTCTCTTGCTTCCTTTATTGACTTAAGAGAAAATGCAGGTATAGTCAACTGATTCTTGACTGATTTATTATGTTGTTATGTCTGGAGTTAGCTATATCAAATGAGATCTGGGTAGCTATCGCTAGGCATTATGGGATAAGGGGTAGCCTTGAGCTAATAAACCACTCTCAAGCTATTGAAGATGGCTGAGTCGGAGCCGAGGATCGGCTCCAAACCCAACCAGCAAGAAGAAAGGCAAAATGAAGACAACTAACATGGAACGTTATGGTAGGTACATAACTTCTTTTTTTTGAGTTTCAGACCTGAAAGTCTTCAAAAAGATAAGTACCCCGTTGAGGAGCCTTTTTTCTTGTCCTAACGATGTCAGAAAAAATTAACAATTGTCTTGCCTGTGGAAAGCAAATACCTCCTAGAGATTTTCATACTTACTGCGCCACCTGTTTAGGCCCAGACCACGACGTCCCTCGCTGTCGGTTTTGTGCCTTGTTCAACGCCTGAACTATTCGTCGTCAGGCTATTTTTGTAGCTAAATATTTTTGTTCTCTATCTCCATACTCCAAAATGGCTTCGTTAAGCCATCCGACTACTGATCTTCTGAAAAAACGTAAGGTTAAAGACAGAGACATAGGTCCAAAACTGCCGACAATGCTTCCCTTAAGCTAGTCGCCAGTCCGCCGGTACTCAGTGAGGCACTTTTGCAGCCCCTGATACCCGCTACTTCAGATTCGCAGGCCTCTGAGACCCATTCGGAGTCTGGGATGCCGTGAGATGCTTCTTAGACTATGGAACCTGCAGATGCCTTTAACTTGGATGGGTCTGGAGCCGCTGTGCAGGCACTGGCTTCTGAGCGTGTATTCAGGCCTACCGATTTTTATATTAAACCAACAACTTTATTTCAAGCTAAGAATACCGAATTCCTCAGGCCTAAAGCTCACACTACGCCTAGAAAACTGACTACTAAACCACATTCTCAGGCCCATATGCCTCAAAAACAAATGATTAGAATGACTGAAGACCTTATTACCTTAATTAGGAGAAGCCAGCCTCCCCCCCTCTAAGAGACGTAGAACTGATTTTCCTTCTGATTCTTCTGACCAGGAATCTGATATCTCTGTTCCTTCTGACTACCGGGATTTACCCTTATCTACTTATGAGGATTCTGATGTAGAAGGTTCCATTCCCTCTGCTTCCCCTCCAGAAGACTTTTCTTTTAGTGAAACCTTGCATACACTTAGGGAGCATTTCTGCTGGGAAAGCCGGGACTATTCTGAGTCCAAAAAGAGAGTTAGGGAATTTTTACTCCTGCCTCAACACAGGCCTCTAGCTGTGCCTCCTGTTCTGGAGATTGTAGATGATGTTTTCTTGGAATCCAGCCTTACCCCAGACTCTTTGCCTCCAGCTCCCAGGAAACCTGGCTCTTACAAATCCCTCTTCAAGAATCCTACTGCTGATCCAGAGACCATTTCCCAAGGACCAAAAGGCATTAAGGCTACTACTGCCAAAAATCCTACCCCCTCTGATAGGGACTCTAGAGCTTTAGACAGATGGGGTGAGAAGGTATACACTTCTGCTACTTTGGCCATTAGGGCTTTAAATCGCCAGTTTCATATGTTAAAAGTATCAGCAGCATATTATGGGACTACTTAAACAGAAAATGATGTTGATTCCTGACTGTGCTGAACACAAAGATTTGCAAGATTTAATGCAGTCTGCTGAACAAGTTGGTAAACATACTCTGCAATGTGGTTTTGATGCTTTAGAAGCATCTTATAGGGCTGTCACTGGGTCTGTACTTAAAACACATGCTTGGCTTAAGGAACAAAACTTGCCAGATCATGTTAAAGCTAAATTACTGGATGCACCCTTAAACCAAGACCGCCTTTTTGGCAACAAAGCAGAAGTCCTCAAAAGGATTGAGGAAAAAGATAAGTCTATAATCTATGCAAACTGTTAAAGATTTCTTACAAGTACAGCCTCCTAGTTTCAGTAGGCATTGGCCTTCAAAGAACTGGTCTTTTCCAGTCCCTTCCAGGCCTTCTTAGTCCAAACCCAGGAGCAGCAGACCACCAAGATTTCAGTCTCAGGCTATGCACAGATCTAAGCAGTGGGAGGCTCCCACTTCCAAAGCAGGGAGTAGTAACCCACCCCCTATGGAAAAATGGCACAGTGACTTATCCTTAACTCTTCCAAGCCCTGCTCATCTACTTGCTCCCTTAGGAGGAAAGCTCGCCCTGCATGCAAAAAACTGGGAACACATTACCCAGGACAAATGGGTTTTAAACAGTTTCCATAGGATACAGATTCCACTTCCACTCACTCCCAATGCCAAGTGAATTGGCAGACCTCCCTCCCAAATCAGTGGGCGGAGGCCCAAAAACAAGTGCTCTCTCTCCTCAATATCAGGGCTATTCAACCTGTCCCATCAGAACAAAGGGGACAAGGTTTTTATTCAAGACTGTTCCTGGTTCCCAGAAAAGAAAACTCATGGTGTCCTATCCTGGACCAGTCTATTCTCAACACCTTCTGGTGGTTCCAAAATTCAAACTGCTAACTCTTCAACAGCTTCTTCCTATGCTAACCAAGGATGCCTGGCTGGCAATCCTAGACTTAAAAGAAGCTTACCTGCACATCCCAATAAGGGAATCCTGCAGACAATTCGTACGTTTCAGGGTGGGCTCCATGCTCCAGTTCTCTGCACATCCTTTTGGCTTATCTACTGAGCTCAGGGTATTCACAAAGTGCCTAGCTCCAGCCATTGCATTTTGCAGGCAGATAAATATTCAGATTTACCCATACATGGACGATTGCCTGATTCAAGCAGAGAGTCAGGACTTGTTATTACAACACCTGGAATTTGTAGAGACTTCTTACCTCACTGGGGTACACCATCAACCAGCAGAAATCACACCTAGTACCCAGCCAACAGATTTTATTCCTGGGAGCAAGCTTGAACACAACTTCCCAGATGGCATTCCTCACTCCGGAGAAACAAGTTATTTGACAACCTACTGGCCACAAAAACCCAGCTATCTGCAAGGAAATTCCTGCAAGCCCTGGGGTTCATGGCCTCTTGCATGTTAATTCCATATGCAAGACTGTGCATATGAGGAAACTTCAATGGTAAAAGTGTATGGTGTCAACATTCTCAGGACTGGAAACAATGATTCCCATCATTTCTTGTCTAAGGGCAGAGTCCCTTTGGTAGGCAGAGGCCTGCTACCACAACAAGGGACTCCCTTTCACTCTACCCCCTGCCACCCAAATCCTAACAACAGACTCATCAGACTATGCATGGGGGGGTGCACATGGCAGGGCAGTGTATTCAGGGCAAATGGAACCCAAAATACTGGTCTGGGTTTGAAATTTACATCTACCAGTTCCAATGAAGATGATCGGAACACTAATAGAAAATTATGAACATTCCCATAATGCTAAAACCGAAAACTTAATTGGTAGTGGATACAAGGACGTTGGCAATGCCCTTAACGTATGATTCATTTGCGGGTACTTCGTTGCACAGTGAAGTTGGAGATGTACAAATTAAGGTACAAGCTTTACTGATTTAATTAGAGAAATTGCTGTTGGAATATCAGACTATGGTTATTGAAATCAAGTATTTAAGAGATGTTTGGACTTAAAAGTAGTCCATAAAGGGTTGCGGTTGTTCAAATGTCCAAACGGAGTCTCTCTTAAAGATCCGTTTTTTTGCTACTTTGGTATCCTTCTTTAACAACACAGGTTTAACATTATTAAAATTATTGAATGGCCACAACAGAGAGATAACCCATGAAGTGCAGCAAGAGATTCTTGAGGTGGCTCAGTCTTTACAGCAGTTTCTTAACAGAAAACCATCTTTGAAAAGAGATTTAGACCACACATTATCCCTAGCTTAGTGTCAAGAAAAGATAATAGTTTCACGGAAGGTGAAGAAACTCAACTGTGATGTTGCTGCATACAATAATAAAACTGCTTATCTTCAGTTTCTATCTAAAGATAAAGGTGGATTACAGCATGGTATATATAACGCTTCCACCTTAAGAAAACCTTCTGTTCCAAGTGTCTCTCAATCTGATTTGGTAATTGAACTGGATCTGGTAGAAGGAAATGACATAATTGAGGACGAAGTTCTGAACCAGCAGGAAGAGACGGTCACTAGTGTTTATACAAACGAAGCTGAAGGTTTTGATGAACTCCCTTTACTTTCTCCCAAACACATGAGTGTTCAGGGGGTACCATTAGGAGCAGCTAGATCTAAGGAAGTATTGGCGTCTTCTCCCTCTTTTTTTGGGAAAGGGGAAAAGAAAGGAATGGCCCTGCAAATACAGACTCGAGGAAGAGCCAAGACAAATTGCGGGACTTAGTAAGTACTGATTCTACACTGTTTAATTTAACAGACAAACAGTTTACTAGAGAACAGTTGGATATCCTAAAGTTCAGTTTTAACTTTGTGCCTTCTAAAAGGTAGGACATTGATAGACTGTTGTTGGACCTAAAGTTATATAGCCGTAAACTCAATTATATTTTTCATGATGTTAATATAGCTGTTACTCAGTTCAGTAAACCTTGTACCTTTAATCCTACTTTAGTTTATACTTTGCAAGCCTTTGAAAAATCTTGTGAAAAAGACTTTAGAGAATTGCTTAAATATAAACCAAACAGAAAAGTTTTTAATTTAATATATAAGCAACAATGTGCCTTAAAGAATTAAAAAGTATGAATGATTTAAGATTTATGAAAGCAGATAAGAGGGGGTATGATGGTTGTAATGTATTATAATGATTACGTAGATTCCATGAACAGAATGGTATGTAATGAAAGTGAATATGTACTAGTTTCTCTTTCTGACATCCATAAGAGTTTTAAACAAATACAATGGTTATTTTATGAATATTTAATGGAAGGATTAATTATTTTAGAAGTATATAATTTTATGAATGTGGATTTTCCTGTTTTAGGGAATTTATTTGGGATCCCCAGAATCCATAAAAATCGAACCCTCCCACCATTCCGACCTATAATGTCCGTTCCCAGTTATATAACTGGGGATATTTCTGTTTTTAGACTTTATTCTTAACCCAGTTGTACAAAAAATGAAGTCTTACATTAAAGATTCTTGGGACTTTTAGACAAATTTAGAATATTTGTGGATACTTATACTTTTAGTGAGAAGTCTAATTTGATTTTCACAGTAGACATTTGTTCCCTGTTTACTTGTATACCCATGTTGTAGGTGTCGATTATGTTAGAAGTTACTTGAATAGTATAGAAGGTTTTTCTAAAGACGAGATCTATTTATTGTGTAGTGTGTTGGACAGCATGTTGAATTATAATTATTTTCTATTTGATTAGAAAGTGTACAAAGAAGTTAGAGGGGTTGCTATGGGGTCTGCCGCCAACCCGGTTTATGCAAATTTGGTACTGGGGTGGTGGGAACATTCAGTTTTACTATCGTTGATGGAACATTTTCAGATAGTTTTTTATTACCGGTTTGTGGATGATTTGATATTTGTTATTAAAGGGAATTCACAAAAGGTTAACAGTTTTTTTTTTTTAACAAAATTAATGAAAATTCTGATTTTTTGAAATTCACTCTTGTTGATGTTGCTACCAAGGTGAATTTTCTTGACATTACTATAATATGTGATGAGATGAAACATAAGTTTGATAGATTTATAGAAAATCAACTTTTGTGAACAATTATTTGCATTTTACTAGCAATCACCCGTATTTTATTAAGAAAAATATTTCTAGAGGCCATTTTATTCGAGCCTCTAGGATGATTACGGATGACTTGACTTTTGAAACCGAGTTAGAGTTTATTATTCAAATGTTTTTAGAGAGGGGACATGAAGAACAGTTATTACTTACTTCAGCCAATGAAATTAGACATAAAAGAAATGATCGGTTCTTCTCAAATCTTTGAATAAAAATAGTAGATGTGGAGAAGGCTGTACTTTTATGGTCACATGTTGCCTTGATATGACAGTGGACAATAATGATATTTGTTCAGTTATTAGAAATAATTGAAAAATTATTGAAGGCAGTGGTGACTTAAAGTGGTTGGTATTGCCCTGAAATTTGTATAATCTTGAAAAAAATTTACCAAATGACTCTGTTTTGGCAACCCTGGCTAGGGTTTTGTTCAACAAAAATAAATGTATGTATAGATGTGTTTTTTGGATATATAGGTTTGTATTGGAAGGATCTTTTGTTGATTTAAAGTTTCTTGAGAAGACTATACCTATTTCTGGAACTTAGAATTGCAAAACTGAGGGTTTAATTTACATTGTACTATGTTCTGAATGTGAAGGTTTTTATATAAGCATGACTGATAGAAGTTTAAAAAGAGTAAAGGAACATTTATAGTCTATTAAAGTGAAGGATAATAATATTGCATTATATAGACACAAAGTCAGTTGTGACTGTAAACTGTAAGAAATTTGTGTTTACAGTTGTAGAACAGGTGCCATAAGATTTACGAGGAGGTAATTACAGGAACAAATTGGAAAAGAGAAATGTTACAGCAGTTGAAACTGGCAGTGGACACTTTTCCTGGTCTGAATGGTACTATTAATATTAAATGTTTTTTGAGAGATAGAAGGCTGAAAATTTGTACTTAGTATTTATGTACAAGGTGATTTTTTTTTTAAACTTTAATATAGTGCCTCTTGCTAACAATAATTAGTTTTATAAACTTGATTTTTCATTGTTTAGTTAATTGGTATTAATTATTAAGGTGTGTGTGCTTTATATATATATATATGGATCTACTTCCGTAGATCGAACTTATTACAAGTTTGAACCAAATATGGCCGAGACCATATGTTCGAACTTGTAATAGTTGAACACTGAAGTAAAAAAAGAAAAAACAAAATTAAACTGCTGTAGCAGGGGTCTATGCCTCCTTGCGCTCCCCCACACCCCCTTGCTTAAAAATACCAACTCCAACATTGCACTACATTGCAGAAATGGGAAATCTTCCCGTTCCACACTGTACATGGATCTCCGTTCAGCCCGTTCGGACTTTTAAATGTTCAAAGTTATGGTCTCGGCCACATCGTCTTTGAACATTTAAAAGTTCGATCTACTGAAGGGGACCTGTATATATATATATATATATATATATATATATATATATATATATATATATATAAAAGAGGTATTCCCTGTTTTTACTTGTATCGTTTCTGATTAAGTCAGGTGTCAGATGAAAGTAAATTAAATGTGTTTTACTCTAAAGCTTTGGTTTATTTTGGTTATCGTTCACTTGGAACTCCTTGCGGTCTGCTGTATTCCAGCTGGCTGTTTTTTTTTGTTGTTGTTTCTACTGGTCTTGTTTGGGAAGTATTCAAAGCTTACACCAAGTTAGGAAGTTTTCCCCTCCATGTAGAGCAGTTGATCCAAAGTGATGTCTGCATCTACAGGCGTTACCTATTCTAAAGTTAAGAAAACCAGTGCTGAATGTGCATGTTACAGCCTGTGGTCCAACTTGCAGATATTGCTGTCTGTCCTTATTTTGACTCGGTAAACTAACCTTTAGCCTTAATAAAAAATAAAAAAAACATTGGCTATCTTTAAATAAGGATATTTTAATGCATTAAAGTTCTACGGCTGCTGGGGGAGGCAGTGCTGTCAGTTCTTATTGCACTACATCTTTAGAGGTGTCTTTGTGATAGAGTACTTACTTCATATGTGTTTAATCATTATGTGCCTCTGTGCAATTTTGGATTCATTTGCTAAATGAGGTTTAGCTGCCTCCATTCTTCAACCAAATTAATGTACTTGAGTCTTACAAGCTTTGTACTTAAGTCTTGTTGAGTGTGGAGACTTTCTTCCAGTTCTGCATAATCTCTGTGTACCTAATCTGTTATATATGCTTTGAGATGCCATGAGACTGACTTTAACAGTAGGAATTTTTTTGTTTTACTAATGTTTAACTGTAAAGTGAACAGTATCAGGAAAGGATAAAATTACTAAGGTTGTAACTTTCGTTCCATATTTTTAACAGAAACCTGTTCAAGATGTTATAACAGCATCACTTCCTGTGATGTAGCACTTCGAGAGTAATTTGTGACCAGTGACCTTTGCGGTCAATTAATGGGGGCATTTTATTGCACCCTCCCGATATTGGTAGTAGTAACAAAGATAAATATAGTGTTCTAAGACCATAACTGAATGTGAACGGGAATTAGATAATTAACTTTATGGGTGTAAAGGAGCGTGTTTTAAATCACCCTTGTTCACAAAGAGTCAAGTCACAATTATTTGACAAGCTGTGAAAGTCTGGAAGTCATTTAGGCAGTCATCCTTATTAAGGGCTTACTAGTGTGAGAGGCATGGTGAATTCTGGTAATTTTTAGCAGTATTTCTCCTGCACAAACCAACACAGATTACTTATGATGGTACCACACTAACATAAGTTGCAAATTTACCAGGAACATTTTATACTGGTTCATCTGGTGCGGAATACTTGGGTTTGATTGCAGGGGGATTGGATGAGATGTGAATAGTCAAACAGTTTTTAGCAATTCCCATTTTTTTGCTGAAGGAGAATCAAAGTAATCAGTAAGGCCATACAACTGTTGTGTTAAGGAAGATGTTCTTCATGTTTCACTGTTGCAGTCATTACATTTGGGTTATCTGCTTGCAGGTAGCCCTCAGTCAGCCTGATTAACAAAGTCTTGGGTCCTGCGTCGGTTGCTGTCCCTTCTTCCATGATGTCAGGGGTATAAAACATGCAGCCGACGCCATTACATCAGTCTTTCTTGCCGTGCGGTGCCCGAAGCAGAAGCAGTTCGCAAGTGTCGGTCGGCCGACTCCTTAAATTTTTGTTTTCGAGTTACAGAACTGAAGTCTTCAACTAAAGCCAAGTACCCCATTGGGGAAACTTTTTCTTGCTCCTTACCAATGTCAGTAAAAGTTAATAATTGCATTACTTCTGGAAAGCAAATACCTCATAAAGATTTGCATTCGTATTGTATTCCTTGCCTAGGCCCTGACCAAGACGTACCTTGCTGTCGGTTTTGTGCTTTATTTAATCAGAGCACTATCCGTCATTGGTATATTTTCGCTTCTAAATATTTCAGTTCTTGGTTTAATTATCCAGAAATGTCGTCGGTTAGCCATCTGACTACCGGGATTCCGAAAAAACGCAAAGATAAAGACAGAGACAGGCCGTCGAGGTCCAAAACTGCTGACGATGCTTCTCCTAAGCCAGTCGCCAGTTTGCCGGTTCTCAGTGAGGCACTTTCGCAGCCCCTGATACCCGCTACTTCTGATTCTCAGGCCTCTGCTGAGACCCATTCGGAGTCCGGTATGCCGCGAGATGCTTCAACTATGGAACCTGCGGATGTGTCTACCTTGGATGGGTCCGGAGCCGCTGTGCAGGCACCAGCTTCTGAGGGTGTACTCAGGCCTATGGACTTGCATATTAAACTGACGCCTCCTTTACTTAGGCCTAAATCTCGATCCATGCCTAAAAAAACGACGTCCAGACCAAATGCTTAGGTCTCTATGCCTAAAAAACAAATGATAAGAATGGCTGAAGATCTAATAACTCTAATCAGGGGTAGCCACCCCCCCCCCCCAGGAGGCCTAGGACTGAAGTTGATTATGAATCTTCTGATCAGGATTCTGTTTTTTCTGATTCTTCTGATGATCTGGATTTGCCCTTATCTACTTATGAAGATTCTGATGCAGAGGACTCCATTCCCTCTGCTTCCCCTCCTGAGGATTTTTCTTTTGGGGAAACATTACATACTCTAAGGGAGCATTTCCACTGGGAAAGCCAGGATTTTTCTGATTCAAAAAAGAGGCTTAGGGGTTTCCTTCTCATACCTCAGCATAGGCATTTAGCTATTCCTCCTGTACTAGACATTGTTGATGATGCTTTTTCGGAATCTAGTTTGGCCCCTGATTCCTTGCCTCCTGCTCCCAGAAAACCTGACAGTACTACAGGGTCTCTGAGTCCCACAAGTTTCTTTTTAAAAATCCTATTGCAGATCCAGAGACTATTTCACAGGGGCCCAAGGGCATTGAGGCTTCTACTGTTAAAATCTTATCCTTTCTGATAGAGACTCCACAGTGCTGGATAGATGGAGTAAGAAGGTTTACACTTCTGCAACCTTGGCCATTAGGGCTTTAAACTGCCATTTTCATATGTTAAAGTATCAGCAACATGTTATTGGACTGCTTAAACAGAAAATGATGTTGTTTCCTGACTGTGTGGAAAATAAAGAATTACAGGATTTAATGCATTCTGATGAACAAGTTGGAAAACGTACTTTGCAGTGTGGTTTTGATTCATTAGAGGCCTCTTGCAGGGCTGCTGTTACTGGGTCTGTGCTCAGAAGGCATGCTTGGCTTAAGGAGCTATATTTGCCTGATCATGTTAAAGCTAAATTGTTGGATGCTCCCTTAAATCAGGACCGCCTGTTTGGCGACAAGGCTGAGGAAGTTTTTAAAAAGATGGAAGATAAAGGTAAATCTATGCAGACTTTTAAAGATTTCTCACAAGTTCAGCCTCCTAGATTTAGTAGGCACTGGCTTTCTAAGAATTGGTCATTTCCAGCCCCTTCCAGGTCTTCTCAAGCCAAACCCAGACACAGCAAAAACCCCAGGTTTCAGTCCCAGGGGACACACAGGACTAAGCAGTGGGGGGCCTCCACTTCCAAATCTGGGAGTAATAAGACTCCCCCCTATGGTAAACTGTCTCAATGACTTACTTTTAAATTTTCCAAGCACTTATCAGCTGACTGCCCCTTTGGGGGAAAAGATTGCTCTTCTTGCAAAGAATTGGGAACTCATTACCCATGACAAATGGGTTTTAAATATAGTGTCCCAGGGATACAGATTTCACTTCCACATGTTGCCAACACCAAGTGGGTGGCTGGACCTACCCCAAATCAGTGGGCAGAGGCCCAAAAACAAGTACTTTCTCTCTTAAGCATGGGGGCTATTCAACTGGTACCAGAAGTGGAGAAGGGACAAGGTTTCTACTCGAGACTTTTCCTGGTACCCAGAAAAGACCATTCATGGCATCCTATCCTGGACCTGTCTACTCTAAACACCTTTTTGGAGATTTCAAAATTCCAAGATGCTGACTCTTCACCATTTACTTCCTATGCTAGGCAAAGATGCCTGGTTGGCAACACTAGATTTAAAAGAAGCATACCTGCACATCCCAATCAGGGAATCTTGCAGAAGATACCTACGCTTCAAAGCAGGCTACACGCACTATCAGTTCTCTGCACTGCCCTTTGTGAACCTAGTTCCAGTCCTTGCATTTTGCTGGCAAAGAAATATACCCATACTTGGACGATTGTCTAATTCAGGCAGAAAGCCAGGACATACTTTTGGATCATCTGTCCTTTGTTCAATGGGTTCTAACTTGTCTGGGGCACACAGTAAACGAAAAGAAATCACATCTGGTACCCTGGCAACAAATTATGTTCCTGGGAGAAAGCTTGAATACAACTTCCCAGATGGCTTACCTCATGCCAGAGAAACAAATTCATTTGACAACCTACTTCAAACAATTAGCCACAAAAACCCTGCTATCTGCAAGACAAATACTGCAAGCCTTGGGGTTCATGGCCTCCTGCATTCTTCTAATTCCATATGCAAGACTGCATATGAGGAAACAACAGTGGTATCTAAAAAGCCTATGGTGTCAACATTCTCAGGATCTAGAAGCAATGATTCCTATCATACCTTGTCTACACGAAGAGTTCTTTGGTGGGCAGAGGCCTGCCACCAAAACAAGGGACTACCTTTCACACCACCCCCTGCTGCCCAAACCCAAACAACAGATGCATCAGACTATGCATGGGGGGCTCACCTGGCAGGGAAGTGCATTCAGGGCAAATGGAAACCAAGTCAAATGCATCTGCATATCAGTCAAAAAGAAATGTTAGCTGTACAGAATGTTCTGACAGCATTCAAGGACCACATTCTTCCAGGACAACTAATGGTAAAGACGGACAACACCACTGTTATGTGGTACATAAACAAGCAGGGGGGTACACATTCTTACCCCTCTGCAGACTAGCCATGACATTGTGGAACACAGCCTTGAGCTACCAAGTGCACCTACAAGCTCAAGTCCTGCCAGGAAAATGAAATACACTGGCAGATGGACTAAGCAGAAACCTCATGGACCCACATGAGTGGAAATTGGAACCAAGGATTTTCAACATGTTGACAAACAAATGGGGGGAGCCCAGATATAGACCTGTTTGCCTCTCCCCAGAACTACCAATATGACAAATTTTGCACAAGGACTCCCCACAAACAGGCCTGGAAAGTGGATGCTCTGTCCTTCAGCTGGAAAAACCTATCAGTCTGTGCCCCCCCCCCTTCTGCCTCTGCTCCCCAAAGAACTACTAAAAATCAAACCAGACAAACCAAGGATGATTTTGATTGCTCCAGACTGACCACGCCAACACTGGTACCCCCTCCTGCGCAGTGTGTCACTGTTATCCCCATGGCACCTGCCTCAGACTCCTTCCCTGCTGTCTCAGCAGGAGACCCAGATTCTGCACCCTCAGCTTCTTACACTGATCCTTGCAGCCTGGCTAATTACATAATCCCTCCTTTACCATCCCTCAGTAAACCTGTGATGGATATCATTTTAGAGGCAAGGAGGCCTAGTACAAGAAAATCTTATGCTGAAAAATAGAAAGGATTCTGTGCCTGGAACCAGTCTCAAGGGATGAGCACAGCACAGCCCAATTTACCTCAGATTTTGCAATACTTAACTGAGATGCTTCACAAGGGCCTGTCTTTTTCCTCCATTAAAATCCACGCCTCAGCCGTTTCAGCTCATTATAACACAGAACCTCTTCTCTCATCCACTGCTCAAGCAGTTCCTCAGAAGGGCCAAAAATTTGAGACCACCCAGGAGAGCTCCAACCCCAGCCTAGGACCTTAACTTTGTTTTGGAGAAACTCACTCGACCTCCTTTTGAGCCAGCTGCTACTGCAGACCTAAAATTTTTTTTCTTGGAAAACAGCTTTCCTTTTAGCAATCACTTCAACTAGAAGGGTATCTGAATTACAGGCCCTTATGGCAGTGGAGCCTTTCATCATTTTTCATGCTGACAGGGTGTCCCTCAGAATCAATCCATCCTTCATGCTCAAGGTGGTTTCCAGTGTGGCTCCTAATCAGTCCATTCATTTGCCAACCTTCTTTCCCAATCCACAGAACAAAGGGGAACAGATACTGCATTCCTTAGATGTGCACAGACAACTTAGATTCTACTTGGACAGGACTAAACCTCAAAGGAAATCTGAACAACTGCTGGTGGCATTTGCTGCAGGGGCAGAGGGGAAGGCTATTTCAAAGCAAACCATTTCTAAATGGATAGGCCATTGCATTTATTTCTGCTATAAGCACCATGGAAAACCTATCCCCCAGGGGATCAGACCTCACTCCACCAGGGCTGCATCTACCTCTACAGCCTTTCTCAGAGGCGTCCCTACCAGCGACATCCTAGATGCTGATACCTGGAGTTCTGTACATACTATCACCAAGCATTATCATTTGCCAATTTTCTCTAAATCCAGAGCTGGCTTTGCCACTGCAGTCTTCCAGGGCCTTATAGCTGGTCCTAATGCTGTCTAAATTCCTCCTCCCAACCATAGCTTTGGGAATCTACCCAAATGTAATGACTTAAACAGTGAAACTTGAAGAACATAGTACAGTTGTGTACACTTACCATAAATGAAGATGTTTGAGTGTATTCACTGTTGCAGTCCTGGATGTTCATCATGTTACCCTGCTGCAGTCATCACACTTGGGTTATCCTGTCGTCAGGCAGTCCCGCAGTCAGCCTGAATTCCAAAGTCTTGGTCTGGCGTCGGTTGCTGTCGCTTCTTCCCTGACGTCAGTGCGCCAGGGGTATATAAGAGGCATCCAACGCCATTTTCTTCAGTCTTTCTTGCCGCACGGTGCCTGAAGCAGATGCAGTTCGCAAGTGCCAGTCGGCCAACACCTGAGATTTTCGAATCGAATTTCAGTCCGAAGTCTTCAAAGCTAAGTACCCCATTGGGGAACCTTTTCTTGCCTCAGTCCGATGTCAGAAAAAGTTAACAATTGCATTTCTTGTGGGAAGCAAATACCTCATAAGGACTTTCATTCTTATTGTATACCTTGCCTAGGCCCAGACCACGACGTCACTGGTTGTCAGTTTTGTGCTAGGTTCAATAAGCGAACTATAAAGTGACGCTTTGATTTCGCACGGCACTACTTCGGTAGGAAATTTAATTACACTATGCCGTGGGAACAACCGACTACCAGCATGCATAAAAAACGCAAAGATAAAGACAGGCAGCCTAGATCCAAGCCAGACACTGAGGCTTCGGCTGGGCTGGTCGCCGGTTCTCCGGTTTTCAGTGAGGCACCTACACAGCGCCTGCCGACCGCAGAATTGGAACCCCAGACCACTTCAGATTCTCAAGCAGAGAGTTCTAGGCCAACGCAGCCATTTTCTTTAGGCCCTACCGACAACATTGCAGAAGGAGAAGCCGGTGCTGCGGAAACACCTTCGCTTACCGAAGGTGTCTTCAGACCGACTACTCTCACCATAAAATCTTATGCTAAGCCTAAGAATCCTCTAAAACCAAAAAAGACTGCACATCAGTCTCCAGCTCAAGGCCCCATGCCTAAGAAACAGATGCTTAAAATGGCTGAAGATTTGATTTCTTTAATCAGGAGATGTCCTTCAAGGATGCATCTGCAGTCATCACATATGGGTTGTCCTGCCTCAGGCAGCCCTTCGGTCGGCCGGATTCCAAAGTCTGGGTCTGGCCTCGGCTGATGTCGCACTTTCCCCGACGTCAGAGCGTCTGGGGTATAAAAGCATCAGCCGACGCCATCTTCCTCAGTCTTTCTTGCCGTGTGGTGCCCGAAGCAGAAGCAGGTCGCAAGTGCCGGTCGGTCAGCTCCTGTGATTCAGATACCGAAGACTTCGAAAAAGCTAAGTACCCCATTGGGGACTCTTTCTTGCCTCAGCCGATGTCAGATAAAGTTAATAATTGTTTAACCTGTGGGAAACAAATACCTCATAAGGATTTCCACTCTTACTGCCTCCCCTGCCTAGGCCCAGACCACGACGTCTCAGCCTGTTCAGCCTGTGCTTCCTTCAACCGACGAACTCTTAGACGTCGGTCGGAGTTTGCAGAGGAGTTTTTTGGGACTAGTTTTGCTTATAAAATGCCGTCGGAGACTCCGACTTCGCATTTAGTCAAAAAACGGAAGGACAAGGACCGACACACGCGGGCCGCGGTTTCGGCTGAAACCTCGGTCAGGCCTACCGCGAGTGTCTCGGTCTCAGCTGAAACTGAGTCCTTGGCTCTTCCTACTACCGAAACCACACAACCGACTACCTCGGCCGAGTCGGTCATTGAATTACCTACTGAAACCGGTGTCCAGGAACCTTCCGACACCATTACTGTAGATAAGTCCACTCCTGCACGTGGTGCAGCCAGACCCCCTGCTTCCATGTCCATTAAGGCTTTCTCTAGGGCTAAGGCTGCTAAACTTTCTAAGGATTTGCCTCCCAAAGTTTCCTCTCAGAGACCGTCTTCTAGCTCTCAGATTCTTACCCTAGCAGAGGATCTGATTTCATTACTTAGAGGCTCCCAACCACATCCGGGCAGGGGCTCTCAACCACCTCCGGACAAAAGGCCCAGGGTTGAGCCTTCTGATCCGCAGTCCTCAGATGAGTCCACGGATGGCTCTGCTCTGTCAGACCACCAGGTGGAGGCTTATTCGGCCTACGAGGATTCTGATGCTGAAGAATCTATTCCCTCTGCCTCCCCTCCAGAAGAGTTTTCATTTGGAGAAACATTACACACTATGAGAGAACATTTTCAATGGCAGGGTCAGGAATTCTCTGATTCTAGAAAGAGATTAAGGACCTTTTTACATTTACCTCAGCACAGGCCCTTAGCTATACCTCCTGTTTTGAATGTAATTGATGATGTCTATTCAGATGCTTGTACTGCCCCTGACTCTCTCCCTCCGGCTCCTGCCAAACCTGATAGGTACTACAGGGTTCCGGATTCACATTTTCACCTGTACAAGGCCCACTCTGCTGATCCAGAAACTATTTCCCAGGGCCCTAAAGGGGTTGCAGCTGCCACTGCTAAAAATCCTCTACCCTCTGAAAGGGAGTCCAGAGCATTAGAGAGATGGGGTAAGAAAGTGTATACTTCTGCAACTCTTTCCATGAGGGCATTAAACTGTCAATTCCATATGATACAGTATCAAGAGTATTTACTAGATGAATTGCATAAGAAACTGTCCTCTTCTGAACCCCTTGATTGTAAATCCCTTCAGGATCTGGTGCATAACTCCCAGCAGGTTAGTAACCATTTCTTGCAGTGTGGTTATGATGCATTGGAAGCTTCATGTAGATCTGCTATGACAGGTGCAGTTATAACGTAGGCATGCCTGGCTGAAGGAACAATCTCTGCCAGACCATGTTAAAGCTAAGCTTTTGGATGCTCCTATGGAAAAGCAAAAATTATTTGGTTCCACGGCTCAAGAGGTTTTAAAGAAATTTGAAGAAAAAGCAAAATCTGTGCAAACAGTTAAAGACTTTCTGCAAGTCCAACCACCGAGATTCAGCAGAAATTGGCCTACTAAGAATTGGTCCTTTCCGGACTCAGACAGATCTCAAAGAGGCAGAAATAGACGTGCCAGAGGTAGAGGGCAAGCTAGAGGCTCCTACAGAGGCCGTCAGTGGCAGCCTCCCAACCAGAGAGGTGGTGCAGGAACTACAACTGCTACACCAGGACAAACTCAATGACTTTAGTTTGACTCCACCGACCAGGGCTCAATTAGAAGCACCTTTGGGTGGAAAGCTTTCTTTATTCTCAAAAAATTGGCACAGCATTACAGGGGACACATGGACACTGCAAATAATAGACAAAGGATACAGGTTCCATTTCCACTCATTGCCAAAAAGAAAAGGCATGCCAAACCTGCCACCAAATCAGAGGGCAGAGGCTTTGAAGCAGATTACCAACTTAATGCAAATGAAAGCCATAGAAAAGGTACCTCTTTCAGAACAAGGCCAGGGATTTTACTCAAGATTATTCCTTGTTCCAAGAAAAGAAAATCAATGGAGGCCTATTCTCGACTTGTCCGCACTGAACACGTACCTCATTGTGCCAAAATTCAAAATGCTGACTCTACAGCAACTCCTTCCCATGCTGGGCAAGGGGTCTTGGCTGGTGACTCTAGACCTCAAGGAGGCATACCTGCATGTCCCTATTCGACAAAGCTGCAGAAGACACTTCAGATTTCTTGCAGGATCAGAGCATTATCAATTCTCAGCATTGCCCTTTGGCTTATCTACTGCACCCAGAGTATTCACGAAATGCCTGGCATCAGTAATTGCACAGTGCAGACTTCAGGGGATTCAAATCTACCCTTATCTGGACGACTGCCTAATACAAGCGGACAGCAAGCAAACTTTGTTAAAGGACTTGGACTATGCCATCCACCTGTTACAGGCCTTGGGATATACAGTCAACATCCACAAATCAAGACTGGTTCCATCCCAAAGAATAACTTTTCTGGGTGCGGATCTAGACACAACCACCCAGATGGCTTTTCTCACAGAAGAAAAACAAGAACAGCTACCAGTTTACTTTCAGAATCTCACAAGACAAACTCAGATGACTGCAAGGAAAATCCTGCAGCAGGCCCTGGGTTACATGGCATCTTGCATTCTTCTGATTCCACAAGTAAGGCTTCATATGAGGAAATTACAATGGTACCTAAGAAGTTTATGGACTCAGCACAGTCACAGCTTAGAAGCTCTGATCCCACTCATTCCTTGCCTTCAAAAGGAATTCCTGTGGTGGGCTCAAGCCTGCCGGTCGAACAGCAGGCTGCCCTTCAGCAAGCCAAGAGCCAACCAAACCATCACCACGGACGCTTCAGACCAAGGTTGGGGAGCGCACATGGAGGACAGATGTAGACAAGGGCTATGGACACAAAGAGAGCTGCACATGCACATAAACCAAAAGGAATTGCTGGCAGTGATACACGCAATCGAGGCCTTCAAACCTTTCCTTCAGCCAGGCCTTCTGCTCATAAGGACAGACAACACCACAGTTATGTGGTACATAAACAAGCAAGGAGGCACCCATTCCTACCCTCTTTGCAGATTGACAATGAACCTATGGGAACTGGCATTGAAACTCAACATACAGCTACAGTCCCAATTCATGCCAGGGAAAGACAGTACACTGGCAGACAGATTAAGCAGAACTACCATGGATGCACACGAATGGATGCTACACCCAGACGTCTTCTTACAAATCACACAATCATGGGGAAGGCCGGAAATAGATCTGTTCGCTTCCCCCCCTAAATCATCAACTGAAGAAATTCTGCTCAAGGACATACCACCCACAAGCATGGAAGGTGGACACTCTCTCTTTCAGCTGGAAAGCTCTAACAGTGTATGCTTTCCCACCTCTTCCACTAATGAGCAAGGTCTTAATGAAGATCAGGATAGAACAACCCAGAGTAATCCTGATAGCCCCAAACTGGCCAAGACAGCACTGGTACCCACTGCTAAAGAGCTTGTCACAGACAAAGCCATGGCCTCTCCCCCTATGGCCACTCCTTCTGACGCAGCACAATTTCAGGACTCTACACTCCAACCTGAAAACCTTACAGCTAACTGCCTGGAGAATACCATGACTCCTCCTCAGGATAACCTATCCCAGAGAGTGAAGGATATTATTATGGAAGCTCGCCGACCTTCCACAAGGAAGGCATATACAGCAAAATGGAAAAGATTTCACACCTGGAACACAGCAAAGGGCCTAGATGTGACTGTGATAAATATGGCATATATACTGGAATATTTGGCAGAATTGTCCCACAGTGGCCTGTCTTACTCTTCCATCAAGATACATGCCTCAGCAATCTCAGCAGAATACAATCTAAATCCACCTGTCTTCTCTCACCCTCTACTAAGACAGTTTCTAAGGGGAATCAAAAACATTAATCCTCCAAGGAAACCACCTCTACCTACTTGGGACCTGAATTTCGTGTTGGAAAAACTAACGCTACCTCCCTTTGAACCAGCAGCATCAGGAGATGTACAGTTTTTGTCTTGGAAAATTGCCTTCCTTCTGGCCATAACCTCAGCAAGAAGAGTATCTGAGCTACAAGCTTTAATGGCGGTGCAGCCATTCCTTATCTTTCATCAGGACAGAGTTTCTTTGAGGACCAATCCTACATTCATGCCAAAGGTGGTATCCAGGGTATCTTTGAACCAAGCTATTCATTTGCCTACATTCTTCCCAGAGCCTCAAAATAAAGGGGAGAGACTTCTGCACACCCTGGACATACACAGGCAACTACGCTACTACTTGGACAGAACTAAAAGTTACAGAAAGACTGACCAGTTGTTTGTAGCATATGCTGCTGGGGTACAAGGAAATGCAATTTCCAAACAGACAATTTCAAAATGGATAGGAAATTGCATTCGTTTTTGTTACTCCTTTCATGGAAAGACTGTGCCAGCTAACATTAGACCTCATTCCACGAGAGCCACAGCCACCACCACAGCCTTCCTTAGAGGGGTGGCTACCAAAGACATTTTAGAAGCTGCTACATGGAGCTCCGTGCATACATTTGCCAAGCATTACAATTTGCCTTTATACTCCAGATCCAGAGCAGGTTTTGCTACGGCACTCCTGCAGGGTATCTTAACTACACCATCCTTCACCTAGTACCTCCACCCCCAGTTTGGCTATGGTATTCTACCAATATGTGATGACTGCAGATGCATCCTTGAAGGACATAGTACAGTTTTGTACCTACCGTAAATGTAGATGTCCGATAGGTATGCATCTGCAGTCAGGTTTACCCTCCCTCCTACCCCTCTGTGGTATTCCTAGGGTGCTTGCCCCTCTTTTAGCTAGCTGGGGGGATCTATTATGGTGTATTTGTTTGTATATACATGTATATATATATTTTTGCAAATGTTTGGAATTTTATTGCATTTATCCAAATTTAGCCTTCCTAGAGGGCACCTGGCATCTGGGGCAAGGAAGATGGCGTCGGCTGATGCTTTTATACCCCAGACGCTCTGACGTCGGGGAAAGTGCGACATCAGCCGAGGCCAGACCCAGACTTTGGAATCCGGCCGACCGAAGGGCTGCCTGAGGCAGGACAACCCATATGTGATGACTGCAGATGCATACCTATCGGACATCTACATTTATAGTAGGTACAAAACTGTACTTTCCCAACCCCCCAAGACAAGGCCTAGACAAGAGGAGGATTATGCCTCCTCTGATCAAGTGTCTATTTCCTCAGGCTCCTCTGAGGAACAGGATTACTCCTTTTCCCCTTATGAAGATTCTGATGCTGAAGATTCCATTCCCTCAGCTTCTCCCCCTGAAGACTATTCCTTTGGGGAAACCTTACATACCATGAGGGAACATTTCCACTGGGAAGGTCAGGACTACTCCGACTCAAAGAAAAGGCTCCAAGAGTTTATTTTACTCCCCCAGCACAGACCACTTGCTATCCCTCCAGTTTTAGACATTGTGGATGATGTTTACTTAGAATCTAGTCTAAATCCAGATTCTCTGCCTCCTGCTCCAGCCAAACCAGATAGATATTATAGAGTGCCTGACTTTCAAAAATTCCTTTACAAAAGCCATGTTGCTGACCCAGAGACAATCTTCCAGGGCCCCGAAGGGGCTAAGACTTCTATGGCTAAAAATCCTGTACCCTCTGAAAGGGACTCCTAGATAGGTGGGGGAAGAAGGTTTACACCTCAGCTACTCTAGCTATGAGAGCACTAAATTGTCAATTTCACATGCTGAAATACCAGCAATTCCTAATGTCTCAAATAAAACAAAAGATGAGCACGCACCCTCAACAGTCTGAATTCAAAGAAATGCAGGATCTGTTGCATGCAGCTGAACAGGTGGGCAAACATACTTTACAATGTGGATTTGATTCCTTGGAAGCTGCCTGTAGAGCAGCTGTTACTGGGTCTGTTATATGTAGGCATGCTTGGTTAAAGGAGCAAACTCTGCCTGATCATGTTAAAGCAAAGTTACTAGATGCACCCTTACAGCAGGATGTCTTATTTGGGGTTAAAGCAGAAGAGGTTTTAAAGAAAATAGAGGATAAGGCAAAATCTATGCAGACGGTCAAAGATTTCTTACAGGTACAACCCCCATGCTTCAGCAGAAATTGGCCAGCAAAAAATTGGTCCTTTCCAGCTTCTGACAGACCACAGAGGGGTAAATACAGACGCCCAAGGGGCAGAGGACAAGCACAAATCCCTTACAAACCTCGCCAATGGGGCACTGCAACACAGAAGGGAGGAGAAGACAGGTCACAAACTACTAGAAGACAAACACAATGACTTAAACCTCAAACTGTCAAGCAAAAATCTCTTGGCAGCTCCCTTGGGAGGAAAATTAGCATTTTTTTATAGACAACTGGCGCATCATCACAAAGGACAAATGGGTCCTAGACATTATCTCACAAGGATACAGATTCCATTTCCACACCTTGCCAAGGATAAAAGGAATGCCAAACTTGCCACAAAATCAATGGGCAGAGGCACAAAAACAAATTACAGCTCTCATGGACATGGAGCCATTCAACTGGTACCTACACAGGAGCAAGGCCAAGGATTTTACTCAAGGCTCTTTCTAGTCCCCAGAAAGGACAGTGCTTGGAGACCCATTCTGGACCTTTCAATTCTAAACACCTTCTTGCAAGTACCAAAATTCAAGATGCTAACACTACAGCAGCTTCTTCCCATGTTGGGTAAGAAAGCTTGGCTAGTAACGTTGGACCTCAAGGAGGCATACCTGCATGTCCCTATCAGACAAAATTGCAGAAGATACCTCCGTTTCATTGCAGGTTCAACCCATTACCAATTCTCTGCACTGCCCTTTGGCTTATCAACTGCACCCAGGGTCTTCACAAAATGCCTGGCACCAATAATTGCATACTGCAGACAAAGAGGAATTCAAATATACCCATACCTGGACGACTGCCTCATCCAAGCAGAAAGCAAGGACATTCTCTTACAACATCTGACTTTTGTAAAACACCTTCTAAGTTGCCTAGGGTACACAGTAAACGAAAAGAAATCAAAACTAGTGCCCTTACAAAATATGACATTCCTGGGTGCCAGCTTGAATACAATGGCCCAGATTGCTTATCTGACGCCAGACAAACAGCTACAACTAACTCAATACTTCAAAATAATGGCAACAAAGACCCAACTCCCTGCAAGAAAAATTCTGCAGGCCTTGGGCTTCATGACATCTTGCATACTACTAATACCATTTGCAAAAATGCATATGAGGAAATTACAATTGTACCTGAAAAGCGAATGGACTCAACACAGCCACAGCTTGGAAACAATGATACCTCTCATTCCCTGCCTTCAACAGGAGTTTCTATGGTGGTCGCAGGCATGTCACCTCAACAAGGGTCAGCCTTTCACCTTACCCCCAGCCAGGCAAACTATGACAACAGATGCATCGGACTATGCCTGGGGGGCACACATGGCAGGATGGTGCGTTCAAGGCATATGGACTGCAGATCAAAGGAATCTGCACATCAATCAAAAAGAAATGCTAGCTGTACAGAATGCTCTGACAGACTTCAAGGACCTCTTACATCCAGGACAGCTTATAATAAGGACAGACAACACCACAGTAATGTGGTACATAAACAAACAAGGGGGTGCACACTCCTACGCTCTATGCCAGCAAGCAATGACCTTGTGGAACACAGCACTGGCTTACCAAGTTCAATTACAAGCTCAATTCCTGCCAGGGAAAAAAGAACACATTGGCAGACGACCTAAGCAGAAACATCATGGATCCCCACGAGTGGAAACTGGATCCACAAGTATTTGCAATGATAGCTCAAAAATGGGGGTGCCCAGACATAGACCTGTTTGCCAACCCCCAAGACCATCAGCTTTCAAAATTATGCACAAGGACATTTCACCATCAAGCTTGGAAAGTGGACGCACTCTCATTCAGTTGGAAAATGCTGACAGTATATGCCTTTCCTCCATTGCTCCTTCTCACAAAGGTGCTGCTGAAAGTCAGAATGGAGAGACCTCGAATGATTCTCATTGCCCCGGACTGGCCACGCCAGCACTGGTACCCACTACTAAGGAACATGGCCCAGGGCCCACCATGGATTTTATCACAAATTCCTCATCTACTCACACAGCAAGGCAGTCAGATTCTACACAGCCAGCTCAAAACCTTAAATTTGGCTGCATGGCGCATCACCTAAGCAACCAGCCAGCCCCTCTTTCACAAGCTGTTATGGATGTCATTCTGGAGGCCAGGAGGCCCAGCACCAGGAAAGCCTACTCAGACAAATGGAAAAGATTTTGCGCCTGGAACCAAGCTAAAGGCCAAAATACCCTTCAGCCAGACATGCCTCAGATTCTACAATATTTAACTGAGATGTTACACAAAGGACTTTCGTTTTCATCTATTAAAATCCACGCCTCGGCTATTTCAGCTCACTACAACACAGATCCTCCCTTATTTTCACATCCACTTCTAAGGCAGTGTCTCAGAGGGGCAGAAAACATTAGGCCTCCCAGGAGAGCGCCAACACCAACTTGGGACCTAAATTTTGTTCTGGAAAAACTTATGCTGCCACCTTTTGAGCCAGCTTTCTCAGCTGACTTAAAGTTTATATCATGAAAGACTGCCCTGCTGCTAGCAATTACTTCAGCCAGAAGAGTCTCAGAGCTACAGGCATTAATGGCAGTAGAGCCTTTCCTCATTTTTCATCAAGACAGAGTTTCTCTATGAACTAACCCCTTCTTTATGCCAAAGGTGGTATCCAATGTGGCTCTAAATCAAACCATCCACTTACCCACCTTCTTTCCAAATCCACAGAACAAAGGAGAAAGACTCCTGCATTCCTTGGACATTCACAGGCAACTACGTTACTACTTGGATAAAACTAAGGCTTTCAGAAAATCTGACCAACTTTTTGTATCCTATGCTACAGCATCACAAGGAAAGGCTATCTCAAAACAGACCATTTCCAAATGGATAGGCCATTGCATACGTTTTTGCTACACCCATCATGGAAAACCAGTTCCTGCTAGCATAAGGCCCCACTCCACCAGGGCAGCAGCTACATCTACAGCCTTCCTCAGGAGGGTGCCAACCAAGGATATTCTGGAAGCTGCAACTTGGAGTTCAGTACACACCTTCACTAAACACTATCACTTACCACTTTACTCTAAGACTAGAGCTGGCTTCGCCACTGCAGTTTTGCAGGGCCTTCTAGCCTCCTCTAACCGTGTTTGACTCCACCTCCCATCCTTAGCTTTGGGATTCTACCCAAGTGTGATGACTGCAGCAGGGTAACATGATGAACATAGTACAGTTTTTTACCTACCATAAATGTAGATGTTCGAGTGTATACCCTGCTGCAGTCCAGGTTACCCTCCCTCCATCTCCTCTGACCTAACTAAATCCTTTCAATACCTTAAAATCTGATACAACCTTTGTGGTGTATTTGCTTATAGCTGGAGGGATGTTTTGTTTGTGCTAAGCTTTTATTATTGGTACTATCTACTGACCATCTTTTGGGGGGGGCACCTGACATCTGGGGCAAGAAAAACTGAAGAAAATGGCGTCGGATGCCTCTTATATACCCCTGGCGCACTGACATCAGGGAAGAAGCGACAGCAACCGACGCCGGACCAAGACTTTGGAATTCAGGCCGACTGCGGGACCGCCTGATGACAGGATAACCCTAGTGTGATGACTGCAGCAGGGTATACACTTGAACATCTACATTTATGGTAGGTAAAAAACTGTACTTTATCCTCCCTTCAGCCCCCTAACTTCTTTTGGCTATGCTTCTACTTTCCTTTACTATGCTTAAAAGCCTTTTTGGTGTATTTGCTTTTTTGTTGGAGGTATATCATTGTATTTCTATATTTAATTGCTTCCCATTAGGGGAGCACCTGACATCTGGGGCAAGAAAAACTGATATAATGCCATCGGCTGCATGTTTTATACCCTTGACGTCATGGAAGAAGGGACAGCAACCGACGCAGGACCCAAGACTTTGTTAATTAGGCCGACTGAGGGCTACCTGCAAGCAGATAACCCAAATGTAATGACTGCAACAGTGAATACACTCGAACATCTACATTTATGGTAAGTGTACGCAACTGTGCTTTTCCAATTTCCCCTAATCCTAGGTGTTCAGAAATGCAGGGGGTATGTGAGGTGCAAGGGGCTTAGCCTCCTGCAAGAATGCTTTTTAGGTTTCATTTTAAGGCAACATTGTGTGCTATTGACTTGAGATTTGTTGTTTCAAAGTTTTGAGCCTTAGTAGATTTCCTTAATGTCCCAAGAAGTCAAATAGCTCTCTGAACAGGCATCAGTCTTCCAGTCTTCACACTACAACAATGAGCAGATACAGAATTTTGATTCAACTCCCTACACTTACTTTTTCGTAGAGGGGAATTGTGTTATGTTCTTTAGACAAAGAAGGTTTTTACATAAGCCAGGCAGACTTACATTCTGGGAGTGCTTCATTCCATGCTGATGGTTACTTTCAAATCACCCCCCCCCAAAAAAAAATTGCCATTTGTAGAGGCAAACCAAGTTTGTTAGATGTGATACTGAGGATCTCTGTTGTCACTTTTAAGATTGTTTCCTAACCACGGTGGGCTGCTCTTCTTCCTTGCCTCCTCCTTTCCAAAGTATTTCAATTACTTCATCCTAGTCTCAATGACTGTCAGCATACAGTGCTGCAGAAGGCAGATAATGTCTCTAAGAAAAGCCCAGACTTTAACCTGAAAGTAGATTTCTCCGCTGTTACTGCAAATCCAGGACAGTTTTAGAAAAAGACATCTTAAGCCTCACCTTCAGCAGACAAAGAATTTAAATTTATACATAACTATGGGAAAATAATTATCTGAAGTTGTTAATCTTCTTCCTATTTATCACTGATGGGGCTCGGAACCGAGTCGGCCTAATACCAAGCTCGCGTGCACCAAAAACTCTCGAGCTAAGCTGCTACCTACATGCCCTTCTCCCAGTTACTTCAGATCTCATTTGCCACACAGCCATATAACAGCATTTCACCGAGCTCTCCAGCTAAGTATTGCGTTTTTCAAAATTTATAGTATTTTGTGAGTTTTTTCCTCTCAAACCTTTCCATTTCTTGATATCTTATTCAGCTCTACTCATGGGTATCTCTTTTCTTGTACCATCATTGGTAAATGCCCCTTTTACCCTTGTGGTATTCTGAAAACCATTGTTGGTATTTCCTCAGTCTCCTTCCTTCCTCTCCTACTCTGGTTTGTTTTATTGTGGTGTGTCTGAAAAGAAAGGGACTTCGGGGATTAAGCATTGCTCTTCCTGCAGTGGTAAACTCCCAAATAGTGATCTACATGAGGAATGTGTATACTGTTTGGGGGTTCCACACTTATCTGTGAAACCTCCCTGTGACATTTGTGCCAGTTTCATTCAGCGGACGCTGAATGAAAGAAAGAATAAACTAATTCCCCCCTGCTTTCTTCTCCTTTTTCTGAGGCTAGTTCTGCATCAGAGGTCTCAACCTCTCCATCTGTGGACAAAAAAAGTCCTCGTTCTGACCCCTCTTCACCGGCCGGTGATAGGGGAAAGCCTCATAAGCATAAGGCCCATAGGACTTCCATGGAGCACAGGATTGCCTCCTCTGCTCCAAGCTCGGCTCCAGTGGCCCCTATAGAGATCGTCATGACTTCCTCATCGGCGCCACTCTCGGCTCCATTGGTTACAGTTCCTTCTGTGGTTTCAGCTCCGACCATATTGCCTGCCATTACCTTGGCACCAACGTCCCCCATCTTTGTTCCGAGATAGTCGATACCGACGACCTCTTCGGAGCCAGTAATGACTTTCACTCCGGCTATTGCTTCGACTCCAAGCCCACTCTTGTCACCGATAATCCCCCTTTTGCCTGTTTCAAAACTGGAATCCTCAGTGCCGACCTTTACTTCACCACGGACCTGGTACTCCCCATCCTTGGATCCATTTGCTGGACAAGCCTTCAGCCCCTTTTTGGACCGACCTGACTCCCCCTCAGGTGTGTCGGTAAGGTCCACCAGGAGCCTATCTGAGTTGGATGTGGTGCGCCTCTTTGACCAGCTGCTGACAGCCAAGGGGATTACAAATTTTCCTAGAACCCACCCCACTCCAGGTTTTGGGTCCATTGCTCCTGCGACTCCCTCGTATTCTCCTCCCTTGGACCCTTCAGTTCTGAGGCCCATAGCTTTGACATCTTTGGGAGGACTCCTTTCCTCGGCACTGACAGTGACCTTGTCTGAGGCCCTTTTGGGTTTCGGTTCCTTCGGAACCAACCCTTCCTCAATCTCATGCTTGGGGGTGGACCCCTCGGTTCCAGGTACGGCTCCGGTGGTTTCGCCAGCTCCTCCTTCGGATCCGAGGGTAACTTCTGCCCCAGTTTTGCTTGAGGCTCCATCCCCGGGAGCAGGCCGCGTGGAACGGGGTGTGACTCCGGTTCCGAGATTGTCTTCCTCTGTTCTGAGCTCCCATCCCTGTTCAGGTGGGCCTGCCTTCTGTGTGATGGAGAGGGTGCTTGCTTCGGGAAGCAATCCTCCTATGTCAGACCTTCCCCCCGCTTCTTCTGAGCTGCAGCTGTCACAGGCCACCCCCCCCCCCCAGGACAATGACAGCGCAAGCCTCAGGAAACCCCTGTACTGGGTAACCCCATGTCTGAGTCTTCTTCGGATGCTCCCAGTGAAGAACCCCCTTGGAAATGGATGTGTAAGAGGAAACACATGGACTCTCCAGAGGAGTCCTTTACTAAAGATATGGACTACGATGATGGGGAAGGGTCCCCACGGTCACCCCCTGACGATGTCTCCTTTGGAGACATCCTGGAAATTATGAGGCAGAGGGGTGACTGGAAGCCCTCCAACCTTTTCTCAGAGGAATCCCGATTCCTGCAGGCCTTCCACTCTCGGTCTTCTACTTCATGGGTGGCCCACCTGCAGATGAGTTAGTCAAGCTCATCATGCAGTGGACATGGAATAACCCTGATACCGTTGAGGCCATTCCCAAGAGATCAGACTTTCCCCTCTAGAGGATCAGCCCCATTGGTCTAGAGGCTTACGAGTTGATGCTTTGGTGGTGGCGGCGGCTTCCACGAAAAATGACCTTGCGGAGGAAAGTCCTGCTGTCCACCCACCCAATGGAGAGTCCCGGATGGCGGACAGATTAGGGAAGCGAGTTTTTGCTTCAGTGACCTTTGCTATTTGGTCTCTGAACTTTTTGGCGCATTTTACGAGATTCCAAAGAGATCTCATCACTGAACTCTCTGGAACCCTTACGGGTCAAGTTTTGGATGTGGCACGTGATAAAGTTGCTTCCCAACTTGCCACCCTAGAGTCGATTTCCAACTCGTCCATGAGGTTGCTGTCCCACACAACCAAAGGGGTGGCTAGAGCTGCAGGTGCAGGCATAGTTATGAGATGCCACGTCTGGATGCAGATTTGTGATGTCGCGGACTCCAAGTCTTCCTTTTAAAATACCCCTATCGAACCATTAGATTTGTTCAGTTCTAAAGTGAAGGACACATTAGGTCAGGTGCCAGCAGGATGGAAAAACCTTGTCTGCCATTGGCCTTCATTTTTCCAAGCCTCAGCGCTCCTTTTTCGGGAACCAGGGGAGTAGAAAGATGTGGCGCAAAAAATCTCAAGGCCCTTTCCTTGGCACACGTGGTGAGGACTCCCCCAGAGGCAGAGGGGTTTCCAATAATGGAAGACGTCCTTTCGGGGCAGAGGGGGTCCCCGAATTCAGGACTCCAGAGATTCTTTCTCCGGACGACTGTATCAGCGCTCCTGAAGCGTTGCCCGATTGCTTTCCTCTGGAAGCAGTTGAGGCTTGTTTCTCTCTGCTCCGAGCTGCCTGGCACTCTATTACAAATGATCAGTGGGTGCAGAGAATAATTTCCAGAGGTTATTACATCCCTCTAATCTCTTATCCAAGACCCCCAAAAACCCTTCCCGATGTTTCACCCACTCAAAGGGAAGAGGCAGCTTTAGAAATAGCAAAGCTGTGTATAAAATGAGTCATCCAACAAGTCCCCCCAGATCAGTGTGGATCCGGGTTTTACTCAAGACTCTTTTTGTTGCCAAAAACGACCAGGGACTGGAGACCCATTCTGGATCTCAGCCAACTAAACAAGTCAGTAGTTCAGACCAAATTTCGCATGGTCACGATACAATCCATTCTCCCATTTCTTCGGGATGGTGTGTGGATATGCTCGTTAGACCTCCGGGATGCATATTACCACATCAAAATGGACAAGTGCTCCAGGAGTCTCCTTCGCCTCCGGCTGGGAAGCCAGTCATTACCAGTTCAGAGCCCTGCCATTCGGTCTCTTGACGGCCCCCAGAGTGTTCACGAAATGCCTAGCAGTGGTGACAGCTCATCTGATACTTCAGGGATTCCAGGTGTTTCTGTATCTAGACTGGCTCCTTTCCACCCCCCACCAAACGCCTACTGGTTAGGGCCCTCCACTACATTCTAGCACTAGTGGAGTTCCTAGGCATCACCATACAGTGGGGAAAAATCCAGCCTTCATCCCACCCATCAGTTGGAATTTATAGGGGCAGTATTCAACACTCAAACAGGCCAAGTCTCTCTTCCTCCTCACAGACTTCGGAGATTAAGGTTACAAGTGCAAGTGATACTTTGTCGAAGGAAGGTGTCTGCTAGGGAAGTTCTACAGGCTCTGGGGTCTATGGTGGCAGCCATCCCAATTGTTCCCCTAGCCAGATTGCATATGAGACTACTATACAATGGCTCCTTTTTTCCCCAGTGGGTATCCAATCTTCATCCCCTGAGCTCACAGATCCTCATCACCAACTCCTGCAAACAAGATGATCTCTGGTGGATGAGAACAGATGAACATCTTTGGTGTAACCCCTTCCAGACTCCCCAACGCCACGGTGACCACGGACGCTTCCCTGATAGGGTGGGGGGCCACTTCCAGGGAAAGACAGTCCAAGGCACGTGGTCCAGCCTAGAGGTCAACTTGCATATCATTGTCCTGGAGTTGAGATGTTCTGTTAGTGTTGCAGGCACTTGATCTGCTCCTTCCGTTGGGAACAATTGCAAACCAGTCGGACAATATGTCCATCGTCTGGTACATAAACAAACAGGAGAGGGACCAAATCCTTCCCCCTATGCCATGAGGCCATGAGAATTTGGCATTGGGTGATAGCTTCCAATCACTTTCTCATCGCAACTCATATCCCAGGGAGCTCCAACATGATTGCGGACAGGCTGAGTAGATGCATCCTCCGTCCACAGGAGTGGTCTCTCAACCCGAACGTGATGGCAGAAATCTTCAGCCATTAGGGCCAGCCTTGCTGCGATCTTTGCACTTCCCCCTCAAACAAAAAATGCAGCAGGTACTTTGCCCTCTTTCCCCTAGATGGGGAGTCATGGAGAGATGATCTGATTCACGATTGGCCTGTGGGTCTCCTCTGTGGTTATCCTCCGACACCTCTGATACCTCTATTTTTAAGGAAAGCTATTTGGTTGAGATGCAGAGCAATCCCCATTGCCCCTTTCTGGCCTCATCAAGTGTGATTTTCCTTCCTCCGACCTCACCTGTTATAACCTCCTTGGATCCTGGACACTTGTCAGGACCTAATATCTTACCCACAAGGGCTGACTCCCCCAAATCTATCCACTCTCAAGCTGTCAGCTTGGCTTCTCCACTTCCGCTAGTTGCCAGGCAGGAAACCCTCTCCTTATCTGTCTGAGATATTATTCTGACCTCCCATAAACCATCCACCAGAAAACTTTATAGAGACAAATGGAAAAGATTCGCTATCTGGTCACTTAATCGGATGCTAAATCCTTTTTCAACCCCTACAGCTGCTATTCTTCACTATCTTTCTGAGTTGTTTGACAATGGGGCATCAGGTTCCACCATTCATGTCCATTTAGCAGCTAATTCCAATTTCCATAATGGTTCAGATGGAGTCCCTCTTATTTTCACCTGACTTTGCAAGACTTTTCTCAAGGGAATTTTCCATAGTAGGCCTCCTATCAGGCAGCCTGAGGAGGCATGGAATCTCTCCTGGGTTCTCCAGTCTCTCTCTCTACCCTCCTTTGAGCCGGCTGCGACATGTGATCTAAAATTCCTGTCATGGAAATCTTTGTTTTTGGTGGTGGTCAGATGGATATCTGAGTTACAAGCCTTATGCATCAAGAGCCTGTACATGATCTTCCTTAAGGACAGAGTATCACTTCGTACTAATCCATCTTTTCTCCCCAAGGTGGTTGCCGACTTCTCTATTAACCAGTCCATTCAGCTCCCTGTATTTTTTCCAAATTATTCATACAAGGGAGAATACTGCCTACATTCATTGGACGTTCATAGACAACTACGTTTCTACCTGGACAGAACTAAGTCCTTTCGCAAGTCGGATTGACTTTTCATTTCTTTTTCTGGTCCTAGAGTGGGGTGCGCTGTATCTAAAGTTACTTTGTCAAAATGGTTCAAAGATTGCATTACCTTCTCATATTCCCTTACGAATGAACCCAAGCCTGCTCAAATCCAAGCTCACTCAACTAGGGCTATCGCAGCTTCTGTTGCCTTCTACTCCAGGGCTTCCATGGATGACATCTGTGCAGCAGCCATTTGGGCTAAACCCCATACCTTCATCAAGCATTACAAATTGGATCTGGTCTCCAGGAGAAGAGAGGCCTTCGGCTCGATGGTTCTCAGGAATGTTCTTCCATAAGGGCAACCCTGGTTCTCCAAGTAGCTTGGGATTCTGTCCCATCAGTGATGAATAGGAAGAAGATTAACAGCTTCAGATAAAGAAGTTATGTCTTATGGTAATGTTCCATCTGAGTTGTTGATCTTCTTCCAGTCATCACACCCTCCCACCATCCCCCACCAAAGGCTCCTGGCGGATCTTCTGGGTCCTTGTGGCGTTTCAGGGTTTCTGTGCAGAGATGGCCTCTATTTTCCTGTTTCTTCTATATGTTGCATGCAAACTCGATCTGAGGTAACTGGGAGAAGGGCATTGTGGGTAGTATCTTAGCTCAAGAGTTTTTGGTGCATGTGAGCTTGGTATTAGGCCGACTCGGTTCTGAGGGCTTGGAACCAAACCCATCATTGATGACTGGAAGAAGATCAGCAACTCAGATGGAACATTATGGTAAAACATAACTTCTTTTTACATCACTTGTTTTGACAGAGCAGAAAACTACTTTGCCCACCCAAGTTATTTATTTATTGCATTTGTAACTGGGAAAGTCTACTGGGCCTAGGTGAGCCCATTTTCAGTAGAGGCCCGGGGAGAAAAGCTCCACATATCATTAATAATATATAACAAGAAAAAAGCACAATATAGAGTGTACATACAGTCTCAATGCAAGGAAATAAATATTAACACAATGGTACCATAGAATATAGTATAAGCATGTCAGTGTTTCCAGTTCTTTGTATTAGCAGTAGTGTCAGATAGACTGTCCCACAAACCCCTCATGATGGTCTGGTGCCAGAGTAGTTTTCTTGAGGAGGTTTTTCTACTTGCCTCCTTCAGCTGAAGGCTCAACACTTGGTGCTGAAAGATTTGTGCTTTAACTTTACTGACATGTTGACAAAAGTTCAGATGAAAATTATCTTGGATGCAGAGTAACAGTGAATCTGAATCAAATTCTGGATAATTTATAACAGATACTAAAGAGAAGCAAAAATGACAAATTTGGGAAGATTGGCTTCCACAGGTAATGGGGTGGGGGAGTACTTATGAGTTAGTTTGCATATGACTTTGCCAATACTTCTTTATAGACTGCTGTTTTATCATCAGTCATAGTTAGCATTTGGTCATCAGCCCTTTTCAGATGACAGTAAACAGGCATTTTTTTTGGATGTCTCAATTTCAAGAAATGCTCTTTTGATAAACCAGTAGGTGACTATTTGGTGTAGGTCAGCAGTCACTTGCCTGTCTAATATGCCCTTTCCAGATTACTCTACATGTAGAACATTTCATTGCATTAAAGCCCCCTTGTTTACTAAGTATGGGCAAGCAGAATTATAGCAGTATCATCAACAAAGACAAAATAGGTCATCCTGAATGTTTCAGAGTAGATATCTGCAGGAATAGAGAAATAAAGTATGTAACATGTATTCTCGTCTATGTATTTTTTTTTGTTTGAATTATTTCTTTAACAGAGTAATTGACTGGTCCGTCTGAGACCCTTTTCAGTCATGACTTGGGCCGCAAAGTTTTGGGGGAGGTGGGATGAAACCAGAGTACCCAGGAAAAACATGGAGGGAAAATGGAAACACAATATATGACACTGGCCTGAGTTCAGACTTGAACATCAGACCCTGGAGATGTGCGAAGAAACTTTTAACTACTGCACCACCCACTATGCTCAGATATTTTTTGTCTCAGCTTTCACACACTGGTTATGTCCATACCTCTGAATCCAAAATCAGGACAAGGGCAAAAATAATGGAGGAACAAAAACCTTCGGAAGACGTTGCGAATTCCTTTAATAGTTCCTTCACAGAAACTATCCAGTCTCTAGCTAACCAACTATCTCCCAGTTGCTCACGTCCTAATGCCGCTGCACCTAGTTCTCAACTCCCCTTTAACTTTCAACCAGTTTCCACATCACTTATCCATGCCCTAATCAAGAAACTAAAACATACCACCCTTGCAGCGGATCTTCTCCCAGCTGAGTATCTACAAAAAGCTGCGGATGCCATAGCATACCCGATCTCTATCCTGATCAATAGAACTATATCAGAAGCAACTATCCCCTCCATCTAGAAGACATCTCATGTTATTCCACTCCACAAAGGGGTCAGTTCCACTGAACTGTCAAATTACAGACCTATAGCTATTTTGTCACCCCTGGCTAAAATTATGGAGAAGTGCATTCGTAAACAACAATTGAGCCATCTCATTCAGCACAATCTCCTGGCTAACTCGCAGGATGGTTTCAGACTATTCCACAGTACAACCACGGCCCTCCTCTCCTTCTCCAGTGTTATTAATCAAAACCGAAACAGCAATAAGCTTTCTTCTGCCCTCTTTCTTGATCTCTCCAAAGCCTTCGACATGGTCAACCACCAACTACTCATACACACACTTATAACTGTTCCCCTAGATGTCCAGGCTAGCCAGTGGTTCAAATCTTATCTGAGTGGTGGACAACAGGCTGTACTATGGCAGAACAAACTATCTTCCCTTCTACCTATCACCCTTGGGGGTCCCTCAGGGCTTTATATTAGGACTCCTATTATTTTCTATATTTATTAATGACCTGTACACAGTCATCCCAACATCCACCTGCATTCAATATGCGGATGACTCCACTTTCATTTGCTCTGCCACCTCCCCTTTAAGTCTGCAGACTCTATCCCAAAATGTTTTTAATACTGTCGAAAATTGGTTCTGTAATCGACATCTCCTATTAAATCCTAATAAAACGAAGCTACTGCTTTTCTCCCCCACTCGTAAAGCCTCCGCTCCAACCTTTACTATAAAATCTAACAATGGCACTGTCATTGTCCCAGATCCCTGTACCAAACTCTTAGGTGTAACAGTTGATAAAAACCTCAAATTTGATATGCATATTAATCAAACTATTAAAAAAGTTAATAAAAAAACTAGGCTCACTATACAAGATCAGACCTTCCCTCACACCACTACCTAAGATGGTAATTGCCCATACACATCTACTTTCCACCCTCCTTTATGCATCCCCTCTCTTCACAATCTTCAGTAAGTATGACCTTAATAAACTCTGTAGTTGTTTTAATCATATTGCTAGATTTTCCACTGGAGCAGCATACAGACCACGCCACTGTCTGAACCTAAAGAATTTAGGGTGGCTAGAATTGCCTATCCAACTTCAGTACAATCAGCTAATAGTAGCACATAAAATTCTCTGCCAACCTGAAAACACACCCATACTTTACAAAAATTATCATCCCTTACAGCAACCTCAAGACACTTCGCTCATCCAACAAATTACTAGTCCAAACCCTCAAAAGCAAAAACTCATCTGGAGACTCTCTATATGCCAACTCTGTTGGTAAAATATGGAAGTCTCTTCCTGCTGAGCTTACTTCAGAATCCGTTCTAACCCAATTCAAAAAAAAAAATCTAAAACAGTACTTTAAAAGGCAATAGCTATGTCTTTGCTCTAATCCTGACTAACTCTGGCAATATAAACATGTGCTAAAGAGGTCTTTTGGCCACCCCTACATTGCTTCCTAATTGTTACTCTATAACAAATCAAATTTATATATGACATAATGAATGACTTTTATCCTATGTATTGTATCTGTTAACAGTTTTTCTGTATGTATGTATGGAGCTTTTCTCCCCGGACCTCCGCTGAAAATGGACAAGTATCCAGTTGGAATATCGTTGTCAACAAATGTAAAATAAAATAAAAATAAATAAAGGTCCCAAAATAGGGACAGATTTTAAGTAAGGCTCTTATAAACTTGGCAAGTTGCTAAAATAACAGGATTTGTGTTAACATGTTTTTTTAATGATGTAAATTCCAAAACTCAAGGGTCCATAATTATTTATCAACTTCAATCTTCAGTGGTTTGCCAGAAAAATGCAAATTTTATAAGGAACATACCAAAAATGAGGTGAAAATCTGGACATTTGAGAGGTATGGTTATGCCATTTCCTCCTGCATCCAGCAAAGTCAGAATTTTTTAGCAGTGATCAGTGATTTACCTAATGCTTCTTACAGTTACTGCTTGTGGACACAAGAAGCTGATGCTATTCAATGTAAGCAGCACTGGCTAAGACAGCGATGGCAAACCTTTTGGGTTTGACGTGTTACTTGACTCCGCTTCTGTGTCACCCCCCCAAATAAATAAATAAAACAGTGTGGCTCTCAATACATCAGGGATTCAGGGACAAATCGAGAAATAAGAGACATTGGCAGTTTTAAACTACTACTGCTATTAATTTGAGACACTGACAGAAAAAAAATAATGTGAATCAATATACATTTTCTGAAGTATAATTCGTCTATGAATCTAAATATTGTCATTATTAAGTTTAAAACGTTGCCAGTTTTAGGAAGGATTAAGAGGGACAGTTGAGAGGATTGTAAAACAGCAAACTCCTAGAAACGCAGACTTCTTGCAGTTTGCAGAAGTGTAACCATGAAGAGAAAACAATGTCAACACTGCCCTTTGCAGACTTTATTGAGAAAATATACTGAAATAGTCTTTGAGGTTAAAAACTTCCTTACATCTGCAGCAGTGTTGTTGAACTGGCTACTGGCACAAAATAATTCAATGCACTTCACACAAGCAACAAATGCAAAAGCAGTTTCTTTAGTTACTCACCTGCGGTGTTGGTGAATGCTGGTGTGTCACCTTTGACACACGTCATAGGTTTGCCATCACTGGGCAAAGAGCTTCACTTTCCCCAGCAACTTTCTTCATTGCAGTCCTTCCCTTTACCTGAGAAAGTTACTGCTTTATTTACAGTGCTTTCCTACTCTGGACACCTTTGCCATAAATGAGTACCTGTTTCACTTATATGGCTACTTTTCCCCATAATTTGAAGAGAACTGAATTGAGATTTGGTAGAGTTTGTCACAGAAATTATCTTGTGTGAAACTTGTACACGTACTTGTTTCAAAATGTATTGTTAATTTGGTGCTATTGTTTAGATTTCATGTAAAATGTTGAACTTTATGAATAGTTTTATATACTGTCAGCTCCTTAGCTTACATATTTTGCTTGCATTAAAAAAAAACAAACATTCAAAGCCATAGATAGGATGTGGCAAAGAGAGTGGCTGACCTGTGTGTGTGTTGGGGGGGCTATAGTTGGTAGTACTGAACAGGCACTGATTTGACTCTGAAAGTGGATTTATAGGAGTGCACTATCGGTAATCATTTAAGAAACTGCTTAAATGATTTGCTTGCAGTATGCATGTGTTAGGAACTGTAGCAAGGGGCTAGTACACCTTTTTACTACAGTTCCTGAAATGTGTTTCTGTCAGGTAAAAAGTTATGCTTTGCCCAAAGGATACTCTGGTCTTGATCTTGGAGAAGCAACAGCTTAATTACCCAGGGTACCAAATGATATAGTTATGAAAACGTTAATTTTTTTTTAAGTGTACCAGGAAGGAAATGGAATGAAATTAGATTATTTATATTGCTGTTTTACAATGTGAGACCTAGAAATTGATCAGAAATGGAAATTAGAAGAAAAAGGCTTCTGTGAATTAAAACTTTGGGAGGTTTCTGGCATATGGTTGGCAGTTGACTAAAGACTTGAAGGCAGGAATAGTTTTGGTTACTTTCCCTGTTTATATTTCCTCCCAGAGGGTGTTGCTTAATACAAGCAGCATATCTTTTATATGAAAAAAATAATAATCCCCTCCCTAGTCCTATGAATTGGCAAGCTGTTTTATCTGTTTTTTTTTTTTGTTGTTTTTTTTAAGTAATTAGTGCCGGAGGTAGACCATCTTGGTTGTTCTGCACTGGGATGCCATTGAAAGCTGCAGGTAATCCAATTAGTTGACATGCTGCGTGATATAATACCTCTCAGCTTCTTTGCTTAGGCATTCTGGAGAAAGTCAAAAATAATGGGGGTACAAAGGGGTCAAAATAAAGGATATTTTTTAAGTATTACTATAATTTATTTAAAAAAGTAAATAGAACATCAAGTTTTGCAATTACATGCATTTTCTTAACATTACAGTGTAAAAATCTTCTCAGTGTGGAAGATTTTCAGTCCATATATCTCTAGTTAATTGCTGTATATTAATCAGATTAGGCAATAGTAGTAACTGACCACAGAGACGTAGAGTATAATCTACTAAGTAGAAGCAGCGAACTTAAACTCGTGTACTTAATAAAGGATTTTCGACTGGAAACAGACTGCCTGCCTTGCTTGGATTACTTTTGAATACTTAGTACTTCTGTACAAATATATATATATATATATATATATATATATATATATATATATATATACATGTATATATATATATAATTTTTTTTTTTTTACTTAAGACTAGTTTAAGTTTTCCACTTCTTCTACTATTCTCTGATCTGATTAATGTACAGTGATTAACTAGAGGTATATGGACTGTAGTCCACACAGAGAAGTTTCTTACACTGTTTCGTTTTTGGACCTACTATACTTGTTTAGTGTGTTGTTTTGAGACTTCGGGGATACCACGGAGATTACTTGTTTCATTTTCTTAACATTAAACCTCTGTGATCTGGCATTATTTACAGACTGTAATGTATCAGATATTTACTTTAATATTAAAAACAGTTTTACGAGGACAGGGCAAGTATGTAAACTCAGTCATGATGTTTATCTTTTGATCACTGCTGCAGTAGTCTTAGCTGTATGGGGTTATTTTCTGCTAAGGATAGAACAGTTGGCCAGCTTCCACATTCTTAATGCAACAGCAGGTTTTTGTATCAACATGCATTTTCTGAGTAATAAGTATGAAACTCTTAAGTCCTGGAATTACTGCTGACTGTAATCTGTGGTGATTTTATCATGAAATCAAACATTTTATGAGGGACAGGCAAAGTATGAGACAAATTGAGGGACACAAACTCTGGACAATTAGAGCTTTGTGTTGGATGACAGTCTCTAAACAACCATTAAGTGCTGATGCTTTTAGTAGCATTCCACTGCAGAACCTGCAAACTGTTTCTCCTTTGTCATTTTCAAGCAATTAGTGCAGTGTTAAAAACAATGAGTGAGGTATAACAGCTTGCCAGTTCTACATTGGGATGACATTACATTTTACAGTTAATAGCCATTGCTGTTTCTACACAGCACTTAATGCAACAATGCCAGTTACTGCCTGAAAAGTTAGTGTCAGCAGTTATGGTGGGAATAACACTGAAAACCATCTGCCTCAAGGCAAACATTGGCACCTACCTACATGAGAATTAAGTGAAGTTAGGCATTCACATGTTGCAGGATCCTGTCTGTCTCTTTTTCATCTCTCACTGGATTGATGTTCCGTCCCTTCACAAAAATAAAGCTGAGCATAAGTTGTGAATGCAAAGAGAGTATCCCTCAAAGCCTACACTCATTTTAAAGGACTGAACATGCATGTAAAATACTGGGTTGGGTGGTTCTAGGAAGCATTGCCTTGGCTGATTTCAGCTTGTGGGTAGAAAATTGCAAGTTCTTAATCATTTCTGCTAACAGCTCTTTAGCGATAAAACATCTGATGTTTAGTTGTCAATCTCGCCTTCATTCTTGCTGGATGGGTTCGGAGCCGATCCTCGGCTCCGACTCGGCACTTGCTAAGCTCAAGAGTCAATTTACCAGCTCGAGGCAGCCCTATATCCCATGATGCAAGGCGGTGATTACCTAGATCTCGTTTGCCGCTTCGCTCATGAGGTCACCTTTTTTGCCAGCTCCTGGTAAGTGAATTTAATTACTCTCTTTTTCAAGAGATTTAGCTATCCCAGTATCTAAATTTTTTCCCTTTCATAGTTGGTTAGTTTCTCGATTCACTTAGACCCTATTCCCGTTAGTTTTTTCGATCCCTTATCATATTTCTGTTAGTCAGGCCTTAGGCCTTACCCTCCCAAACAATTTCCTGTCAGGATTTTTGTTAGGTGTGTCTGTGTTTTTGTTTTAGTTAGTGTATTTGTGGACTGAGTGTGTGTCTGTTTGTGTTCAAAACTCAGTCATGTCTAAAGACACTAGGGTCTCAGGTTTTAAGAAGTGTGATTCGTGCTGTTAGAAGATGTCTCTGACAGACGGTCACACTTCTTGTATTTATTGCCTGGGACCCCGACACCTGCAGGACTCCTGTGCTATTTGCCATTCTTTCAGCCAGAGAGTCCTGCAGGAACGTAGAAACAAACTGATCCTAAGGGGTCTTCTCAAGCCTGAGAGCTCCCCGGCTAAGGCCAGCTCCGGGAAGCCCTCAAAGCCATCCAAGACCCAGACTTCAGTGTCCAAGTCTGTGGCCTTGGTTCCGACTCCACCAGAGTCGACATCTGCTCCGTCCGGAGCCGATCCTTCCTTCTTGGAAAGTTTAGTACCGGTGCTGATTGGCACCGATACCCTGGCTTCAGCACCTGTGTCGGCTCCGGCTGGAGCCGATACCCTAGCTTCGAAGCATGTGTCGGCTCCGGCTGGAGCCGACACATCTCTAACCCAGCTCGGAGCCAACAAGCTGTCGGCTCCAACTGGAACCGAAGGTTCGTCGGCTCCGATGGCTCCGTCGAGGAAGAGATCTAGATCTCCTTCACTGGAGTCTATCCACTCGGCTCCGGCCTCCCCCTTACTTTCGGAGCGGAGCCATCGGAGCCGATCCTCAAGGTCTTCCAGACTCTCAGACCATGACTTGGAGAGAGTGGTGAGTAGACTGCTAAAATCACAGGCACTGGCCCAGATGCTCCATAGCCCGTCTCAGCAGACGACCGCTATTCCACACCCTCCAGAAATTCCTCCTTCGACTCTCCTTCAGAGCTCGGAGCCGGAGATTATTGGTACCGTGACTGTTGCTGCTTCGGAGCCGATACTACCCCTTTCGGCTCCGTCGTCTTCGACTCCTATCTCCTCCTTGAGACCGTCCTTGGAGGGATCCGGTCGTCGGGCTTCCCTGGTCAGTTCCGAGGGGGCGAGTGGCATCGGACCCTTGTCCGACCCTGTTCTCCCTCTCAGAGCTTCGGCCTTGGTGAGCTCGGCGCCAACATCTGCTTCGGAGCCTTCCTTTTCGGTGGGGCCGGGATCCCTGTTTCTTCGAAGTGGGGGCTCTTGGTCCTCCCCGGGAGGGGAGCCTTCGAGGTGATGAGGAGTGTGCTAGCCCCCGAGCTCAGTCAGCAGTCGGTTCCTTTAGCTCCTCCCTCTATGGTGCCTGTAGATGTCTCTTCCCATTCTCTTGCTCCCGGACCCAGAGATCCATCGCCCCAGGTTTCCCCATTGGGAAGAACTTCCTCTTCCGAGATTTCTCCTGATCCTTCAGGAGAGCCCCCGCATAAGAGGACCTGCAAGAGGAAGCACTTAGACTCCCCTGAGTCTACGACATCAGATACCGACTTAGATGAGTCGGAGGGGTCCCCAAGATCCCCCTCTGAGGATGTCTCCTTTTCAGACATCCTTGAACTCCTGAAACTGGCCCTCCATTAATCCCTCCGAGGATGAGTCGGTATACCTGGAGGCTTTTGGATCTCGACCCTCCACCTCCTGGGTGTCTCCGCCTTTCGACCCCCTCATGGACGTGATAGCTCGAAAGGCGTGGGCATCTCCTGATTCTGTGGAACCAGTCCCCAGGAGGCCTTCTAAATTTATCACGGCCCCCACTGAGAAACAGTTTCTCACAAAAGGTGTCCCGGTTGATGCCATGGTGGTGGCAGCCACCACCAAGAAGGAACTTGCAGATCCTTCCGTACCAGTCCATCCTCCTAACAAGGAGTCTAGGACCATGGACAGGTATGGTAAGCGGATGTTTTCCTCAGCGACTTTTGCTATGCGTTCGCTGAATTATTTATGTCACTTCACCCGACTTCAAAGAGATATCCTCAAAGAATTGGGTGAGGTAGTACAGGATCCGTCAGCTTCTGGGGCTCAAGAGAAGATTGCCTCTCAGCTGGGAATCCTAAATTCCATAACTAACTCCTCCATGCGGCTCATTTCTTATGCAGCCGATGGGGCGAGTAGAGCCGCAGGCACAGGAGTGGCTCTCAGACGTCAGTCCTGGATGCGGCTTTGCAATTTTGCAGACCCCTTTAAGGCGTCCTTCACAAATTCTCCCTTTGATGGCACAACTTTGTTTGGACCTCAGGTGAAGGACACTTTGACCAGGTGCGAGCAAGACGGCAAAACTCTTTCTGCCGTATGAGTCCATTTCTCCACCCCATCTAGACCTTACCCTAAAGGTCAGAAGGGAGGGGAAAATGTGATTCCGGAAGTCTCAGGGAGTCACGCCTGACGCACGTGGTCAGTTTACCCCCAGAGGCAGAGGGGGTAATAACAATAGATGCCACCCTAGGGGCAGAGGGGGTCCGCAGAACCAGGGCAGCAGAGAGTCTCTCTGTCAAGCCCTTCCAGCATCCCTGAGGTGTTGCCCGACTGCCCACCCTTGGAGGCAGTCGGGGGGGAGATTGTCGCTGTACCCAGAACCCTGGCTTTCCCTCTCTCAAGACAAATGGGTACAGTCGATCATATCCCAGGGTTACAAGATTCCCTTCGAGAGAAGCCCCTTCCCTCAAAAAGGTTCCCTTCCAGACGTTCCACCCGGTCTAAGGGAAATTGCAAAGCTAGAGGTTTCAAAGCTTCTAGAAAAAAGGGCCATCCAGCCAGTTCCAACAGATCATTTAGAGTCCGGAATCTACTCAAGGTTCTTTTTGGTTCCCAAAAAGATGGGAGACTGGAGACCAATATTAGACCTCAGCAGACTGAACAAGTCTGTCAAAAAGGCAAGATTTCGGATGGTCACACTTCAATCGATTTTGCCCTTTCTGGGCAAAAACAACTGGATGTGCTCCATAGACCTTCAAGATGCGTACTATCACATAAAAATCCACAGACGCTCCAGAAGGTTTCTCCGCTTTCGGCTGGGGACCAGTCATTTTCAATTCAGAGCCCTGCCCTTTGGTCTCACTACAGCCCCCAGAGTGTTCACCAAATGCATGGCAGTGGTCACGGCTCACCTGAGACGTCAAGGATTCCAGGTGTTTCCGTATCTAGACGACTGGCTCCTCTCAGCCACCACCAGGCATCAACTTCTCCAAGCCAGAGATTATACTCTACGTCTCTGTGGTCAGTTAGGAATTTCAGTCAACTTCGAAAAGTCTTCCTTATCGCCTTGCCAATCTATTACCTTTATAGGCGCAGATCTAGACACTACTCGGATGTCAGCAAACCTAACAAGCCAAAGAATCCTACAATAGCCCCTCTCTAAAAATCTGCAGGCCAAATCGTCATGTGTTTTGATATAAGATGCTTGGTTAGAACAGATCCTCTTGGCTCTTAAAAATTGTGATTTGGGTATATTTTGGATGATATGTTGTGGGTGGAGGCTGGAAGCATGTAATAGGGAGTTATATTCAGGAAATTTTCTAAAAATAGTAGAAAAAAACGAGAGGGGCTATCGTCCAGGGATTATTAACCAGGCGAAACAATGGGCTGCCAATTTTAATAGGCAAGACCTATTACTTTACAAACATCATAATAATAAGGTGGATATACAGCCTTTACGCCTTGTTACAACCTATGGACGTAATATTCAAGGTTTCATGAATATTATTCAGAGAAATTGGAATGTCCTGTTGGCTGAAGACAGATTGCATCCTTTTCTTAGTGATAGATGTTTTTTCTCCTTTAGAAAGGGATGCACTATAGGTTCTAGACTTAGCCATTACAAAAAGTCTGTTTCAAGTCCTGCAGTTTGCCATCAAATTTCCCTGACAGGAGGTCCCATAGTGGGATGCTTTGCTTGTGGCCATTGTGCATATTGTATGCGGGTTTCTCATACCCATGAATTCACAAGCAAAAACACTTCTGAGGTTTTTGAAATAAAGATGTGGGCCAACTGCAGTACTAAGTGGGTCATTTATTTGGTGATCTGTACGTGTTCAGCATTTTATGTGGGACAAACTTCTCGAGCTTTTCGCTTGAGAATTTGTGAACATCTTAGTGCTATTAAAAATAAACGTCCCAATAATGCGCTATTTAAACATACTTTAAAGCATATTTCTGCTAATTTTAAATTTGTTATCATTGATCACATTCATGGGATTTGTAAAGATAAAGATGGTTGGCACGAGCTACTTAATTTCAAGGAAAGAAAATGGATAGTCAAACTGGGAGCTTTGTTTCCACCGGGTCTCAATGACCAATTTTAATGTGATGTTTAATTGATTATTGTGTTATCACTGTGATTGGCTATGCAATCAAGTATCAGGTGTGCATATATATATATATATATATATATATATAATGAGTTGTTCTTTAAATGCATTGTTCTTATTTCTACTTGTATCCACTGAAGAAGGCTCTGTTGAGCTGAAACCGGTTTGGATGTATTTCATTTTTATAACCCATTGGATTTGCACTTTGGGTTGAATAAAAAATTTATTCCACCTTCTCATCTTGCTGGCTTTGTTTTGTGGAATTTGTTTATAAGTTCCATGATAATGCACTCCATGGCCTTGCAGATAAGGCTTGTCAGACTAATGGGACGGTAGTTTCCGGGATCCAAGGTGGATCCTCCCTTGTGGAGTGGGATAACTGTAGCTCTGCACCACTCAGTGGGCACGAAACCTGAGGTGAGGCTATGATTAAACATGACACTTAGATGAAGTGCCAGTTCATATTGTAGTTCATGTAGTACACAGCCCGGGATGTCATCTGGTCCCATGGATGCTGCATTCTTGGCTTTGGGAGAGTGCGATTTTACCTGTGTGGCCGTTATTACCAGAATTTTGGCAATCTTCCGGTATTGAGATGGGCAATTTAGGGGGTGAGAGGGGGTGAAGTTGGCACTGAATCGATCTGCCAGGATATTGGCAATATCCTTGGGATCAGTATATTTAATGCCATTCTGTTTTAGCTCAGAGCAGATCTGAGCATTGCCATTTAGATTCTTGACATAGTTATAAAATGCCTTGTGGTTGTCTTTGGAATCTTTTGCAATTTTATTTTCGTAACCAGCTTTGGAGGATTTTATGAGGGATCTCAGTTTCTTACTGAGGCCGGTAAGGGAGTTTTTTGCATTCTGGGATTTTCCTTTTTTCTGCAACAGTTTCTTCCTTTTGTTGTAAAGTTTGTTTATGGCAGGGGACCACCAGATTGGCTTCCTTTTTTTGGATGAGAGCATCTTGGTTCTATTTGGGATGGTACAATTCATGCATGAGTGGATGTGCTCGTACAGTGCCTTAGTGTACGATTCAGCAGTTGAACTTTCAGTTCCTGTCTGCATGGGTGTCATGAAGTTTGTCACTTCTGACTTGAGTAGCATGAAAGTTGGCTTTGGAGAAGTTTTTTGTGGAGGTTTCCTTACTGGGGGGCGGGATGTGGATGTTAAAGGTGATTAGCTTATGGTCAGACCTGACTAATGAGGGGGTGACCATAGGTGTGGAGCATTGATTTCCCATGTTGGTAATGACCAGGTCTAGGATATTGGAGCCCCTGGTGGGACTATGGATTAGTTCATCCAGGGCGTTGGAATTTATAAATTCCAAGAACTGTTGGGCAAAGGTGTTGGTACACGAGTAGTTTTCCCAGTTAATGGCCGGGTAGTTAAAATCACCCAGTATTAGGGTGTTTGGTTCTATCTTAATATTTTCCAGTATGTTTAGAAAGGTGTAGTGAGAATCTTGGGGCATGGTGGGGGATCTGGAGCAAGCTACAATTTGGATTGCAGTCTTACCTAGTGTTAGTTGCACCTGGAGAATTTCAGACACATTGTGTTGGGCAACTAGCCTGATGGTGTGAATATCCTTGGTGAATATTGACACTCCTCCACCTTTAGTATTTCGGTCCTGGTTTGGTGGCCGAAAAGTGTGGTAAGAGTTGTAGCCTGGTATTGCAGGGGTGCTCTCTGGAGCCTTAAACCAGGTCTCAGTTACTGCACAGATATCGATGTTCTCCATTTTTAGGAGTGCCTCGAGAGAGTGCATTTTGAGGTTTAGACTTCTAGCATTGAGTAGCATTACCTTCAGATTTTGCATGCTTGTACCTGTTACGGTGGTGATTTTGTCCTTTGAACTTTGCCTAAAAAGGGCACTATATGGGGTGGCAAGAGCCTTAGCCAGTAACCTGAATCCCAGGGGTGACAGGTGCAGACCATCTCTGGCAAAGCATCATGGTCTGTCGATCATGTCGTCCCAGGCAGACAAATACTGGATCCCCTTTGAATGACACCAGAAGCTTGGCCAATTGTTGACGTCAATCATTTTGTCCTTATATTGTGGTATCATTCTGGGCGAAGGCAGGATGCTACTCAGGGCTAGGGTCATACCTGCCTGGGCCACGTGATCCGAGAGCTCTTCCATGTCTCCTTTCATGTAGTCCAGGGAGGTACGTCGCAAGTCATTCACTCCATCATGGACAATGACAAAGTCATATTTGTACTTGTTGTGGAGTGACTTGAGTGCATGCGTTATGTGGCGCTTCCTGGCACCCGACAGGCAGCTGACTGTAATTTTCTCCTTGTTCAACCTGGTGAGTAGGACATCAGTGTGCCTGACTATAGAGTCACCTATGAGTAAAGTGTTAGGTACGTTGTAGGGGCTAAGCTGGTAAAAACTGTTGGAATTAACTGTAAATGCTGTATTTTTTTTTTTTTTTCTCTTTTCATTCCAGTGTCAGGAGAGAGGGAGGGACAAAAGATGAGTAAAGATTGATGAATTTTAGAACATAGCCTGTTGTTCTTCTTTAAGATACAGTAGACCCAAGTCATGTAGGGCAAAGAAGAATATACTTTTTTTGTGAAATATTCCAAAAACAAATGACCAAGTTGCAGGGTGACTTGAAGACTCAGCTTTATTTATATTGGTTAAACGATTTTGTCTATTTTAAAACCATAGACATCTTCAGAACTATAAAAACCATGTAGACAAAGCAAGAACATCTAAAAACCTTAGCTCATACACACCCGCACTTGAAAAAACTTGTCAATTACAATGTAGCCAAAGCCCACCAAAAAAATAAAGGTACAGTACACTAAAAAGTGTCAGAAGCTATCTTGAAAACGTAAAAACAAGTTAGAATGTTAAAATAAAACAACATTACAGTTTTGATGCTCTAAACTTCAATTCACTAGTGACAGATGTGGCGTCGTTGAAGCTGGGTGAATTAAATGCATCCAACCATAACTGCTGTAGCATTTCTTTATGCAACAATCGGTTTTGCCAATCACCACCATAAACAGAATGGATAATTTTTTTCTAAAATAAAAAACTTAAACTTAGTAAAATTCCTACAAGAGATAGCATGCCTGGCTAGGGCACTTTTGTTGTTCTTTTTAGCAATGGTATAAATCTTTTTGTTCAAAACATTGTTAGTTTTTACGACATAAAATGCCGGAAAAACAACCCTCTCAGATAAACAATTGTATCCTTTCCTCATCCATTTTTTGCAAACTAGCCAATAATCCACCCCAAAGTCCGTATTAATGTAAGAACACTGATTGCACCGGACACATTTAAAAGTGTTGTAGAAACCATTGTAAACTGATCTTGCTGGACTTTCTAAAGTTGTCTTAATATTAGCTCTGTTTTTAAATGTAAAGAATGGGAGTACTTCAAAATGAGACTTGAGGTTGTCGTCATATTGTAAAATGGACCAATTTCTACGTAGAATGGCTCTAATATCCACAGGCTCCAAGGAAGAGTGAATAATCATATTATTACCATAACTAGTTTGATGTAACGAAAAATTAACACCATTTGTATCGGTACCCGTCATATTGTGGGAATCAAAACTCTGCAGCCCCCTTAATAATAATGGGATCATATTTGTAATTCCTTTAATTAAAGATCTGTGTATTAAAAACTGTCTTATCATTGTTTCTGGATAACCTCTTTCCAGAAATATGGATTTCAACAAATTAAACTGATCAATGCATTCTTTATTATCAAAGGTTAATCTAGAAACTCTAATAAACTCACTGTTTACAACCCCTCTCTTTTGATGTAATGGATGGCTATTTTTGAAGTGCAAAAATTCATTTTAGAAAGTGGGCTTTCTGTAAATGGAAGTTGTGAACCTAACACCATCCCTTTTCTGACTTCTACATCCAAGTAATGATTCTTCTCACTATTAACATTGTAAGTAAAGAATGTAGAAGTTACTTTCATCTCAGAAGTAAATTTACAAAGTTGGTCAACATTACCAGCCCAGACCACAGATCACGTTTAGCACAGCATTAGCAAAAATTGTGGCACAAGTGGCTGTAAAAAAACAAAAAACAACAGTTATTGTAAAAAATCAGTTCCATAAAGTCAGAAATCAAAAAACAATCATTGTCAGACAACACTTTAAACTGTGCCAGAACCTCTCAGAGCCAAGACAACCTTAGTTAGTGAAATAACAGTAAACAAAATTTTAATATCTAAGGTAACAGACAGTTACCAAATTCCATAACATTCCTTAGTTTGTCCACAAAGTCCCATGAATCACAGAGTACATGTGAAAAGTCATCGAACAACTTAAGCTTCCAGTAAATGAATTTCGCAAACGGCTCAGTAATAGAGCCTTCAGCAGCAACTGTGGGTCTTAGTGGTGGATTGGACAAGTTCAGGTGGATCTTAGGAATTAAACATTTTTTTGGAATAACAGGAAATTGAACTTTGACATTTCTTTGGATTTATTCAGTTTTATTAAACAACAAAAGCTCATCTAGAAACCCATTAATAGTTCGGTAAGCAGGGTAATTTCATTCACAAACACAATTTGATACACAGACTCAACTGACAACAGTGAAGTCATTCTACTAGTATAATCCAAAAGGTCCATGATGACCAAGCCCCCCCTCCCTTGTCTGGTTTCATACATCTAACATTTCCATTGAAAGTAATATTATAAAGAATGTCTTTCTTCTTTCATAAGATTGCAAAATTTGTATTTCCTCTTGGATTTCAGAAGGTTTCTTGATTTCTCATTTACAAGATTTCTCAAATAGATTGATAATTGGATGTAAGGGTGATAACAGTCCATTATTTTAATGCTGTGCTTAATACAGTTAAAAAGTGGTGACGCAAAACACCAAGGCACAAGGTTAAGCAGTTTATTGCTAAATAATCAACAAATCAAAAATAAAGATATCTTTACTTACAAGCATCAAAATAATTATTTTAGCTCACTGATAGAGGAACTATTGCTGTATTAACATTGTTAAATTACCAACCAAGGCAGGCTAGAATTAGGGGTATCACTGAATAGCAAATCAACAAGTCCAAGGTTTGTAAATGTTCTTGCTTTGTTTGCATGGTTTTTATGGTTCTGAAGATGCACTTGGTTTTTAAATGGATGAAAGCGCTTAACCAATATTAATAAAACTTATTCTTCACGTCGCTCTGCTACCTGGTTGTTTTCTGAATATATGGATTTTTTACATTCCAGAGTGGGCTGCTTCATTCAGTTTCTTGGTATTACTTTTTTGTGAAACATTTAATATGCATAGTAGAACATGTCAGATTTGGTATAAGTCTCTACTTTCAGTCTAAGTTGCCCTTTAGCAAGATGAAATACCATGGAGTTTTTAGAATGGAATATTGATTGCTCATAGTAATATTCTTTGTTATTGTATACCTACTCTTTCCCATGCAGTGGTGGTGCTGCATTAGCGTTGTCACCTCACAGTAAGACGTTGACCTGTTTGATTCTCAGCTAAAGCGTCTTCTGTGTGGAGACATGCGTGAATGGGCATACCTTCATTGAAGGTTGTGCGTCAGGGCTGGCAACTCGGTACATAAAAATCAACTGGCAATCATTAGCGGACCGGAGTTCCGCTGTGGCGACCCCTAACCGGGAAAAAGCCGAAAGGTACAACAACATTGTATACCTACTCTTTCTTTTGAAATCGCTCATGTCTCCTGGGTTATACTAGATAAGTCTGTTACAGTTAAGTTTAAGCCAAGAGCCGCTATGTGAGGGTGGGGTATTTGAAAAATCATTCAGGATTAGGTTCTGTTAAAGATGAGTTTTTCACTAATGAATCCTTCAACATCTGCACAATTGGAAAACAATGACTAGTTTTACGGGTGGCATTTGGTTAACCTAAACTGCTGCTTTAGGAATTCCACTTTCCCTTAAATGCAGCAGTCGGCGGAGTCAGAATAATAAAGTTGAGGGCTGCAGGGAGGAGACGTCCTTGTATTTGTTAAGGGTAAACAGCCCCTGGCACAGACATACATGGAAAAGTGTTTTTTGTTGTTTTTACTGTGTTTTAATACCACATTGCAAGTGCTTCTACTGGCAGACTGTTAACAGATTCTTTGATAATGAAAAGTCTTGTGTATACAATGTTTTCTCACTCTCTGCATAACTTAGCAATCACTCTGCATTCTTTTAATGGAATGTTGTCCTTCATTGTATGCTACTGTTCACACTTATATGAAGAAGTTACAATGGTGCACCAATCTAGAAACACTACGTTATAGAAGAAGGGATTATTACAAGGGAGTAATGTGTCACCATAAACTATTTTGTCATTATTTCCTATATTTTGTAAAATACATCTGTGGCTGTTCATCATGCATGTGTTTCTTTATAATCTAGAGAAAATACTGTAGGAAATTTTAACAACATTACTGAATTTATATTGCTATTTAAGATGGCCAAGATGGTGGCACTTTCTGTGGCAGCAGCCGCTCTGGCTCCCAATGTGTGTTGTATGTTTTTGTGCTGAATCTGTGTGGGTTGTCGAGCTGTCATCTGTCTGTGGAGTCCGTTCTGACTTTGCTGGGTGTGGGGTATGTCTGCAGCCATGGTTTTTGCTGGATCTGTTGCATTTTTGGAGATCTTGTGTTGGTTGCGGCCGTTCTGGCCTTCGGGTGATGAGTTGTGCTGGATGCGGTTGGTAGAGGCTTCACTTTTGTCTGCTGAGTGTTCGGATTGGATATGGAGAACGGACTGGGTTTTTGGAGTCATTGCTGGAGTTAGAGATGAGGCCATGACAGCGATGATGATGAAGATTGCGGGGAAATCCTTGAACTGGTGTGGCTGTTCAGGCCTTCATGTGGTGGTGGTTGTGCTGGATACAGGTAGTGGACACCCAATTTTGTGTATAGGTCTGATTGGGTCTGGAGTTGAAGTTCTGTTGATTGGAGGGAGTCTTACTTGGAGTTTGAATGTTGGAGATGGTGGTGGTGTGGACAGAGAAGATGGATGCAGTCACTAACAGGATAAATTGTGCATGGATGTTGAAAATCTTTGTGCCTTCAGTTGGCACGGACTCTGCTGTTGTTGTTCTTGTGTTTTTCTTGTTTTTTATGAACATATTTATGTGTATATGAGCTTGGATAAATGAAATTTCATTCAGCTGTGCAATTCTTGTGTATGTTCTGAATGACAATAAAGTTTACTTTTTACTCTTTAATATCAACTTACTCAGCTCTTTGTAATTTTTTTCCCTGTCTTCATTTACAGGCAAATTTCAAGTGATGATACAGAAAATGTAGAGTTCTATTGAAAGAGAATACACAATGTTTCTGCAGTGTTATATTTAATGTATTCCATCTCAAGACTGAAGCCAATATACGGACATGCTGGATATTCAAAATGGTGACTTCAAATGAAGACATGAACTTGCAAGTTATGTAACTGGAGGACTTTGGACTTCTGTGTTAAGCAAGACAGAACCATTAATGCTAAATAACGCTCCAGAAGTATGAAATGTGTATGATCAATTGCACAAATATTTTTGAAGTAACTGACATTCCAAACGCAGCATGTTTGCGCAGTGTAGTAGTAGTAGTTCTTCCTCATGACAATTTATTTTGTACATTGTTAGCATCTTTCCCCACATTGTGCCATTTCCTTTTTGTACAGTATTAACTGCTTCTACCTTGTTATACTACTACATTATATTGACTCAGTGACAGAGGAATGGCCAGTATTGTCTGCTATTTTATGTGCATTTAACATTCTTCCCTCTATCATTCCCTAACCCTTTTCCCCACCTATTTTATGCCCTCTTTAATTCCTCTGTGGACTAACAGTCTATTCCACAGGTATACTGCCTTTTCAGTGAAGAATACTTTTGGAGATCCAGAGAGTAGTTAGTCTGTACAGTCAGCAGCCTGTATCTGCTTTGTCTGCCTTATGTCCTTACTGTTCAAAATTACCCTTTCCCATATCTCTGACGTGAACTTGTTTACCAGTCATGTCTCCCCTGGCATCAAGTCAGACCTGTAGCTTCACTAGTCACAGGTCATATTCCCACCCTTCCATCATATGGAGTTCTGTGATAGCCTTACTTTGGATTTCTTCCCACAACATTGTATCCTTTTTTTGTACATAACCTCCAGAACTATACACAGTACAAAGGATGTGGTCTGACCAAAGCCCTGTAGAGGGGAACCATAACCTGTTTTATTTTGTAATCTCTCCCCCAAAAGATACAATTCCAACATTCTGTTTGCTGCCGCTATTGCCTTCTCAGTCTGCCACTGGTGGTTAAGTTGAGATGTGAGCAACACACCCAGATTCTTTTCCTTTTCTGTTGTAATCCTCTCCATTCCCTCCAGTGCTACCGTGTTAAAACTTTTGAGACTTAGTACTGTAAGGCCTGAAACCATAACAGTCATTAAGGATGTTTCAGAGAAATAAACTTTGAAATTTGCTGTTACACTTTAAAAGCATTTTTTATAGGTGAGCAAGGACCATGCCCTTACTGCTTTCATCTGTAAGATGGCTGTGCCACAGGGAAATGGGAATTATTTTATATACTGCAGTTTCATTCTTAGTGTATGTTCCCTCTCAATCATACTTCCATGTTTTCACTAACCTTTGACTGCCACCTTTCTGCCAATTTAGTCAGCCTTTCTAAACCCTTTAGTAGATTTTACCCCTGCCCTCCATTGCTGCACTTATCTTTGGTCATCAGCAAAGAGGTTGATTATGTCCTGTGTTCTCTGTCTGAGAAAAACATAATGAATAGAATGTGAGCCAGGCCAACACTTGTAGTACTCCATTAGTCTCAGTCCTAATTCCTGACATTCACCATTTCACCACAATCTTCTTTGTTTTGCCATTCAACTCTGCAGCTTCCCCAGTCCTTTGCCATCTTTTTCCAGTTTTCCTATCCGTCTGGGGCTGGCTCAAAGGCCTTGGTGAAGTCCAGGTAGGCTGTATCCACTGGTACTCTGCTGTCACATTTGAATATAACTTAGTCATAAAACTGATAACTCCTGGTCATGAATTCATGTTGATTACTGTCCCCTAGAAATGCTGCAAGCCTTCCACTCAGGATTCTGTCCATGACTTTCCATGCCAGTGCTAAGTTAACAGGCTTGAAGTTCCCCAGATTGTATTTTTCTGCCACCCTCTTTTAAAGAGTCTTTGACCTTCTGACAGTGCACTGGCCAGATTTCCAAGGATTCTGTGAGAAGTACACTTGGTGCATGTTTTTCCTGCCTAAGGGCATCTAGTTTCTTCTGAACCTCCTCTCTGTCTGTTTTGATGTGTCTAATGTTCTTCCATTTATGCTTTGCCTCCATGCCAGTATGACACTCCCTTGATTTCCTTTGTGAAGGCTAAAGCAAAGTATTCATTTAGTACCTCTGCATTTATCCAATCTTTTTATCTCTCTGACATCTTATAGGTTCTTAGGTGTTTACTATGCTAATGACCACAAGGGACCTTTTTAAGCCTAGCCATGCATCCCAAATCTCTGACAAGTTCGGATAACCTTGATAAGTGTAAGCATGGGCCTGGGAGATGATCCATTTACAGGTTACTTGTTTGCATTAGAGACATAGGTTCCAAACAAGGGATGAATTTCCAGTTTGCTGTCCAAATTGCACTTGAATTGGGTTAGGCAGGAACTCTGCTTCACATGGATGGGGAGCCTGTTCCATAGACAGGGTAGTCTCTGGGATACATACCTATCTCTCCAGCAGGTCCTATTTATATCACAGGCAAGGTTTAAGTCTTTAGAATGGGTAATTCTGCCACTGCTTTTTTTGTCGATATGCAGGAGGTCCATCAGAGTGGGGTTTGACAATGCCCTGTATACCAGGCATAGATCTCCCTTCAAGAGCTTGTAGGAGACAGAATACAGGGATAGGGCCTTGAGGTGGTCTGCATAGGACATATTACTTACGCCCTGTATTCTTTTAGTGAGGAACCTCTGTGGATGTTCCAGTTGTTGGCTATGCCTAAAAACATCTTTTAGCTGGATTTCAACCCTTAATTAGCTGTATTCCTTATTTAAACTCACTGCACTTACACCTTGTACCACAGAGATCTTTTTCTTATCCTGGCCAGTTAAGTCTCTCCAATCCTCCTTTCTGTTGCTTACTTGAAAAAGTATTTGCTTCACTTCTTGATCCCTTCTGCTAACTTCCTTTCAGTTAGCTTTTACTACCACTATCATCTGCATTGGCTTTTTGCTAACGTCCTTGTATTGCATTGCCTCTAGCTCCACACTCTTACTTTCTACCTCTTGTAAGCACAAATCAGTAGCTTCATATTTCTGTGTAACCGCACTGTCCTTTTTCCCTTCTCTATAGCCCTGAGTACTCTATCCCTGACCTACTCCCATAGCTAGTTTGCTACCAGTTTTCTAACTCATTCTTAACCACCTCCCAGCACAGAATAAATCCATTCCTCATCTCTGTATTTTTTATTTACTCTGTTCTTCTGTGAACCACAGAGTGACATGATTACTGTTGGCTAACTCTGCCTAAACATGGTCATCCTTGGCATCATTTTCATAAGTTGAGACCATGTCCAGTATTTATTTTCTGGTATAGTCCTGCACCATATGATAGAACTCCAATGGTCTAAAGCCTCAGACATTTCCTATTCATTCTCTGTATCCTGGAGCTCAGTATCTCTCATTGTGTTTGTAGCAGACTCGGTTTTCCCAGAAGTATTACCCTCTTCCTCCTTTCCCACTCCTTTAATGTGTCCTCCATTGTCTTATCCTCTTCCCATTATGTTTGGAGGATAATAAACTGGATCAGTTCTTAAGCCCTCCCCAAATTACTCTACCCGAAAAGGTATGTGTAATGTTTTTGAGGACAGCTATTACGTGAGGTGGTAACTGCACTTATCAGTGACACATCACTATCTTTAACATTTAAAACTGAATGACAGCTTCAAGATTACTTTTCAAATTAATTATTGAAGCTGTATTAATATGTATTTCCTATCCTTCTGTGTATAATTTTTCATTGAACAAAAAGTAAAATATCAATGTTGATGGTCTGAAGAAAAAAATACTGATACATTTTAATTTATAATATTCTTTTGTTATACCACTACATACCTAAGAAATGTGTGTGTGATTTGCATTTGTTTTACTGTTATTTTATCTTTTATATATTATTTTTACAAAAATGTGTTAAATACAGCTATTAATTATGAACTTATTAGGACATCATTTTGTGTTAAAGATGTTAATGTGACAAAAAAAATGTAGATCCTCACACAGAACAAAATACAGCACTGTAAAACAGTAAAAGTAAACTTTTATTCACCTTTGCTAATCATTTGTGACTGCTGTTTTTTCGGCTGTTAGCTCAGAATGTTCGGAACAGTAGAAAAGTAACTAACACGCACAGGTGTCAACAAACATACACAGACTCAGCAGCTGCATACATACCAGAATCCTTACTTCAGTATTTACTCTTGTGCTCAAGTGTGCCTATGCATAAAGGTACCCAAGAGTGAGTGTGTCTGTATGCTCGCAAAAGTGCAAAACCTTGTGTATGCACCTTTATACAACCCAACAGTTAGGCGTAACATGAACTTCTCAACTGTACTTCATTTTGCAGAATGTCTACTTGACTAGAGATTGCTGAGAAAGCACTGTGACCAGTTGCTAAGAGCAGCTGAATGCAACATGTAGATTGCACAGGTATCAGTAGTTTCTAGTTATAGTAATATTTGAGTAGAGACTGCTGACTCAGCACAGTGATCAGTTGCTATGGGCAGCTGAATGCAGGCATGTAGACTGCACAGGTATCGGTAGTTTCTAGTTATAGTAATGTGTGAGTAGACACTGCTGACTCAGCACAGTGATCAGTTGCTATGGGCAGCTGAATGCAGCCACATAGACTGCACAGGTATCAGTAGATGTTCTTCATGTTTCACTGTTGCAGTTATCACATTTGGGTTATCCCTGCCGGGGTAGCCCTCAGTCCGCCCAGATACCAGAGGCTTAGTATTTCTGCATCAGTTGCTGTCGCTTCAGGACTGACGTCAGGTTGTCTGTAGTATAAAGTAAGGCAGCCAACGCCATTACATCAGTCTTTCTTGCCGAGGAGCCCGAAGCAGAAGCAGTTTGCACGAGTGCCAGTCAGCCGCCACCTGAGTTTTGTCTTCCAAATTGAAGTTGAAGTCTTCCAAAGCTAAGTACCCCGTTGGGGATCCTTTTTCCTTGCTCTAACCGATGTCAGAAAAAGTTAACAATTGTCTCGCCTGTAGAAAGTTAATACCACACCGAGACTTTCATGCTTACTGTGTCACTTGGTTAGGCCCAGACCACGACGTCCCCCACTGTCACTTTTGCGCTTTGTTCAACGCCAGAACTATATATCGTCGGGCCCTTATTGTAGCTAGATATTTTCACTCTCAGATCTCGATTTCCGTTATGGCTTCGGTAAGCCATCCGACATCAGATCTTCTGAAAAAACATAAGGATAAAGACAGAGACAGACAACACAGGTCCAAACCTATCGATGATGCGATGCTTCTGTTAAGCTAGTCGTCGGTTCTCTGGTCCTCAGTGAGGCGCTTTCACAGTCCCTGATGCCCACTTCTGTGGATTCGCAGGCCGCTAATGAGACCCTTTAGGAGTCCGGAATGCCGCAAAACTCTTCATCGACTAAGGATTCTGCAGTTGTCTTTACCCCGGATGGGTCCGGAGTTGCTGAGCAGGCACCGGCTTCCGAGGATGTACTTCGCACTACCGATTCTTGACACAAACCGATGACTTTCGCATCTTCTGTTCTTTCGAAAACTATCGAGTTTCTAAGGCCCGGGTACGAACCACACCAAAGAAACCGGCCACCCCATCTCATGCACCTGCTTCCTTACCTCAGTCTCAAATGCTTAAAATGGCAGAAGACCTTATAATGTTGATCAGGGGAAGCCAAGCTACCCCTTCCAAAAGAAAAAGAGATTTGTCCCCAGTGGTCTTATCTGAACAGGAGTCCGATGCCTCTGAATATGAAGACATGCAACCCCTCTCTACTTATGAGGATTCTTTTGCAGAGGAATCCATTCCTTTAGCCTCTTCCTTTGGGGAAACCCTTCATACTTTAAGGGAGCATTTCCAGTAGGAATGTCAGGACTACCCTCAGTCTAAAAAGAGACTCAGTGAATTTTTAGATCTTCCACAGCACAGACCACTGGCCATTCCTCCTGTCCTGGATGTTGTGGATGATGTTTTCATGGAATCTAGTTTAAATCCTGACACCCTCCCTCCTGCTCCCAGGAATCCTGACAGGTAGAGTCCCTTACTCTCACAAATTTCTTTTCAAAAATCCTACTGCTGACCCTGAGGTTATCTCCCAAGGGCCTAAAGGAATTAAAACAACTTCTGCTAAGAATCCCACCCCTCAGATAGGGATTCCTGAGCATTAGACAGATGGAGTAAAAAAGTATACACCTCTCCTACTCTTGCTATTAGACCACTAAATTGTCAGTTCCATATACTAAAATTCCAGCAGCATACCATGGAACTTCCCAAATAAAAATATCAACTTTTTCTGCTTGTGCAGAAAATAGAGTTGTAAGACTTAATGCATTCTGCAAGTCAAGTAACTAAGCACACCTTACACTGTGGTTTTGATGCCCGTGAAGCATCTTGCAGGGCAGCAGTCACCGGTTCTGTCCATAGAAGGCATGCTTGGCTTAAGGAACAGCCCTTGCCAGACCATGTCAAATGTAAACTATTGGATGCACCCTTGCACAAAGACAACTTATGTGGCATCAAGGCAGTGGAGGTCTTAAAAAAGATGAAGAAAAAGCTAAATCTATGCAGACAGTTAAGGATTTCCTTCAGGTCCAGCCACCCAGGTTCAGTAGGCATTGTCCCACCAAACACTGGTCCTTTCCTGCCCCCTCCAGGTCAGTTCAGCCCAGACCCTGGGGAAGCAGACCCCCAGACAACAGCCACAGGGAATGCAGAGATCAAAGCAATGAAGTACCTCCACTTCTAAACCAGGGAGTGCAAAGCCACCCCTCATGGTAAGAGCTCACAATGACTCTCCACTTCCACCCCCTCCCTCTGCCCACCTGCACTTGCCCCTGGTAGGAAAATTATCCTTCCATGCAAGCACCTGGGCCACCATTACCAACAACCGCTGGGTCCTCAACATAGTGTCCCAGGGATACAAATTTTCTTTCCACACACTACCAACCCCAAAAGGGTTCCCAGATCTACCTCCAAATCAGTGGGCAGAGGCCAAAAAGCAAGTCCTTTCCCTCCTCTCCATGAGGGCAATAGAGCACATTCATTCAGAACAGATAGGCCAAGGTTTCTACTCCAGGCTCTTCCTGGTACCCCATCCTCGAGTTATCCATTCTGAACAGCTTCCTGATGATACCAAAATTCAAAATGCCCACCCTTCAGCAACTATTACCTATGCTCTCCAAGGATGCCTGGCTAGCCACCCTAGACCTAAAAGAGACCTACCTACACATCCCAGTCAGGGAATCATGCAGGAAATATCTACGTTTCAGGGCAGGATCTCTGCACTTCCCTTTGGCTTATCTACTGGTCCCAGAGTTTTCACAAAATGCCTGGCTCCCACCATTGCTTTTTGCAGGCAAAGAAATATTAAAATTTGCCCATACTTAAGACGACTACCTAATTCAGACAGACAGTCAGGAAAAGCTGCTCAAGCACCTAGCCTTTGCAAAGGACCTACTGACCTCCCTAGGGTACACTATCAATGAAAAGAAATCCAAACTAGTGCCCACCCAAAAAATTATATTCCTGGGAGCAAGCCTGGACACAGCATCCCAGATGGCATTCCTTACACCAGAAAAGCAAACTTACCTGACAGCCTATTTCTCTCAACTAGCCACCACACCCCAGTTATCTGCAAGGAAAATCCTGCAAGCTCTGGGGTTCATGGCATCTTGCATTCTGCTCATTCCATATGCCAGATTGCATATGAGGAGACTTCAGTGGTACCTAAAAAGCCTTTGGTGTCAACACACAAGACCTGAAAACTCTTATACCAATGATACCTTGTCTAAGGAAAGATTGCCTTTGGTGGGCAGCAGGATGCTACCACAACAAGGAACTACCCTTCTCACCAGCCCACGCCACCCAGACCCTCACCATAGAAGCATCACAGACTGTGCCTGGGGTGCACACCTGAACGGCAGGTGCATACAGGTCCAATGGAGCCCACATCAAATACATCTGCACATCAACCAAAAAGAGATGTTAGCTGTCCAGCACGCATTAACAGCTTTCAGATGCCTTCTCTCCCCAGGGGCTCTACTGATCAAAACAGACAACACCACAGTGATGTGGTATATCAACAAGCAGGGAGGGACTTATTCCTACCCTCTGTGCAGGCTTACTATGACCATTTGGCACACCGCCTCAGCCATGCAACTACACTTGTTAGCACAATTCCTGCCAGGCTCTCTAAACTCTCTGGCAGACAACTTAAGCAGAAATCTTCTGGACCCACATAAGTGGCAGCTAAACCAAAGAACCTTCACCCTTAATAACTCAGAAATGGGACACCCCAAAGGTAGACCTCTTTGCTTCCCACTCCAACCATCAGCTCAACAAGTTCTGCACCAGGGAGCCTCACTACAGGGCCTGGAAAGTGGATGCTCTATCTTTCCAGTGGGTCAGTCTCTCGGTCTATGCATTTCCCCAACTACCTCTCATTACCAGGGTACTGCTCAAAATAAAGGAGGAAAAACAAAGGGTAATAATACCAAAAAACAAGGAAGACTAGGTCCAGCCGACAGAAGTTTATTCACAACGTACCATGCACCATAACATTGACCTAGGTTTCGTCCGAATGCTCAGACTTCTTCAGAATGCCATGATGCTGTTACAAACCACTTAAATAGACAGTGCAATCAGTCAATAAATTAATTAACAATTCAGTTAAAATTCAATAAAACACTTAAAGTTGAACAATACTATCAAACATTAAACTACCTTACAATGTATATAATTATTAACATTATACAATAAACATAAAAAAATGAATTGCATTATTTAAATGGAAAACCCATCTATAAATTAAATAGTTTGATGATTTTAAGTAAAATCCTGATTGCCTTAGACTGGCTATGCCAGCAGTGGTACCCACTGCTGCGCAGCCTGTCTCATCTGCCACCATGGCATCTCTCAGATCCCAACATTCCTGACCCAGAGGGAAGGAGAATTCATGCATCAGGATTGCAGACCCTCAATTTTATAGCTTGGGTTATTCCCTGACCACTGTACAAGCCGCCAATCTCAGTAAACAGGTTCTAGATGTTATACGTGAGGCCAAACACCTTAGCACTAGAAAGTCTTATGGTGACAAATGGAAAAGGTTCAGCACCTGGATCCAGGCTAAGGGAGCCGATATGGCATAGCCATCCATACCTCTCATCCTGGATTACCTAGCTGACCTACTACATAGTGGTCTATCCTTTTCCTCTGTTAAAATTCATGCATCTGCTATCTCTGCTCATTTCAGCAGAGCAACCTCTTTTCTCACATCCTCTCATCAAACAGTTTGTGTTATAGAAAGTCACCCTGCCCCCTTTGAACCAGCAGCTTCAGCAGAACTAAAGATGATGTCCTTCAAGGATGCATCTGCAGTCCTAACAAATGGGTTGTCCTGTCGTCAGGCAGCCCCTCGGTCGGCCGGATTCCAAAGTCTGGGTCTGGCCTCGGCTGGTGTCGCACTTCACCCGACGTCATCTCTGCTGGTCTTCGGGTATAAAGGCATCAGCCGACGCCATTTTCCTCAGTCTTTCTTGCCGCGTGGTGCCCGAAGCAGAAGCTGTTCGCAAGTGCCGGTCGGTCAGATCCAGAGATTACTACTACCGAATACTACTTCGAAGACTTCTAAAAGCTAAGTACCCCGTTGGGGACTCTTTCTTGCCTCAGCCGATGTCAGAAAAAGTAAATAACTGTTTAACTTGTGGGAAACAAATACCTCATAAAGATTTCCACTCTTACTGCTTACCTTGTTTAGGCCCAGACCACGACGTAGCAGCCTGTTTAGCCTGTGCTTCCTTCAACCGACGAATGCTTAGGCGTCGGTCGGAGTTTGCTGAACAGTTTTTCGGCTCAGATTTTGTGTACATTATGCCGTCGGATCCTCCGACTTCTCAAATTGTTAAAAAACGCAAAGAAAAAGACCGACACTCGTGGTCCGTGGTTTCGGCCGAAACCACGGTTAAGCAAACCGCGAGTGTCTCGGTTTCAGCCGAAACCGAGCAAACGGATCAATCTTCAGCCGAATCCATGACTACTACCGAGGCTCCTGCTACCCTAGTTGAATCGGCCTCTGAGGTTTTGCCTACTAATGTGGTTCCTATAGAATTATCAGACACCATCCCTTTGGATGTCTCTACCCCAGCACGTGGTGCTGCTAGGCCTCCTGCAGCCATGTCTATTAAGGCCTTTGCCAGGGCTAAAGCAGCCAAAACTGCTAAATCAGTGCCTGTTAAGCCCCCCTCACACAGGCCCAGTTCCAGTTCTCAAATGCTTACTCTGGCAGAGGATCTCATCTCTTTAATTAGGGGATCCCAATCTCACCCAGACAGGGCCTCTCAGCCTCCAGAAAAGAGACCAAGAGCAGAGCTCCCAGAGCCAGTGTCCTCAGATGATTCTTCTGATGACTCAGACATTACAGACCATCCAGAGGCTCCTTTTTCTACTTATGAAGATTCCGATGCTGAAGAATCTATTCCATCTGCCTCTCCACCAGAGGAATTTTCCTTTGGGGAAACCTTACATGCCATGAGAGAGCAATTCCAATGGCAGGGACAAGATTTCTCAGATTCAAGAAAAAGGCTTAGGACCTTTCTACACTTACCGCAACATAGGCCCTTAGCTATACCTCCAGTTCTGCCTGTTGTGGATGATGCATTTAATGATGTTTGCACTGCTCCTGATACTTTACCTCCAGCCCCTGCCAAACCAGATAGGTTTTACAGGGTACCGGACACTCATCACCACCTATACAAAGCCCCACTTGCAGATCCTGAGACTATCTCCCAGGGGCCTAAGGCAGTAGCTCGACCTCAGCAAAACCCTCCCTTCTGAAAGGGAATCCAGGTCCTTAGAGAGATGGGGTAAAAAAGTTTACACCTCTGCTGCTCTCTCAGCTAGAGCTTTGAACTGTCAGTTTCATATGATCCAATACCAAGAGTTTATGCTTGATCAGTTAACTAAGAAACTGTCCTCTGATGACTCCTTAGATAAGAAATATGTTTTAGAAATGGTGAATAACATTCAGCAGGTTAGTAACCATTCTTTAAAATGTGGCTATGATGCACTGGAGGCTTCATTTAGATCAGCCATGACTGGCACAGTTATAAGAAGGCATGCATGGTTGAAAGAACAGGTCTTGCCGGATCATGTTAAAGCAAAGCTGTTAGATGCTCCTATGGATAAGGCCAGTCTATTTGGTTCTCCTGCTCAGCAAGTAATGAAGAAAATGGAAGAGAAGGCAAAATCTGTACAAACAGTTAAGGATTTCTTACAGGTTCAGCCCCCAAGGTTTAGCAGGAACTGGCCTTCCAAAAATTGGTCCTTTCCAGACTCCTCTAAATCTCAGAGAGGCAGGAATAGACGCTCCAGAGGCAGAAATCAATCCAGAGGAGGTGCCTACAGAGGACGCCAGTGGCAAGGCAATAACCAGCGAGGCACAGACACAACCACTGCCACTGCAACAGGACAATCACAATGACTTGACTCTGACACCGCCTACCAGGGAACAAATAGCAGCACCCTTAGGCGGAAAGTTAGCCTTATTTTCAAAAAATTGGCACTATATCACAAAAGACAAGTGGATTTTGCAGACCATAGACCAAGGCTACAGGTTTCACTTCCACACCTTACCAGTAAAAAGAGGAATGCCAAACCTACCTCCAAATCAGAAAACAGAAGCTCTAAAGCAGATAGCTCAATTAACAAAGATGAGAGCTGTGGAAAGAGTACCACCAACAGAACAGGGCAAAGGATTCTACTCCAGACTCTTCCTAGTACCAAGAAAAGAGAAAAGTTGGAGACCTATTCTCGACCTGTCTGCCTTAAACACATTCATCATTGTCCCAAAATTCAAAATGCTGACCCTACAGCAACTTCTTCCCATGCTGGGCAAGGAGTGTTGGCTGGTAACTCTAGATCTCAAGGAGGCATACCTGCACGTCCCCATACAACCAAATTGCAGATGATACCTCAGATTTCTTGCAGGATCAGAGCATTATCAATTCTCAGCATTGCCCTTTGGCTTATCTACTGCACCCAGAGTATTCACAAAATGCCTGGCATCAGTAATCGCTCATTGCAGGCTACAGGGAATCCAAATTTATCCATACCTGGATGACTGCCTGATACAAGCGGACAACAAAAGACTTACAAAGAGTCATTTGCTTACTACAAGCCCTGGGATACACAGTCAATTTAAAAAAGTCAAGACTGATACCATCCCAAACAAGAACATTCTTGGGTGCGGAATTGGACACAGTAAAACAGATGGCATTCCTAACTGCAGAAAAACAAGAACAACTCCCTCTTTACTTCTTGGCATTAACAAAGCAGAACAAATTAACAGCAAGGAAAGTACTGCAGGCCTTGGGCTTCATGGCATCATGCATAATCCTGGTCCCCCATGCCAGACTACATATGAGAAAGCTACAGTGGTACCTAAAGAATTTATGGTCTCAACACAGGCACAGCTTAGAAACCGAAATACCACTAATCCCATGCCTGAAACAAGAGTTCCTATGGTGGGCTCAAGCATGCCAGTCAAACCCAGGCTTGCCCTTCCACAACTTTCAAGCAAGCCAAACCATCACAACGGACGCCTCAGACCTAGGTTGGGGGGCACACATGCTGGACAAATGCATACAAGGATTATGGACTCAGACCAGCTGCACCTGCACATAAATCAAAAGAAATGCTGGCAGTAAAACTAGCAATCCAGAATTTCAGACCATTCCTCAAAGAAGGCCATTTAATGATAAGGACAGACAACACCACAGTCATGTGGTACATCAACAAACAGGGAGGCACTCATTCATACCCCCTATGCAGAATGACTCTGGACCTTTGGAATATGGCTCTGAGCTACAACATCCAGTTACAGGCAATATTTGTACCGGGAAAAGAAAACATCCTAGCAGACATGTTAAGCAGAACTACCTCGGATGCTCACGAATGGATGCTACACCCGGACATCTTCAAGGCCATCACAAAGAAATGGGGAATGCCACAAATAGACCTATTCGCATCCCCACTCAATCACCAGCTCAAGAAATTCTGCACAAGGACATACCACCCACTTGCATGGAAGGTGGACTCTCTATCCTTCAGTTGGAAAGGCCTGACAGCATATGCATTTCCACCTCTTCCTTTGCTGCACAAGGTACTACTGAAAATCAAAGAGGAACGTCCAAGGATAATTCTGATAGCTCCAAATTGGCCAAGCCAACACTGGTATCCATTGCTGAGGAGCATGTCCGGGGAGAACGTGGACACTACCCTGATGCCTTTGATGTTAACTCAGAACGACTACAACATCATGCATCCAAACCTAAAAACTCTGCAACTGACTGCCTGGAACATTACATAACAGCAACTAACCCAGATTTATCCCAAAGGGTTAAAGACATTATCCTTGAGGCCCGCAGACCTTCAACAAGAAGGAACTATGCAGGAAAATGGAAAAGGTTTGTCATTTGGAGTACTGAAAGAGGAAAAGATGTGTCAAAGATAGATATTGCTAACATCCTGGAGTACTTGGCAGAGCTTCTCCATACAGGCCTGTCCTATTCCTCCATCAAGATACATGCATCAGCTATTTCTGCAGAATACAGCTTCGATCCCCCTGTCTTCTCACATCCACTACTCAGGCAGTTCCTCAGAGGAATCAAGAATGTAAAACCTCCTAGGAAACCACCATTACCAGCATGGGACTTGAACTTTGTGCTAGAAAAATTGACACTCCCTCCATTTGAACCAGCAGCAACAGCAGATCTTCAACACCTATCCTGGAAAACTGCTTTCCTACTGGCAATTACTTCAGCAAGAAGGGTTTCGAACTACAGGCCTTAATGGCAGTACAACCCTTCCTAATCTTCCATCAAGATAGAGTGTCCATGAGAACTAATCCTACATTTATGCCTAAGGTGGTATCCAGAGTGTCTCTAAACCAGGCAATCCACCTACCTACCTTCTTTCCCAATCCACAGAACAGTTGGGAAGACTACTGCATACCTTGGATGTACATAGACAGTTGCGCTACTACCTGGACAGAACCAAGGGCAATAGAAAAACTGACCAGCTTTTAGTAGCTTATGCAACAGGAAGGGAAGGAAAAGCAATTTCCAAACAGACAATCTCCAAGTGGATAGGAAATTGCATAAGATTCTGTTACTCCTACCATGGAAAGCAAATTCCACAGAACATAAGACCTCATTCTACAAGGGCTACAGCCACTACCACAGCTTTCTTATGAGGAGTGGCTACCAAGGACATTATTGAGGCGGCTACTTGGACCTCCGTGCATACATTTGCCAAGCATTACAACTTACCTCTATACTCTAGATCCCGAGCAGGGTTTGCCACTGCTGTATTGCAAGGGATCCTAACTACACCATAATTCTTCTTCCTCCTCCCCTAGTTTGGCTATGGTATTCTACCCATTTGTTAGGGCTGCAGATGCATCCTTGAAGGACATAGTACAGTTTTGTACCTACCATAAATGTAGATGTCCGAACAGGATAGCATCTGCAGTCAGGATTACCCACCCTCCTTCCCCTCTGTGGTACTCCTAGGGTATTTACCCTCCTAATAGCTAGCTAGGGGGGGATCTCTTATGGTGTATTTGTTTGTATATATGTACATACATGCTTATTTTTTGTGTTTGCCTACTATTTTTTTTGGAAACATTGGCATTATCCAAAATTTAGTTTTCCAAGAGGGCAACTGGCATCTGGGGCAAGAAACACTGAGGAAAATGGCGTCGGCTGATGCCTTTATACCCGAAGACCAGCAGAGATGACGTCGGGTGAAGTGCGACACCAGCCGAGGCCAGACCCAGACTTTGGAATCCGGCCGACCGAGGGGCTGCCTGACGACAGGACAACCCATTTGTTAGGACTGCAGATGCTATCCTGTTCGGACATCTACATTTATGGTAGGTACAAAACTGTACTTTCTTCGTGTTTCACTGTTGCAGTCATTACATTTGGGTTGTCTGCTTTGCAGTAGCCCTCTGTCGGCCTGATTAACAAAGTCTTGGGTCCTGCGTCGGTTGCTGTCCCTTCTTCCATGACATCAGGGGTATAAAACATTCAGCCAACACCATTACATCAGTCTTTCTTGCTGTGTGGTGCCCGAAGCAGAAGCAGTTCACAAGTGCCGGTCGTCCGACTCCTGAAATTTTCGTTTTTGAGTTTCAGAACCAAAGTCTTCAACTAAAGCTAAGTACCCCGTTGGGGAAACTTTTTCTTGCTCCTTCCAATGTCAGTAAAAGTTAATAATTGCATTACTTGTGGAAAGCAAATACCTCACAATGGTTTAATTTGTGCTGTATTCTTTGCCTAGGCCCTGACCACGATGTACCTCGCTATAGGTTTTGTGCTTTATTTAAACAGCTCACTATCTGTCGTCGGTATAGTTTTGCATCTAAGTATTTCGGTTCTCAGTTTAATTATCCAGAAATGTTGTTGGTTAGCCTTTCGACTACCGGGATTCCGAAAAAACGTAAAGATAAAGACAGACAGGCCACTGAGGTCCAAAACTGCCAATGATGCTTCTCCTAAGCCAGTCATCAGTACGCCGGTACTCAGTGAGGCGCTTTAGCAGCTCCTGATACCTGCTACTTCTGACTCGCGGGCCTCTACTGAGACCCATTCGGAGTCCGGTATGCCACAACATGCTTCAGCTGTGGGACCCACGGATGTCTCTACCTTGGATGGGTCCGGAGCCGCTGTGCAGGTACCGGCTTCTGAGGGTGTATTCAGGCCTACAGACTTGCATATTAAACCAACGCCTCCTTCTTCATTTAGACCGAAATCTTGACCCATGCCTAAAAAAAAGACGCACAGACCACATGCTCAGGCCTAAAAAACAAATGATAAGAATGGCTGAAGATCTTATAACTCTAATCAGGGGAAGCCAACCCACCCCCTTCTAAGCGACCGAGGGCTGAAGCTGTTTATGAATATTCTGACAAGGATTCTGATTTTTCTAATTCTTTTGATGATCTGGATTTGCTCACATGTCCTTCAAGGATGCATCTGCAGTCCTAACATATGGGTTGTCCTGCCTCAGGCAGCCCTTCGGTCGGCCGGATTCCAAAGTCTGGGTCTGGCCTCGGCTGATGTCGCACTTCACCCGACCTCATAGCTGCTGTTTATTGGGTATAAAGGCATCAGCCGATGCCATTTTCCTCAGTCTTTCTTGCCGCGCGGTGCCTGAAGCAGAAGCTGTTCGCAAGTGCCGGTCGGTCAGATCCAGAGATTTCTACTACCAAAGACTTCTAAAAAGCTAAGTACCCCGTTGAGGACTCTTTCTTGCCTCAGCCGATGTCAGACAAAGTAAATAATTGTTTAACTTGTGGGAAACAAATACCTCATAAGGATTTCCACTCTTACTGCCTTCCTTGCTTAGGCCCAGACCACGACGTATCAGCTTGTCTAGCCTGTGCTTCCTTCAACCGACGAACACTTGGACGTCGGTCGGAGTTTGCAGAGGAGTTTTTTGTTCCCGCTTTTGCATACAAAATGCCGTCGGAGACTCCGACTACGCAATTAGCTAAAAAACGCAAGGAAAAGGACCGACACTCGCGGCCCGCGGTTTCGGCTGAAACCACGGTTAGGCCAACCGCGAGTGTCTCGGTTTCGGCTGAAACCGATCCCCCGGTTCTTCCTTCGGCCGAAAGCATGCCTCCGATAGCCGAGGCCTCACAGAGCATGGCTGAATCTACTACTGAATTTACTGCTACAGAAGCAGGCACACAGGATTTGTCAGACACTATTCCTTTAGACATATCTACCCCTGCACGTGGGGCTGCTAGACCCCCTGCTTCTATGTCTATCAAGGCTTTTGCCAGGGCTAAAGCAGCTAAATCTTCTAAGGCCTTACCTGCTAAAACTCCTTCACATAGGCCTACCTCTAGTTCCCAAATGCTCAGCCTGGCTGAGGATCTCATTTCTTTGATCAGGGGATCCCAACCTCACCCAGACAGGGCCTCTCAGCCCCCTCCAGACAAGAGGCCTAGGACTGAACCCCCGGAACCTGTCTCTACAGATTACTCCTCGGATGACTCAGACATTTCAGACCCTCGCGAAGGCCCATATTCTCCTTATGAGGATTCTGATGCAGAAGACTCCATTCCTTCTGCTTCTCCTCCTGAAGAATTTTCCTTTGGGGAAACTTTGCATGCTATGAGGAAACACTTCCAATGGCAGGGCCAGGATTTTTCAGATTCAAGGAAAAGGCTTAGGACCTTTTTACACTTACCACAGCACAGATCTTTAGCCATTCCGCCAGTACTAACAGTTGTTGATGATGCATATAATGATGTCTGTACTGCCCCTGATTCTCTTCCTCCGGCCCCTGCCAAACCAGACAGATATTACAGGGTCCCGGACACACATTACCATTTGTATAAGGCTCATGTTGCAGACCCTGAAACCATTTCACAGGGCCCTAAAGGTGTGGCAGCTGCCTCTGCCAAAAACCCTCTTCCCTCTGAAAGGGAATCTAGAGCATTAGAGAGATGGGGTAAAAAGGTTTATACTTCTGCTACTCTTTCGGCCAGGGCCTTGAACTGTCAATTTCACATGATTCAGTACCAGGAATTTTTGTTAGATCAGCTAAACAAAAAACTGTCTTCTCCTGAACCTTTAGATCGCAAGTCCCTTCAGGATTTGGTACATAACTCTCAGCAGGTCAGTAACCATTCCTTAAAATGTGGCTATGATGCACTGGAGGCTTCCTTTAGATCAGCTATGACTGGAACAGTGATTCGAAGGCATGCCTGGTTAAAAGAACAATCCTTACCAGACCATGTTAAGTCAAAACTTCTAGATGCTCCCATGGAGAAACAAAGTTTGTTTGGCTCCCCTGCACAGGAGGTTCTAAAGAAGTTGGAAGAAAAAGCAAAATCTGTCCAAACAGTCAAGGATTTCTTACAGGTCCAACCTCCGAGGTTTAGCCGAAATTGGCCTTCGAAGAATTGGTCCTTTCCAGACAACTCCAGAGCCCAGAGAGGCAGAAATAGACGCCCAGAGGCAGAGGCCAATCTAGGGGTGCCTACAGGGGACGCCAGTGGCAACCTACCAACCAGAGAAATACTGCCACAGATTCAACTACAACCACTTCCACAGGGCAGACACAATGACTTGGCTCTAGTTCCGCCTACCAGGGAACAACTGGAAGCACCCTTGGGTGGAAAGCTAGCCTTATTCTCCGACAACTGGCATTACATTACAGGAGACAAATGGACTTTACAAACAATAGACAAGGGCTACAGGTTTCACTTCCACACTCTACCAAAAAAGAGAGGAATGCCAAACCTACCACCCAGCCAAAAAACAGACACTCTAAGACAAGTCAACAACTTACTAAGGATGAGAGCTATAGAAGAGGTACCACCTATGGAACAAGGCCAAGGATTTTACTCCAGGCTTTTCCTTGTACCAAGAAAAGAAAATCAATGGAGACCTATTCTAGACTTGTCCGCACTGAACACATACCTCATTGTTCCAAAATTCAAAATGCTGACCCTCCAGCAGCTTCTTCCCATGCTGGGCAAGGAGTCTTGGCTGGTAACTCTAGATCTCAAGGAGGCATACCTGCACGTCCCTATACGACCAGATTGCAGAAGACACCTCAGATTTCTTGCAGGATCAGAGCATTATCAATTCTCAGCATTGCCTTTGGCTTATCTATTGCCCAGAGTATTCACGAAATGCCTGGCATCAGTAATTGCTCATTGCAGGCTTCAGGGAATTCAAATTTACCCATACCTGGACGACTGCCTAATACAAGTGGACAACAAGGCAAAATTAACAAAAGATTTGGAAAATGTCATACAACTGTTGCAAGCCTTGGGATACACAGTCAACATGCAAAAGTCAAGACTAGTACCATCCCAAAGGATAACATTCTTGGGTGCAGAACTGGATACATCAACTCAGATGGCTTTTCTCACAGAAGAAAAACAAAAGCAACTACCAGCCTACTTCATGACATTAACAACACAAACTCGGCTTACTGCAAGGAAAGTCCTGCAAGCCCTGGGCTACATGGCATCATGCATAATATTGGTTCCACATGCCAGGCTACATATGAGAAAGCTACAATGGTATCTAAGGAATGTATGGTCTCAACACAAGCACAGTCTAGAAGCTCAGATTCCGATAATTCCATGCCTGAAGCAAGAATTCCTGTGGTGGGCTCAGGCCTGTCAAGTGGAACAGAGGCTTGCCTTTCCACAAACCTCATCCAAGCCAGACCATCACCACGGACACCTCAGACCTAGGATGGGGAGCACACATGGTGGACAAGTGTATTCAAGGCCTATGGACTCAAGACCAGCTGAATCTACACATAAATCTAAAGGAGATGCTGGCAGTGAAAAATGCGATCCAGGCATTCAGACCACTCCTTCAACGGGGTCATCTGCTGATAAGAACCGACAATACCACAGTCATGTGGTACATCAACAAACAGGGAGGTACACATTCATATCCTCTTTGCCGGATGGCAATGGACCTGTGGAATGTGGCCCTGAATCTTAACATTCAACTTCAGGCCAGATTTGTACCAGGAAAAGAAAATTCTCTAGCAGACACCTTAAGCAGAACTACCACGGATGCTCACGAATGGATGCTGCATCCAGACATCTTCAAAGCCATAACAAAGAAATGGGGACTACCAGACATAGACCTGTTCGCCTCCCCACACAACCACCAATTGAAGAAATTCTGCACAAGAGCATACCACCCACTTGCTTGGAGAGTGGACTCCCTTTCCTTCAGCTGGAAAAACCTGACAGCATATGCATTTCCACCTCTTCCCTTGATGTACAAAGTTCTACTGAAGATCAGAGAGGATCAGCCAAGGGTAATCCTGATAGCTCCAGACTGGCCGAGGCAACATTGGTACCCGCTACTGAGAAGCATGTCTCGGACACACGCATGGCCTCTACCTCTATGTCCCTTACTTCTAACACAGGACAAGTACAAGATCCTACATCCAAACTTGAAAACACTGCAGCTAGCTGCTTGGAATATTCCATAAAACAAAATAACCCAGGTTTATCCCAGAGGGTTAATGACATTATCCTGGAGGCACGCAGACCTTCCACAAGGAAGACTTATTCAGCCAAGTGGAAAAGATACCTCATTTGGAGCGCAGCAAAGGGAGAAAATGTCTCATTGGCAAACATAGCACACATCCTGGAATATTTAGCAGAACTGTTCCACAATGGCCTGTCTTACTCCTCCATTAAGATTCATGCATCAGCAATTTCAGCAGAATACAACATGGATCCTCCTGTCTTCTCTCACCCTCTACTCAGGCAGTTCTTGAGAGGAATCAAAAATGTAAAACCTCCAAGGAAACCATCTTTACCTACATGGGATCTCAACTTTGTGCTGGAAAAGTTAACACTTCCTCCTTTTGAACCAGCAGCAACAGCAGAATTACAGTTCTTGTCTTGGAAAACTGCTTTCCTGCTAGCAATCACTTCAGCAAGAAGGGTATCTGAGTTACAGGCATTAATGGCAGTACAACCCTTCCTTATCTTCCATCAGGACAGAGTCTCTCTGAGAACTAACCCTACCTTTATGCCAAAAGTGGTCTCCAGAGTATCATTGAACCAAGTGATTCATTTACCTACATTCTTCCCCAACCCACAGAACAGGGGGGAAAAACTACTACATACCTTGGATGTGCACAGACAATTACGCTACTATCTGGACAGAACTAAGACAAGCAGAAAAACTGACCAGCTTCTGGTAGCATATGCAACAGGAATGCAAGGAAAAGCAATTTCAAAACAGACAATCTCAAAATGGATAGGAAATTGCATTCAATTTTGCTACTCTTTTCATGGAAAGACAACTCCTGAAAATATCAGACCTCATTCCACAAGAGCTACAGCCACCACTACAGCTTTCCTATGAGGAGTGGCTACCAAAGACATTTTAGAAGCTGCTACTTGGAGCTCCGTGCATACATTTGCCAAGCATTATAATCTTCCCTTATATTCTAGATCCCGAGCAGGTTTTGCAACTGCTGTTTTGCAAGGGATCTTAACTACACCATCTTTATCTTAGTGCCTCCTCCCCAGTTTGGCTATGGTATTCTACCCATATGTTAGGACTGCAGATGCATCCTTGAAGAACATAGTACAGTTTTGTACCTACCATAAATGTAGATGTCCGATAGGTATGCATCTGCAGTCAGGATTACCCACCCTCCTTCCCCTCTGTGGTATTCCTAGGTATTTACCCCTCTTTTAGCTAGCTGGGGGAATCTATTATGGTGTATTTGTTTGTATATATGTATATATATATATATATATATATATATATATATATATATATATATATTCTTATATTGTTTGCTCTCTACTGTTTGGAATTATTTGCATTTATCCAAATTTAGCCTTACCAGAGGGCACCTGGCATCTGGGGCAAGAAACACTGAGGAAAATGGCATCGGCTGATGCCTTTATACCCAATAAACAGCAGCTATGACGTCGGGTGAAGTGCGACATCAGCCGAGGCCAGACCCAGACTTTGGAATCTGGCCGACCAAAGGGCTGCCTGAGGCAGGACAACCCATATGTTAGGACTGCAGATGCATACCTATCGGACATCTACATTTATGGTAGGTACAAAACTGTACTTTATGAGGATTCTGATGCAGAGGACTCTAGTCCCTCTGCTTCTCCTCCTGGGGATTTTTCTTTTGGTGAGACCTTAAATGCTGTACGGGAGCATTTCCACTGGGAAAGCCAAGAATTTTCTGATTCTAAAAAGAGGCTTAGGGATTTCTTACTCCTGCCTCAGCATAGGCCTTTGGCTATACCTCCTGTACTGGATATTGTTGATTATGCCTTTTCAGAATCTAGTTTGGCTCCTGATTCTTTGTCTCCTGCTCCCAGAAAACCTGACAGATATTACAGGGTTCCTGATTCTCACAAGTTCCTTTTCAGAAATCTTATTGCGGATCCAGAGGCTATTTCACAGAGACCTAAGGGCATTAAGGCTTCTACTGCTAAAATTCCTACCCCTCTGATAGAGATTCCAGGGTGCTGGATAAATGGGGTAAGAAGGTTTACACTTCTGCAACCTTGGCCATTAGGGCTTTAAACTGCAAGTTTCATATGTTAAAGTATCAACAACATGTTATTGGATTGCTTAAACAGAAAATGATGTTGATTCCTGACTGCAGAACATAATTACAGGATTTAATGCATTCTGCTGAACAGGTTGGAAAACATACTTTGCAATGTGGACTTGTTTCATTAGAGGCCTCTTGCAGGGCAGCTGTTACTGGGTCTGTGCTTAGAAGGCATGCTTGGCTTAAGGAGCAAACTTTGCCTGATCATGTTAAAGCTAAATTGTTGGATGCTCCCTTAAATCAGGACCGCCTGTTTGGCAACAAGGCTGAGGAAGTTCTACAAAGGATGGAAGATAAAGCTAAGTCTATGCAAGCTGTCAAAGATTACTTACAGGTTCAGCCTCCTAGATTGAGTAGGCATTGGCGCACTAAGAATTGGTCCTTTCTGGCCCCTTCCAGGTCTTCTCAAGCCCAACCCAGGCACAGCAGAAACATCAGGTTTCAGTCCCAAGGGACACACAAGACTAAGCAGTGGGGGGTTTCCACACCCAAATCTGGGAGTAGTAAGACTCACCCTAAAGAAAACTGTCTCAATGACTTGCTTTTAAAATTTCCAAGCACTTCCCAACTGAATGCTCCTTTAGGCGGAAAGATTTGTTTGCAGGCCAAAAACTGGGACCTCATTACCCAGGGCAAATGGGTTTTAAATATAGTGTCCCAAGGATACAGATTTCACTTCCACACGTTACCAACTCCAAGCGGGTGGCCAGCTCTACCCCCAAATCAGTGGGCAGAGGCCCAAAATCAAGTACTCTCTCTCTCTCAAACATGGAGGCTATTCAGTTGGTACTAGAAGAGGAAAAGGGACAAGGTTTCTATTTGAGACTTTTCCTGGTACCCAGAAAAGGCAATGCATGGCATCCTATCCTGGACCTTTCTACTCTAAACACCTTCCTGGTGATTCCAAAATTCAAAATGCTGATGCTTCACCAGCTGCTTCCTATGCTAGGCAAAGATGCATGGTTAGCAACACTAGATTTAAAAGAGGCATACCTGCACATCCCTATCAGGGAGTCTTGCAGAAGATATCTATGCTTCAAAGCAGGCTACATGCATTATCAGTTCTCTGCAGTGCCCTTTGGCTTATCTACTACACCCAGGGTATTCACAAAGTGCCTAGCTCCAGTTTTTGCATTTTGCTGGCAAAGAAATATTCAATTATACCCATACCTGGATGATTGTCTAATTCAGACAGAAAGCCAGGGCATACTTTTGAATCATCTGGCCTTTGTTCAAAGGGTACTGACTTGTCTGGGGGTACACCATAAACGAAAAGAAATCACACCTGGTACCCTGTCAACAAATTATATTCCTGGGAGCAAGCTTGAATACAACTTCCCAGATGGCTTTCCTCACGCCAGAGAAACGGATTCATTTGACAACCTACTTCAAACAAGTGGCCACAAAAACCCAGCTATCTGCAAGGCAAATTCTGCAAGCCTTGGGGTTCATGGTCTCCTGCATTCTTCTAATTCCATATGCAAGGCTGCATATGAGGAAACTACAGTGGTATCTCAAAAGCCTATGGTGTCAACATTCACAGGATCTAGAAGCAAGAATTCCAATCATATCTTGCCTACACCTAGAGTTCCTTTGGTGGGCAGAGGCCTGCCACCAAAACAGGGGATTACCATTCACACTACCCCCTGCCACCCAAATTTTAACAACAGATGCATCAGACTATGCATGGGGGGGCTCACCTGGCAGAGAAGTGCTTTCAGGGCAAATGGAACCCAAGTCAAATGCACCTGCACATAAATCAAAAGGAAATTTTAGCTGTACAGAATGCTCTGACAGCCTTCAAGGACCACATTCTTCCAGGACAACTAATGGTAAAGACGGACACCACCACTGTGATGTGGTACATAAACAAGCAGGGGGGTACTCATTCATACCCCCTCTGCAGACTAGCCATGGCATTGTGGAACACAGCCTTGAGCTACCAAGTGAATCTACAACCTCAATTCCTGCCAGGAAAACTAAGTACACTGGCAGATGGACTAAGCAGAAATCTCATGGACCCACACGAGTGGAAATTGGAACCAAGGATTTTCAACATGTTGACAAGCAAATGGGGGAGCCCAGATATAGACCTGTTTGCCTCCCTCCGGAACCATCAATTGGACAGATTTTGCACAAGGATTCCCCACAAGCTAGCTTGGAAAGTGGATTCTCTATCCTTCAGCTGGAAAAACCTATCAGTTTATGCTTTTACTCCTCTGCCTCTGCTGTCCAAAGTACTACTAAAAATCAAACAGGACAAGCCAAGGACAATTTTAATTGCACCAAACTGGCCTTGCCAACACTGGTACCCACTCTTGGGCATTGTGTCACGCTTGGCTCAATGGCACCTACCTCAGACTCCTTCCCAGTTGTCTCAGCAGGAGAACCAGATTCTGCAACCTCAGCTGCAAACCCTGAACCTAGCAGCCTGGCTAATTACCTAATCTCTCCTTTTCCATTTTGCAGCATAAGATTTTCTGGTACTGGGCCTCCTTGCCTCTAAAATGATATCCATCACTGATTTGCTGAGGGATGGTAAAGATTTTGTGCCTGGAACCAATCTTAAGGGATGAGTGCAGCAGTGCCAAATTTACCTCGGATTCTACAATACTTGACTGAGTTGCTTCATAAGGGCTTGTCCTTTTCCTCTATCAAAATTCATGCCCCAGCCATTTCAGCTCATTACAGCACAGAGCCTCCACTCCTCTCTCACCCACTGTTCAAGCAGTTCCTCAGAGGGGCCAAGAACTTAAGGCCACCCAGGAGAGCTCCAACTCCTGCTTGGGATCTTAACTTTGTCTTGGAGAAACTCACTCTTCCTCCTTTCTAGCCAGCATCTGCTGCAGATTTAAAATTTCTTTCCTGGAAAACAGCTGTCCTTTTAGCTATCACGTCTGCAAGAAGAGTATCTGAATTACAGGCTCTTATGGCAGTGGAACCTTTTATCATCTTTCATGCGGACAGGGTGTCCCTCAGAACCAATCCCTCTTTCATGCCCAAGGTGGTATCCAGTGTGGCTCTTAATCAGTCCATTCATTTGATTACCTTCTTTCCTAACTCACAGAACAAAGGGGAATGGATACTGCACTCTTTAGATGCGCACAGACAGCTTAGATTCTACTTGGACAAGACTAAACCTCAAAGAAAATCAAACAACTGCTGGTGCCATTTGCTGAAGGGACAGAGGGGAAAGCTATTTCAAAACAAACCATTTCAAAATGGATAGGCCATTGCATTCTTTTCCGCTATAAGCACCATGGAAAACCTCTATACCCAATTCAACCAGGGCTGCATCTACCTCTACAGCCTTTCTCAGGGGCATCCCTACTAGGAATATCCTAGAAGCTGCTACCTGGAGTTCTGTACATACTTTCACCAAACATTATCATTTGTCAATTTTCTCTAAATGCAGAGCTGGTTTTGCCACTGCAATCTTGCAGGGCCTTATAGCTGGTCCTAATTCTAGTTAAATTCCTCCTCCCAACCTTAGCTTTGGGAATCTACCCAAATGTAATGACTGCAACAATGAAACACGAAGAACATAGTACAGTTGTGTACACTTACCATAAATGTAGATGTTCGAGTGTATTCACTGTTGCAGTCCTGCTTACCCTCCCTCCAGCCCCCTTTCTTCTGTTGGCTATACCTCTACTCTGACTTACTATGCTAAAAAAGCTTTTTGGTATATTTGCTTTTTTGTTGGAGGTATATCCTTGTATTTATAGATTTAATTGTTTCCCATTAGGATGCACCTGACATCTGGGGCAAGAAAAACTGATGTAATGGTGTCGGCTGCATGTTTTATACCCCTGACAACCTGGCGTCATGGAAGAAGGGACAGCAAATGACGCAGGACCCAAGACTTTATTAATCAGGCCGACTGAGGGCTACTGCAAAGCAGATAACCCAAATGTAATGACTGCAACAGTGAATACACTTGAACATCTACATTTATGGTAAGTGTACACAACTGTACTTTTCTCTCATGGAAGACAGCCTTGCTTCTGGCCATCACTTCATCAAGAAGAGTATCCGAGCTACAAGCACTAATGGCTGTAGAACCCTTTATCATTTTCCATGCTGACAGGGTCTCCCTCAGGACTAACCCATTCTTCATGCCCAAAGTGGTGTGGCTCAGAACCAATTCATTCATTTGCCTACCTTTTTATCTAACCCACAAAACAAGGGGGGAAGAATACAGCACTCTCTAGATGTGCACAGACAGCTCAGGTTCTATCTAGACAGGACTAAATCATTCAGAAAGACTTATCAGTTGTTAGTCAGCTTTGCTGCAGGAGCAGAGGGCAAAGCCATATCGAAACAAACCATTTCCAAATAGATAGCACACTGCATCCATTTCTGCTACCAGCAACATGGGAAACCTCTCCCTAACGGGGTCAGAACTCACTCTACCAGAGCAACCTCTGCCTCTACAGCTTTCCTCAGAGGAGTCCCCACCAGGGACATCCTGGAGGCTGCAAAATGGACATCTGTTCATACCTTCACCAAGCATTACCACCTACCTATCTTCTCCAAATCCAGGCCAGGCTTTGCCACTGCAGTCTTGCAGGGCATCCTAGCCAGCCCCCAGTCTTCTTGACTGCCGTAACCCTTTTCCTCAGCTTTGGGAATCAACCCAAATGTGATGACTGCAACAGTGAAACACGAAGAACATAGTACAGTTGTGTACACTTAACATAAATGTAGATGTTTGAGTGTTATTCGCTGTTGCCATCCTGGTTTCCCTCCCTCCACCCCCCTTTTTCTCTCTCTCTCTTATTACAAGGAACTTTTTGGTATTTACTTTCTACTGGTGGAGTTCTTCCACCATATCCTGGCTCCCACTTGGGGGATCCTGACAGGGCAAGAAAAACTGATGTAATAGCGTCGGCTGCCTTACTTTATACTACTGATGACCTGCTGTCAGTCCTGAAGCGACAGCAACTGACGCAGAAATACTAAGCCTCTGGTATTTGGTCTGACTGAGGGCTACCCTGGCAGGGATAACCCAAATGTGATGACTGAAACAGTGAATACACTCAAACATCTAAATTTATGGTAAGTGTACACAACAGTACTTTTCGAGTTATAGTAATGTCTGAGTAGAGACTGCTGACTCAGCACAGTGATCAGTTGCTATCAGAAACTGGTTGCAGGTGCTTAGAGTGCATACTAATGTTACATAAGATAAGTACTCATGTCCTATTAGCTTGATCAAGAACAAAAAAAAAAACTTGCTAGCCACTGCATTCTTTTACAGATTCAGAGTATAAAAGGTCGATTTAGTCCTTGCCAGTACCCACTCCTCATAGGACCTACGCATATCCTCCTACCAGTCTGGAAAAACAAGTCAGGACTAGGATGAGTTATTGGGTGCCTATATAATATTTAAAATTTGCATTAAAGCAAGCAAGGGTGCCATTCTGTTTTTTATGAAACATATTCCAGAGTGTGGGAAGCACTGAGTGATAAATTTGTCCCCCCGTCATGTTTTGTTTATTTGTTAATGTAGGTTCAGGTGTTTGTGGAACCATTTGTTTTGTGGAGGTGTAGAAAGTCAAGGAGAGTTGAGTCATTAATAACACAGAATGCTAGATATCAGTCACTGCACAGGAGCCTGTATGAGGCAAAGTATAGGGCTAGAGTTTCAGCCTATCTTGTTAACTGAGGGTCTTTAGTCTGATGACCTTCTTAGTTTGTAACCTGTGGGATCTTTGTAGCTGTGTGACATGTTTGGACAGATGCATACAAAAAGGGACATTATATTCTGTAACTGGTCTGATCAGGCTAGAGTATAGAAGGAAGATAGCTTTTTTTTTTACTTGAATTACCTTTACTTGTTAATAGGGCTAGACTCAAAAGGTAGGGAGAGCTCTTGAAAAGTGCTGCAATTTCTGATGAACATAATCATTCTAGAGTGGTGTGCTGTTTATAATGTAAGCTGCTGCCATGCTTTGGTTACCAAAGGCAAGAATGCATTTAAATTAAATTATTTCCTAATACACCACTGATTTGTATGGTTTATCCCTTGTTGTAGTAACATGGAATTGGCTGCTGAGTGAATAACAACATCTAGCTTGCTGTGACTGTCAGGTTTAGTCAGCCATATGTCTTGGTTAGTGGTTTGGAGATCAAGCAAATAGATACTGAACAGAAAGAGTTCTGGTATTGACCCTTGATGAATACCTCTAACACTTTCTTGCTTTCCAAGGTGGCAGTTATGCTACCCAGAAATGAGTCTGCCACAAGAAAAGTGCAGTCCTCAGAAGGTTCTAGTCACTGCAGCCATGCAGGGGAGGGAACAATTGTCATGTTATCCATTATATGGACAGAAAGGCTCCTATCTGTCTTTTCACCTGCTGTCCAAGGTCAATGCAGTTCCTGAAGAAAATGCTTCATATCTCTAGTTACCTCTAAAGTAACCCTAGCCTACTTGTGACTTGGAAATCATGACTGCCAGGCTTGCCCATCAACCCTTTGAAGTGAATGGCTCAGCAAACAAACTTTGTCTGAAAAGACCCTGTTCGTGGTGGCCATTCCATCTGTTGTATGTATTCTAGCCTGTACTTTCAGTGCACCATATCTTTCTTTGAGGGCTGGGGTTCCCTTAGGAGCTGCTTGATAAGTATGTGCTGAGGCAAATTTCTTTCATTCACAAGAAGACAATATAGTAACACTGTGGAAAGCTGCAATTTGATTGTGGAATAAATGACTCACAGATCAAATAGGCACCTAAAACAGATCAAACAGACTTTCAGGTTTGCTGACTGAAGCAGAATAAGGCTCATCTACACTCAAAACAGAGAACTGCTTCCACTTTGCAGAATATGCCTGTTTAGTGGACAGTTTCTTGACAGCTTTCAGTACCTCTGAGCATTTGGACAGAAGGTCAGGAAGAATCAATGTATCTACAGAAGTAATTAGGCTGTGAAGTAGATTTTCTTGGCTACCTGTCTGAATAGGATGCCCCTGAGTCAGACTTGGATGATTTTCAGAGTTGCTAGGCACTTGAGTATTTGAAATCATATTTTCCCAGCTATCAAGGGGTGATGAGAATGAGCCTTTTTTTATGCCTGAAAGGAGTCGGGAAGAAAACCTCCACAGAATCACAGAGGAGTCAGAAGAGAACATCCACGGAATATACAAGGCAACTGGGCCCAGTGGGCATTCAAATTTTGCCAGTACCCATCCTTAGACCTTACCTCCTTTTTCAAAGAGCAACAGGCCAGTCATACCAGGGGTATATTAGTAAATACCCATCCAAGTTGTCTAAATTATTTTTGAAGGAAGAAATTATTTTGCATTGCTTAAGTTGGAATAGATGCTGATCCAAAAAAGTGGTAAGAGCTGCATTACAAACCTGTCTCTCCATTGTTTTATTTGCTAAAGCAAGTTTAGATTCCTGGTTCTAATGTTAGTGAGACAGTTTGATTTGTGGAGATAAAGGAGGTGTTGGACTACTGAATCCCTAATGGCCTGAAGGGCTAGACAAAGATCACACCTACTGTAGGACTAACTTACAGCCTCTCCTGGTATTTGTTGTCTTTTAAGTCTATGATCTTCTTAGATAGGAACCTCTGTGGTCTTTCCAGTTGCTTGAAATGCCTATTAAGATACATCTACAAAGGGGCACTGTATTCAGTAGTAGGTCTGATCAACAGGAAATAGAGTGGGCTAAAACACTTCTTTGGATCTAGATGAATTACCTATTACAAACAGCTGTGCCAGTTAAAATGATTTGCTAACCACTGTTGGACTGTGATGGTCAGTGGAAAGGGAATTATCTACCTGTATTCTAGATTGTCTCATCACACTTTCATTTTGAAGTGGGTTGCTGTCTATACTTACAAGATGGATGAAGGGATCATTTAGCAAATGCAGTGGTAATGTACTCTTTTAACATTTAGTTTTAACCCATTTTTGAGCACTAATTGTTGATATCTGCAAGTTTCATTTGGAGCTTCTGTGTATCAGAGGGAGACTTGAAGATGACACCAACTTTTCAGTAGTCCACAGACTTGGTTAGCAAGATATCTCCATTTGTAATATGGAGATCTTTGACATATATACATAGTAGTAGAAGCCCTAGCAAAGAGCCCCGAGGAACATCACTGGTCATCTTCCTATCTGCTCAGGATATAACCTACCAATCTTACTATATAGGTTCTATCCCTCAACCAGTTTTCTTATTCACCAAACTATGTATGGCCAATTTGGAGCTCATTCAGCTTGTTTATTATGTTAGCATGTGGTTTGGTGTCAGAAGCCTTAGCCAGATTAAGGTAAGCTGTATGGACAGCATGACCATTTTCTATGGCTTGAGTTACTTTCTCAAAGAAGTCGAACAGATTCATTAGACAGGTTCTGCCCTTAATAATGCTGAACTCCTTTGGGTCAAACTGTGTAAGAATTTTAATTTCATAGTTAAGTAGATCAGTTATAATATTTTCCATGCCTTTGCAGATGAGACTTGTCAGATTAATGGATGTGCAGTTGCTGGGGTCAGTGGTGGGTCCACCTTCGAGAAATGACATCAGAAAGGCTGTGCACCATAATTCTGAACATATCCAGTTATTATGATCAGGCTGAATATCTGTAAGAGGTCCACTAGTGTGTGTTTTGTACTGTTTATTAGGTAACCGTGTGTATTATTGGGACCCATGGATGATCTATTTTGTTTTAGAGAGTACACTCAGCAAGTGTTCTTTGGTTATGGTGAAGAGTTTAAGATTCTGTGGGATATATGGGCTTTGTATAATTGTTTTGGAGGGTGAAATCTGCACTGAATTTATTTGTTAGTATGTTTGCTGTATCTACTGGATTTGAGTAGATAGTGCTTTTGGGACTGTCACATAGTTTTAATAAAAAAAAATGTTTTTAGGGGCATTCTTCTTTAAGAACAGTCCTGTATCATCACGTCCTGATGTCTTTCTATTCCTATGTTGCAGTATTCTAGTTGCGGAATTTCCTGCCCTCAGGCGACTCATACACTGGCTCCTATACAAAAGCTTCAGCTTGGCTATTGCAGTGTGTGTGGGACATCAGATGTAAGGCCATAAACCAGGAGCCTTAAATGTGACCTCTGCATGTACAATCCCCAGAACTTTTCAGCCACAGATGACCGACGCATCGTGTGATCGCTCCTTCTCAGACGTCGCATGTAAAGCTAAGTAACCCGTTGGGTTTCTGTTTTTCCTTACATAGCCGATTGTTATTGCTTAAGCTTGGTTGTTGTAGCAATTTTTAGCTGATGTCAGGTAAAAAGGGGAAAATGCCAATGTGGGCACTAGATACCCCATAAAGACACCCATGATAGGTGTGTTTTTTGCTTAGGCCAGGAGTACAACCATTCCACCTGCTCCATTTGTCAATCATTTGTGCCGAAGACCCCAAGCAGCCATCTGGCCGCATTAAGCCTCTACCTGGGAAATCAGTGCCTTAAGCGGTTAGTCCTAAGTATGGATCCTGCATTGGAGGCTGCATCCGAACCTCCACGTAAAGAAGGCCAAGATTCCTAGGCCTTCCTCGCCTGCCACTTAGTTACCGGACGCTTCACCAACTGCCGATTTAGGAATTGAGGGGTGTCTGGTGGATCCATCGACTTTAACAATGTCCTTTGGGGAAGCTGTTGCTCAGCCGATGACCAGCACATCCTCAGAGCCTACCCAGACACCGACTACTGTCAATGTCGAGGGGGAACCAGATTCTGTGGTACCTCTGACCGGGATCCAGACTTCTGAAATGGTTGCCTCAAAACCTGATTCCAGGCCGGTTCCTAGTTCCACCCTGGCCAAAAAGAAACAGAAAACCAAGCATGCCGCCTCCTCTGCAGAAGGCCTACCAGATTGGCAGTCCTTCACTTCTTCCCTCATGCAGGTTTTTATGGCCCTTAGGCCTTCAGCCTCAGCCTTCACTACTCTACCTTTACTCAGCCCTAGGCCTGCCTCATCCTCTTCCTTCACCCATGACCTGTCAGGATAGGCAGGAAGAGCATGATTCTTCCTTTTCTTCCTCAGAGGACTCTATATCATATGTAGGCTAAGCAAAGGAGACACCAGACCACAGCAAATAGAAGCATAAATTTTATTTAATCCAAATAGTGAGCGCTTTCGTAGCACAAGGCTACTTCATCAGACAATGCAACCATACTCATACCTACAGTTATATACTGACATACCAATTAATTATCTAATTAAACAATAAATTCATTTTTGTATTTTTATGTATATCTATGTACTGTTTTAGATTTATACACTGAAGCCATTTATAGTATATGCTTGAGTCTTTAAGGATTCAAAATGAATTTATTGTTTAATTAAATAATTGATTGGTATGTCGGTATATAACTGTAGGTATGAGTATGGTTTCATTGTCTGATGAAGTAGCCTTGTGCTACGAAAGCGCTCACTATTTGGATTAAATACAATTTATGCTTCTATTTGATGTGGTCTGGTGCCTCCTTTGCTTGTCCTACATTTTATCTCTATTTTTGGAGGGACCATTTACTCACACCATTTGCTTTCATTTTGTTGGAACTCTATATCATATACCTCCCAGATTGCATTTCCCCAGGAGTGTTATTCTCCTGATGAGGAATCTGTTGAAGGGGATTCTCCCCCTGAGGATATTACCTTTGGTGAGACCATCACCAAGATGAAAGATTATTTCAAATGGGATACTTCACAAATGACTGACACCCAAAAGAGGTACTTTGAGCTTCTTCAAGTAGAATCCCCCTCCCCTTCTGTTGTTCCTCAGGTTCTGCTTGCTTACTTGGATGCCTTTAATTCAGCTTCTAAGGCTCCAGACTCATAGCCACCTGCCCCCAAGTGCCCTGACCGCTTCTACAAGGTGCCAGAGGAGCACAAATTGTTAGTTAAACCTCCCTTGGCAGACCCAGCAGTGATTGCCACCTCCCCTGATAAGCAATCCAGACTGCAAGAAGGTATATACCTCCTCCACATTTGCTTTCAGAGCCATTAATTATCAGACCCACATGACTAAGTATGCTCTGGACCTGGTGTCTCAAACCCCCTCCATGCTGGCTTCTATCCCTGACAGCCCCATTAAGGCTGACATTTCCTCCAAACTGTCCCTGGCTCTGCAAGTAGCCAGGCACTCAATTAGATGCAGCTACGATGATGCAGAAGCATCTGCTTCTGTCCTCAGGAGATACTCCTGGCTGAGACTTCAGAATCTCCCAGAAGACTTCAAATCTAAGGTCTTGGATGCCCCCCTGGATCACAATTTCCTTTTTGGGAAACAATCTGCAGATCTCTTCAAGAATCTGAAAGAAAAAAGTAAGGAATTGCAGGACATTAAACATGTACTGGTGTCCCCCATTCCCAAGTATTATAGAAACTACCCTGCTAATACCACCTTTGTAAAATGTAATCCTCCACCGATGGATGCTTCCTCTTCCAGATCTAGAAGAGGGGCAAGAAGACCTACCATGTCCAGATCTAATACACCACCTCCTCAGCCCAGACAATCCTTTTAGGACAGAGGAGGTCCCAATAATGCATGACTGCCTTGCCCACCTAACACTCTCTGCACGCCTTCCACACTGCCTCTCCTTCTGGCAAACCATCACCACGGACCAATGGATACTATCCATTATTCAAAAAGGATATTTCCTGTCCTGCAAAGAAAAAACACCCAGGAAAGGTATCCCATATCCCCCCCAAAAAACAACTACATCTCCTTTCATAGGTTTTGTCAGACCTACTAAAGCTAGGCACCACAGAACCTGTCCACTCAGGGCAGGAAGAAAAGGGATTCTACTCCCATCTCTTCCTGGTTCCCAAAAAAGAAGGCCCCTGGAGACCCATCTTAGACATCTGCTTTCTAAATCTTCACCTTCAGGTAACCACCTTCAAAATGCTGTCACTTCCCACTCTGCTACGTCTTATTGCACCCAAAGCCTTTATGGCCACCTTGAACCTAAAAGAGGGCTACCTGCACATACCCATCAGGACTTCCCACAAAAGATTCCTGCGTTTCTCTGGGCCCTCCTCTCATTTCCAGTTTACTGCTTTGCCTTTTGGTTTGTCCACTGCCACCCCCACCCAAGTGTTTACAAAGTGCCTAGCCCCAGCCATTGCCTTCTGCAGAACTCAGGGAATCCAGATTTACCCCTATCTGGACGACATCCTAATACTGGTAGAGTCAAAAGATACCCTCTCAAAGCATCTGTCACCATGTCCCCTATGCAAAATCTAGGGTTCACCATCGACCTCCCAAAGTCCTCATTGAACCCAGACCAGGACAAGACTTTTCTAGGTTGCAGAATCAGAACGGACAAAATGAAGGCCTTTCTCCTACAAGACAAGGTACTATCCCTGACTTCCCATTTCAAGGAAATCCTACACTCTCAGAAGGTAATGGCAAGGCAATTCCTTCGTCTCGTAGGCTTAACGGCAGCAAACATCCCTATGCTACCACTGGCCAGAATGCACATGTGCAAGCTACAGTGGTACCTCAAAAACATTTGGTCCCAGCACCAGAATCACTTAGAACAGGTTATTCCCCTTCTTCCCTGTATAAAGACATAAATCAGCTGGTGGATCCAGCAAGTCCAGCTAAACCTGGGACTTACACTTCTACCTCCCACCCCAACCCAAATAATGCATACAGATTCCTCAGATTCAGGTTGGGGTGTGACACTGGCATCTTACAGGGTTCAGGCAAACTGGCACCCTTTTCTACAGGCCAAACACATTAATGTCAGAGAAATGACAGCAGTCTGCCTAGCTCTAAAGACCTTTACCCCTCTACCTTTTACTAGGGGTGATGTCCTTCAAGGATGCATCTGCAGTCCTTACATATGGGTTGCCCTGCCTCAGGCAGCCCTTCGGTCGGCCGGATTCCAAAGTCTGGGTCCGGCGTCGGCTGATATCGCCTTCTCCCCGACGTCAGAGCGCCTGGGGTATAAAAGAATCAGCCGACGCCATCTTCCTCAGTCTTTCTTGCCGCGTGGTGCCCGAAGCAGAAGTAGTTCGCAAGTGCCGGTCGGCCAGCTCCTGTAACTTCAGCTACCGAAGACTTCAAAAGCTAAGTACCCCGTTGGGGACTCTTTCTTGCCTCAGCCGATGTCAGTTCAAACGCTTAAAGTTAATAATTGCTTAACTTGTGGGAAACAAATACCTCATAAGGATTTCCATTCTTACTGCCTCCCCTGCCTAGGCCCAGACCACGACATCTCGGCCTGTACAGCCTGTGCCTCCTTCAACCGACGCACTCTTAGGCGTCGGGCGGAGTTTGCAGAGGAATTTTTTGGGGCTAGTTACTGTTACAATATGCCGTCGGAGACTCCGACTTCTCATTTAACCAAAAAATGGAAGGACAAGGACCGACATACGTGGACCGTGGTTTCGGCTAAAACCACACCTAGGCCTACCGCGAGTGTCTCGGTCTCGGCTGAAACCGAGTCCTTGGTATTTCCGACCATCGATACCGCACAACCGACAATCTCGGCCCTGGAGGCCTCTTCTGAGTCGGTTTTAGAATTTCCCTCAGAAACTGGTGTTCCAGAAACATCCGACACCATTTCCCTAGACAAAACTACTCCAGCACGTGGAGCAGCCAGGCCTCCTGCATCCATGTCCATAAAGGCATTCACTAGGGCTAAAGCTGCTAAACAGCCAAAATCTCTGCCTCCCAAGGCTATTCCTCAGGGATCCACCACAGGTTCACAGATTTTAAGTTTAGCTGAGGACCTCATTTCCTTGATTAGGGGCTCTCAGCCACATCCGGACAGGGGCTCTCAACCTCCTCCAGACAAAAGGCCCAGGGCTGAGCCCACTGATCCCCAGTCCTCTGATGAGGCCTCAGATGGCTCTGCTCTTTCAGACTACCAGGAGGAGGCCTTTACGGCCTATGAGGATTCTGATGCAGAGGAATCTATTTCCTCTGCCTCCCCTCCTGAAGAGCTGTCCTTTGGGGAGACCCTGCACTCCATGAGAGAGCATTTCAAATGGCAGGGCCAGGAATTCTCTGATTCCAGGAAGAGATTAAGGACTTTTTTGCATTTACCTCAGCAAAGACCTTTGGCTATTCCTCCTGTTTTGAATGTAATTGATGATGTGTACTGTGAGTCTAGCATTACCCCTGACTCCCTTCCTCCGGCTCCTGTCAAACTCGATAGGTACTACAGGGTTCCGGACTCACATCATTTCCTTTACAAGGCCCACTCTGCTGACCCTGAAACTATTTCCCAGGGCCCTAAAGGGGTTGCATCTGCCACTACTAAAAATCCACTCCCCTCTGAAAGGGAGTCCAGGGCTTTAGAGAGATGGGGTAAAAAAGTGCATACTTCTTCCACTCTTTCTATGAGGGCATTAAATTGTCAATTCCATATGATACAGTACCAAGAGTATTTGTTAGATGAATTGCATAAAAAACTGTCTTCACCTGAACCCCTAGATCGCAAGTCACTTCAGGATCTGATACATAACTCCCAACAGGTTAGCAACCATTTCCTGCAGTGTGGTTATGATGCATTGGAAGCTTCATGTAGGTCAGCAATGACAGGTGCAGTCATACGTAGGCATGCTTGGCTGAAGGAACAAACTCTGCCAGATCATGTTAAAGCAAAGCTTCTGGATGCGCCACTGGAAAAGCAAAAGTTATTTGGCTCCACTGCTCAGGAGGTCTTAAAGAAATTTGAGGAAAAGGCTAAATCTGTGCAAACAGTCAAGGATTTTCTCCAGGTCCCCACTCCTAAGGCAGTTTCTAAGGGGAATTAAAAACATCAATCATCCAAGGAAGCCACCAGTGCCTACATGGGACCTTAACTTCATGTTAGAAAAATTAACTCTACCTCCCTTTGAACCAGCAGCATCTTCAGAACTACAGTTCCTGTCTTGGAAGACTGCCTTCCTTCTGGCCATAACCTCAGCAAGAAGAGTATCTGAGTTGCAGGCCCTCATGGCAGTACAACCATTTCTTATTTTTCATCAGGACAGAGTCTCGTTGAGAACCAATCCTTCATTCATGCCAAAGGTGGTATCCAGGGTCTCACTAAACCAAGCTATTCACCTGCCTACCTTCTTTCCTAATCCACAGAACAAAGGGGAGAAACTTCTGCATACCCTGGACATTCACAGACAGTTGCGCTACTACTTGGACAGAACTAAGACTTACAGGAAAACTGACCAGCTATTTGTAGCATATGCTGCTGGTGTACAAGGAAAAGCAATTTCCAAACAGACATTTTCCAAATGGATAGGGAACTGCATTCGATTCTGTTACTCTTTTCATGGCAAAACTGTGCCAGCTAACATTAGACCTCATTCCACCAGAGCCACAGCCTTCTTAAGAGGGGTGGCTACCAAGGACATTTTAGAAGCTGCTACATGGAGCTCCGTGCATACATTTTCCAAAAATTACAACTTACCCTTATATTCCAGATCCAGAGCAGGCTTTGCTATGGCGGTCCTGCAGGGAATTTTAGCTACACCTTCCTTTTCTTAGAACCTACCACCCCCAGCTTGGCTATGGTATTCTACCCATATGTAAGGACTGCAGATGCATCCTTGAAGGACATAGTACAGTTTTGTACCTACCATAAATGTAGATGTCCGATAGGTATGCATCTGCCATCAGGTTTTCCCTCCCTCCTTCCCCTCTGTGGTATTTCCTGGGTACTTACCCCTCTTATAGCTAGCTGGGGTTATCTATTATGGTGTATTTGTTTTATATTACTGTGCATGTTTGGAATTTTTTGCATCTCTCCAAATTTAGCCTTCCTTAGAGGGCACCTGGCATCTGGGGCAAGAAAAACTGAGGAAGATGGCGTCGGTTAATGCTTTTATACCCCAGGCGCTCTGACGTCGGGGAGAAGGCGACATCAGCTGACGCCGGACCCAGACTTTGGAATCTGGCCGACCGAAGGGCTGCCTGAGGCAGGACAACCCATATGTAAGGACTGCAGATGCATACCTATCGGACATCTACATTTATGGTAGGTACAAAACTGTACTTTTCTGATGGTGACTAACAACACCAGTGTAATGTGGTACGTCAACAAACAGGGAGGAACAAAGGATTTATCAGCTGTGCAGACTTACCCTGCTGATATGGGACCTAGCCTCTCACCACAACTTCTCCCTGCAGGCAAGATGCATCCCCTCACAGGACAACAAGCGAGCAGATCTCCTAAGCAGGATATCCTCTCCACAACATGAATGGATGCTGGACAGGACTGTCTTCGTAGATATTGTCCACCAGTGGGGCACTCCACAAATAGACCTGTTTGCCTCCCCCAGAACAGACATCTGCAGACCTTCTGCTCAAAGATCTACTCCTCTCTAGCATGGAGAGTAGAAGCTTTCAACATCTCTTGGGGGGGGGAGTTTCTTTATGCCATCCCCCTTCCCAATTATTCAGAAAGTCCTCCTGAAAATCAACACAGACAAACCGAAAATCTTGTTAGTGACTCCCTAATGGCCAAGGCAGCACTGGTTCCCCCTACTTTACTATCTAGCCAAGGGCAATCACTACATGTTACCCTACAAGGTGGACCTACTAACACAAGAAAAAGGAACTCTCCTCCACCCACACTTGCAGATGTGATCCTTGACTCTGTGGGTGATAAACTTTTGATCCCTTTCAGACACCACTACTCAGAGGACGTGCTTTCAGTCCTGAGGGAGGTCAGGAAACCTACAACCAGAAAATCTTACCTAGCTAAATGGGAAAGATTTACTAAGTGGTGTCTGGACAAGTGCAAGGACCTTTTCATCGCTAATACACCCCTGGTGCTTGCTTATGTGTGTCAGTTGATAAAGAGTGGATTTTTCTTACTCCTCAGCGAAAGTGCACCTATCTGCTGTTTCAGCTTGCTTGCTTCTTGATCCACCTTTCCTACCCAGACTCGACGTGAAACACTTCCTTAAAGGGGTGCTACACATGAGACCCCCAATGAAAACTATCCCTCCACCCCGGGACCTTAACTACAGCCTCGAAAAACTTACCCAACACTCTTTTGAACTGGCTGGGACTTCTTCCCTACAAATATGTACATGAAAAACAGTCCTTCTAGTGGCTATCACTTCAGCCAGAAGGGTTTCAGAGTTGCAAACCTTGATGGGTGGTCCCCCCTACACTACCTTCCACAAGGACAGGATCACCCTGAGAACTAATCCCTCCTTTATGCCCAAGGTGGTCAATGACTTGTCACTTAACCAATCCATCTACCCCACTTTCTTTCCCTCTCTCATTAATAAAGGAGAGAGGATACTACACTCCTTGGATGTACGCAGGCAATTAAGATTTTACCTGGACAAAACCAAATCCATTAGGAAATCGCAGCAACTCTGATGTCCTTCATGGATGCATCTGCAGTCATAACAACTGGGTTGTCCTGTCGTCAGGCAGCCCTTCAGTCGGCCGGATTCCAAAGTCCGGGTCGGCCCGGCTGATGTCGCACTTCACCCGACGTCATCTCTGCTGGTCTCCGGGTATAAAGGCATCAGCCGACGCCATTTTCTTCAGTCTTTCTTGCCGCGTGGCGCCCGAAGCAGAAGCTGTGTTAGCAAGTGCCGGGTCGATCCATCCAGAGATTACTACTAAGACTTCTAAAAGCAGGCATGGCTTAGTGGTAGGTCATACAGACTAATGTTACCAAGGTCCTGGGTTTGAGACTGACAGTGGGAATTTATTTCAATCACAGTGACTTAACTCTACATCCGCCTACCAGGGAACAAATAGCAGCTCCATTAGGCGGAAAATTAACCTTATTTTTGAAAAACTGGCACTACATCACAAAAGACAAGTGGATTTTGCAAACCATAGACCAAGGTTACCGGTTCCACTTTCACACTTTACCAGTCAAAAGAGGAATGCCAAACCTGCCTCCAAATCAAAAAACAGAAGCTCTACAGCAGATAATGCAATTAACAAAGATGAGAGCTGTGGAAAGAGTGCCAAAAACAGAACAAGGCAAAGGATTTTACTCCAGACTATTCCTAGTTCCAAGAAAGGAAAAAAGTTGGAGACCTATTCTCGACCTGTCCACCTTAAATACATACATCATTGTCCCAAAATTCAAAATGCTGACCCTACAGCAACTTCTTCCCATGCTGGGCAAGGAGTGTTGGCTGGTAACTCTAGATCTCAAGGAGGCCCAATTTGCAGAAGATACCTCAGATTTCTTGCAGGATCAGAGCATTATCAATTCTCAGCATTGCCCTTTGGCTTATCTAAGTATTCACAAAATGCCTGGCATCAGTAATCGCCCACTGCAGACTGAATCCAAATTTACCCATACTTGGACGACTGCCTGCTGGGACAACAAAAGCAAGCTGACAACAGATTTACAAAGGGTCATTTACTTGCTACAAGCACTGGGATACACAGTCAATTTACAAAAGTCAAGGCTGATACCATCCCAAACAAGGACATTCCTGGGCGCGAATTGGACACTGTAAAACAAATGGCATTCCTAACAGAAAAACAAAAGAACTCCCTCTTTACTTCTTGGCTCTAACAAAACAGAACAAGTTAACAGCAAGAAAAGTCCTGCAGGCCTTGGGCTACATGGCATCATGCATAATCTTGGTTCCACATGCCAGACTACATATGAGAAAACTTCAGTGGTACCTAAGGAATTTATGGTCCCAACACAGGCACAGCCTAGAAGCAGAAATTCCACTAATCCCATGCCTAAAACAGGAGTTCCGATGGTGGGCACAAGCATGCCAGTCAAACCCAGGCCTACCCTTTCACAGCTATCAAGCAAGCCAGACCATCACAACAGCAGACCTAGGATGGGGGCTCACATGCTGGACAAATGCATACAAGGATTGTGGACGAGGATCAACTCCACCTGCACATCAACCTAAAAGAAATGCTGGCAGTAAAACTGGCAATCCAAAATTTCAGACCATTTCTCAAAGAGGGCCATTTGATGATAAGGACAGACAACACCACAGTCATGTGGTACATCAACAAGCAGGGAGGCACTCATTCATACCCCCTATGCAGAATGACTTTGGAGCTTTGGAACCTGGCACTCAGCTACAACATCCAGTTACAGGCAACATTTGTACGAAAGGACAATACTCTAGCAGACATATTGAGCAGAACCACATCGGATGCCCACGAATGGATGCTACACCCGGACATCTTCAAGACCATCTCAAAGAAATGGGAAGACCACAGATAGATCTATTCCTCTCAATCACCAGCTCAAAAATTCTGCACAAGGACATTCCACCCACTTGCATGGAAAGTGGATTCGCTCTCCTTCAGCTGGAAAGGTCTAACAGCATATGCATTTCCACCTCTTCCCTTGATACACAAGGTATTACTAAAAATCAAGGATGAACGTCCAAGGATAACCCTGATAGCTCCAAACTGGCCAAGACAACACTGGTACCCATTGCTGAGGAGCATGTCTCGGGATAACATGTGGCCAATACCCCTGATGCCTTTGATGTTAACTCAGAACAACTACAGCATCATGCATCCAAGCCTAAAAACGCTGCAACTGACTGCATGGAACATCACATAGCAGCAACTAACCCAGAACTTTCCCAAAGGGTTAAAGACATTATCCTTGAAGCCCGCAGACCTTCAACAAGAAGGAACTATGCAGGAAAATGGAAAAGGTTTGTCATTTGGAGCACTGAAAGAGGAAAAGATGTGTCAATTATAGATATGGCTAACATCCTGGAGTGTCTGGCAGAGCTTCTACATACAGGCCTCTCCTACTCCTCCATCAAGATACATGCATCAGCTATTTCAGCAGAATACAGCTTTGATCCACCTGTCTTTTCACATCCTTTACTCAGGCAGTTCCTCAGAGGAATCAAGAATGTAAAACCTCCAAGGAAACCACCATTGCCAGCTTGGGATTTGAACTTTGTGCTAGAAAAATTGACACTTTGAACCAGCAGCTACAGCGGACCTACAGCATCTATCGTGGAAAACTGCTTTCCTACTGGCAATAACCTCAGCAAGGAGGGTCTCTGAACTTCAGGCCCTAATGGCAGTACAGCCCTTCCTAATCTTCCACCAAGATAGAGTGTCCATGAGGACTAATCCTACCTTTATGCCTAAGGTGATATCCAGAGTGTCTTTAAACCAGGCAATTCACCTACCTACCTTCTTTCCCAACCCACAAAACAGAGGGAAAGAATGCTGCATTCCTTGGATGTACATAGACAGTTACGCTACTACCTGGACAGAACAAAAAGTAGCAGAAAAACTGACCAGCTTTTTGTAGCCTATGCAACAGGAAGGGAAGGAAAAGCTATTTCCAAACAGACAATCTCCAAATGGATAGGAAATTGCATACGATTCTGTTACTCCTTCCATGGAAAACCAATTCCACAGAACATAAGGCCTCATTCTACAAGGGCAACAGCCACTACCACAGCCTTCTTCACGAGGAGGCAACCAAGGACATTACTGAGGCTACTTGGACCTCCGTGCATACATTTGCCAAGCATTATAACTTACCTTTGTATTCCAGATCCCGAGCAGGGTTTGCCACTGCTGTGCTGCAAGGGATCCTAACCACACCATAATCTATTTTTTCCTCCTCCCTTAGTTGGCTATGGTATTCTACCCAGTTGTTATGACTGCAGATGCATCCATGAAGGACATAGTACAGTTTTGTACCTACCATAAATGTAGATGTCCGAACTGGATAGCATCTGCAGTCAGGATTACCCTCCTCCTTCCCTCTGTGGTACTCCTAGGTATTTACCCTCCTAATAGCTAGCTAGTGGGGAGTCTCTTATGGTGTATTTGTTTGTATATATGTACATACATGCTTATTTTCTGAGTTTGCCTTCTATCCTTTTGGAAACATTGGCATTTATCCAAAATTAGCCTTCCAGGAAGGGCAACTGGCATCTGGGGCAAGAAACACTGAAGAAAATGGCGGCTGATGCCTTTATACCCGGAGACCAGCAGAGATGGCGTCGGGTGAAGTGCGACATCAGCCAAGCCGGACCCGGACGGAATCCGGCGACTGAAGGGCTGCCTGGCGACAGGACAACCCAGTTGTTATGACTGCAGATGCTATCCAGTTCGGACATCTACATTTATGGTAGGTACAAAACTGTACTTTTCCTTCCACCCCAGAGCTGTGGGCAAGGCAGTCTGCAAACAAACCATCACATCCTGGATCAGGAAAGTCATTTGTCTATATTACTCCCTCCACGGGCAAAGCCCCCCAGTGGGAGTAAAGGCCCAATCCACAAGAGCAGTGCCTGGCTCCAAGGCTTTCAGTAAAAGGCCTGGACACAGCATCCATTATGGAAGCAGCCACATGGTTCACTATCCACACTTTTACCAAACATTACAATCTTGACCAAGTCTCCAGAGCTCGTGTATGATTCGCCAAGGAAATCCTACAGTGCCTTGTAGAATCCTCATCGGACTCTGCCACCCTGTCATCCATCTAAGCTGTGGTACTCTCCCACAACTAGAATACTGCAACATAGGAATAGAAGGACATAGAATAGTTGTGTAAAATCTTACCATAACCATAGATGTCCTTCTCTTCCATGTTGCAGTGTTCCTTCCCACTCACTATTTCCCCCTCTTCATTCTCTTTATCCCCAGCTATAACCTGGACCTATCTATGCTACAGAAGGACCCCAGGGTACCATACCTGATACTTCCGGCTTTTCCACCTCCTGGGCCTCCTGCTGGCCTTCGAGTTCTGAGGATTATATGTGCAGACATCACATTTAAGGCCCCTGGTTTATGGCCTTACGTCTGACATCCCACGCACGCTGCAACAACCAAGCTTAAGCTTTTGTATGGGAGCTGATGTACGAGTTGCATGAGGACAGGAAATCCCACAACTAGTATACTGCAACATGGAAGAGAAGGACATCTATGGTTATGGTAAGATTTTACACAACTATTCTTTCTTCCGGTCTGGTCGCATTACACTGTGCGTTGTCCTGTCTGCCTGCGCAATTTTAAAATATTTTTGCTGCCCTTAAGGGGGGAATTGTTGCTGCTCACATTTCATGTAAGGTTGTTTTAATTAATTAATTCTTATTGCTGCTGTGAACCTGTTCCAATTAGGGGAGATTATTGTTGCTGCTTGTTGCTCACATTTCATGTGAGGATGTTTTAATTCATTATTGCTGCCTGTTTTGCTGGTTCTTATTGCTGCCTGCTCCAAGTACAGACATTTAATTGCTGCTGCCCATTTTGATGGTTCTAATTGCTGCTGTCCATTTTGGTTAGGAGGAGGAGTGTGTATTTAAGTCATATTATTTTTTTTGGCTTCAAGGTAGGTGTGTGTGTAAAATGCCCCAGTTAGGTGGTTAATGTTACTCAGGCTCAAACCCTGTACCTTAGGTACAAGAGCCTGAATTCTCTACCCATACCATCACTTGTGATTCAAGAATTTGAGTCCATAGCTCTCAACTGTCTAAATCTTCACACAATGTCTGACTCGTACTTTTGGTCTGTTCCTCTTAAAATGTGTTGATGTTCATCGTGCATACAGCTGCAGTAATCACAGATGGGTTCTCTGCCGCCGGGCGGGTCCCTCAGTCGGCCGAATTCCAAAGTCTAGGTCCGGCATCGGTTGCTGTCGCTTTCTTTCCTGACGTCAGTGAGGCAGGGGTATATAAGACACAGCCGACGCCATTTTCAGTGAGCACTGATTACACTGATTACACTAAATAATGATAGCCATTTAAGTTTTAGTATTTCTATCTTTCAAGAAACGCATGGTAACACAAAACACTTTATTCTAGCAACTTTCTAAGGTTATGCAAGCAATGTTTAAAATATGTACTGGTTTTGGGCCTTTGTACCCCCCCCCCCAGTAAATTTTGGCTTTTTCCAGATTTCTTGTATTGCAAAGTTGGGAGATTATTATAGAGTGTCAAGTGGATTTTACAAGGAGCTGAGAGCTTCAGGGAAAGAGAAGTTTAGTGCTGCGTATGCCAAGTCTGTTTGCATTGTTAGTAGCGCACCAGATAGTATACTTGCTTTTGATGCAGAAGGCTGTGGGTTCTACTCTCACAGTATGTAGATGGATTGCTGATACTGTACTGTATTGTACTTTAAAGGGAGTGGATGCTGCAGTCCTGAGAATGTCCTCCTTTGAAGGAGATACCTAGTAACTGTGAACCTGTTGTCAGTTTGCCATCCATTCACTATTGCAATATTACGAGCTTATCATTTTTGTAATGTAACATAGGCAATTTATTCTTTAAGGGCAACAGGCAGTTTATATTTCATTGTTTCATCTACAAATAAAGTTGTTTGCTGGTGGCAACCTCTTCATTAGTTACTGATCTCTTTAATGTGGAATTATTTAGATGACTGACTTCTGCAGGGCTTGTGCATGTTTACTGATATTGGTAGATTGTAATGACTGAAATTTGACTAGATTTTTATGATAGAAATGTTCTGAATTGGGCAGTTTTGTCATTAGTTTTATTGCTTACTGGAAAAATGTTCAAAACAATAAATTTAAAACACGCTGTAATAAGTGTGTGTATTATATGAGAATTAGAAGTTATGTACCTACCATAATGTTCCATGTTAGTTGTCTTCTCTCACCTTCTTTCTTGCTGGATGGGTTCGGAGCTGATCCTCGGCTCCAACTCGGCACTTGCTAAGCTCGAGAGCTAATTTTACCAGCTCGAGGCAACCCTATATCCCATGATGCAAGGCGTGACTACCTCAGATCTCATTTGGTAGCTACAAGAAAAACCCTGCCAAAAACACTTCTTCACAAGGAAGAAGACAAACTAAATGTAGAAGAAACCAGGTCAAAAACCAGTAACAGTAGTGACACTTCCTACTGGGAGCCCATGGAAAAAGTGAACCAACCCCAGAAAAGAGTACAACTTCAAGGTCTGTCGAGGCTAGGGGGAAGGAGGGAGGGACGCAAGAAAGAAGGCGAGAGAAGACAACTAACATGGAACGTTATGGTAGGTACATAACTTCTAAATGTTAAGTTGTCAAACTCGCCTTCATTCTTGCTGGATGGGACCCCATCCCTAGCACCTCTATCCTGGGTGGCTCAATGGAACAGACTCTTGAGAACTGTGGAACCAAATCTAGCCCTGTCCCTGGAGGCCAAGTCCAATTTGTAATGAGAAACAAAGGTGTGAGGAGTGGCCCAAGTGGCTGCTGCACAAATGGTGTCAATAGGTAGCCTATCCTGAAAAGCTGTGGAAGTGGCTAGGCTCCTGGTAGAATGTGCTTTTGGTTTCGAGGGCAGTTGCTTGCCCCTAAGAAGATAAACATAAGAAATGATAGAAGACAGCCATCTGGATAGGGTCACTTTGGAGACCGGAAGCCCTTTCCTGTTTTCTGCATAAGAAAGAAACAGTTGATCAGATTTCCTGAATTGTTTAGTTCTGTCCAAGTAATACCTGAGTTGGCGATGGACATCCAAACAGTGAAGTTTTGTTCCGACTTGTTAGAATAATTAGGGAAAAAGACTGGCAAATCAATAGATTGGTTGATATTCTTCTGGGAAGCAATCTTGGGCAAAAAGGATGGACTGGTTCTTAATGATACCCTATCTTTGTGGAAAACCAAATATGGGGAACGGACACAGAGAGCCTGAAGTTCAGACACCCTTCTGGCTGAAGTAACAGCAACTAGAAAAATTGTCTTCCAGGAAAGAAGTTTTAATGAGCATGAAGCAGCTGGTTCAAAGGGGGGTAGTATCAAGGATGCCAGCATTAAATTCAAATCCCATTGCGGAGGGGGATCTTTGATAGGAGGTTTTAGGAGAAATATCCCTCTCAGAAAAGATTTGCAAAGCTTGTGGGACATAATATTTTGATCCGCTAAGCCCACATGAAAATTTGAGATAGCTGCCAATTGAACCTTAACTGTAGATGGAGAAGAACCCGATTGAAAAATCTCAGCTAAGAATTCCAAGACTGAATGCACAGGAGCAGTAAAGAGATCTAAGTTTCTAGACTTTGCCCAGAAGGAAAAACGTTGCCATTTACTAGCATAAATCCTTCTAGTAGAGGACTTTAGAGAAGCTACTATGATCTCTCTAACAGGGTCAGAGATCATAGGAAGCCAGGCTAAGGAAGGAAGTGGAGCAACCAAGCAGTGAGGTTGAGGGAAGGAATGGACCGGTGCAGTTGACCCGAATGGTGGGTCAGAAGATCTGGAACTGGGTCCAGATGCCAAGGCTGTACCACGAGATGATGATGCAGGGACGGAAGCCAAATTTGTCGAGGCCAGTAAGGGGCAATGAGAATCAACTTGGCTCTCAATATGGTAGCTTTCTGAATTACTTGAGGAATAAGTGGGTATGGAGGAAAAGCATAAAGAAGTTCCCGGGGCCAATCCTGGGTTAGAGCATCTCTCGGGGGATGGCCTGGTAGAGGAAAGAGAGAGAAGAAGTCTAGGCATTTGCTGTTTTGGGGTGTAGCAAAAAGGTCGCAGCAAGGGACGTCCCACTTCTGAAAAATCTCGTCCACTACCGATTGTTTGAGAGACCACTCGTGTGGCATGAGAATAGCTCTGCTCAGCCTGTCCACTAAGAGGTTGGATTTCGCGGGGATGTGCGTTGCTATCAGAAACCGATGAGAGGAGATTGCCCATTGCCAAAGTCTGAGAGCTTCTCGATACAGTGGGTAGGACCTGGTCCCGCCCTGCTTGTTGATATACCAGACTACGGACATGTTGTCTGTCTGAACTGCAATAGTCCCTAAAGGAAGAAAGTCATTGAGCGCCTGCAACGTTAAAAGCACTGCTCTCATCTCTAGGACATTTATGTGCAGATGGTATTCTATTGGTTGCCAAGTCCCATGGACCATCCTGCCCTGACAATGCCCCCCCCCACCCGATCAGAGAGGCATCCGAAGTGACTGTGGCAACCGGAACTGAGGGAACAAACAGTCAGCCCTGATGGAGTTGAGGGGAAGACATCCACCAGGTTAGATGACTCTTGCACGATTGTGTCACAAATATCTTGTGTCGCATGGGGAGCTGCTGGAATGACCACTGGGTGAACAACATCCACTGCAGAAGACGCATGTGGAAACGGGCTAACGGCAGTAGAACAATGGCCGCAGCCATAAGACCTAGAGCCTTCAGGACAAATCTGGCCCTGATTCTCTTGTTGAGTAATATGATTCGAACGTACTTTTGGATGTCCAGAATTCTTTGGTTTGTGAGTCTCGCTGACGTACTGACAGTGTTTAATTCTGCGCTTATAAAGGTAATAGATTGGCAAGGCGTCAGAGAAGATTTTTCGAAGTTTACAGAAATCCCCAATTGGTTGCAGATGTGTAGGGTGTAGTCTCTGGCCTTGAGAAGTTGATGCCTGGTGGTGGCAGAGAGGAGCCAGTCGTCTAGGTACGGAAACACCTGGAATCCTTGACGTCTCAGATGAGCCGTGACCACTGCCATACATTTGGTAAACACTCTGGGGGCTGTAGTGAGGCCAAAGTGCAGGGCTCTGAATTGAAAGTGACTGGTCCCCAGCTGAAAGCGGAGAAACCTTCTGGAGCGCCTGTGAATTTTTATGTGATAGTACGCATCCTGAAGGTCTATTGAGCACATCCAGTTGTCCTTGCCCAAAAAGGGTAGAATGGACTGAAGCGTGACCATCCGGAATCTTGCCTTCTTGACAAACTTGTTTAGTTTGCTGAGGTCTAAAATTGGTCTCCAATCTCCCGTCCTTTTGGGGACCGAAAAGAATCTTGAGTAGATGCCGGATCCTACTTGGTCTGCTGGAACTAGTTGGATGGCTCTTTTTGCTAGGAGCTTTGATACCTCCAGCTTTGCCAATTCCCTTAGACCAGGTGAAACGTCTGGAAGGGACTGATGAGGAACAGGATATCTCTCGAAAGGAATACTGTATCCCTCGGATATGATCGACTGTACCCATTTGTCTTGAGATAGGGAACGCCATGCTATTGGGTACAGCGACAATCTTCCCCCGACTGCCTCCAAGGGTGGACAGTCGGGCAACACCTCAGGGATGCTGGAAGGGTTTATCAGAGAGGGGCTCCCTGCTACCCTGATTCTGCGGACCCCCTCTGCTCCTAGGGCGGCGTCTATTGTTATTACCCCCTCTGCCTCTGGGGGTAAACTGACCACGTGTATCAGGCGTGACTCCCTGAGATTTACGAAACCACATTTTCCCTCCCTTCTGCCCTTTGGGATAGGGTCTTGAAGGGGTGGAGAAATGGACTCCTACGGCATAAAGGGTCTTTCCGTCTTGCTCACACCTGGTCAATGTGTCCTTCACCTGAGGCCCGAACAAAGCCGAACCGTCGAAGGGCGTATTAGTGAAGGACGCCTTAAATGGATCTGCGAAATTACAAAGCCGCATCCAGGCCTGACACCTAAGTGCCACTCCTGTGCCTGCGGCTCTACTCGCTCCATCAGCTGCATAAGAAATGAGCCGCATGGAGGAGTTAGTTATAGAATTTAGGATTCCTAGCTGTGAGGCAATCTTATCTTGAGCCCCAGCAGCTGATGGATCCTGAACCACCTCACCTAGTTCCTTGAGAATGTCTCTCTGAAGCCTGGTAAAGTGACAGAGATAGTTCAGCGAACGCATAGCAAAGGTCGCTGAAGAAAACATCTGCTTACCATACCTATCCATGGTCCTAGAGTCCTTGTTAGGAGGATGGACAGGTACAGAAGGATCAGCAAGTTCCTTCTTGGTGGCCGCCGCCACCACCATGGCATCAACCGGGACACCCTTGGTAAGAAACTGTTTGTCTGAAGGGGCCGTGATGAATTTAGAGGGCCTCCTGGGGACTGGTTCCACAGAATCCGGGACTGTCCACGCCTTCCGAGCCACCACTTGCATGAGCGGGTCGAGAGGCGGAGACACCCAGGAGGTGGAGGGTCGAGATCCAAAGGCCTCCAGGTATACCGACTCATCCTCGGAGGGGTCAATGGAAGGCCAGTTCCCCCTCTGCTTAAGGAGTTCCAGGATGTCTGAAAAGGAGACATCCTCAGAGGGGGACCGTGGGGAACCCTCTGACTCATCTAAGTCGGTATCTGATGTCGTAGACTCAGGGGAGTCTGTGTGCTTCCTCTTGCACATCCTCTTACGCGGGGGTTCTCCAGCAGGATCAGGAGAAACCTCGGAAGAGGAAGTTCTTCCCAATGGGGAAACCTGGGGCAATGGATCTCTGGGTCCGGGACCAAGAGAATGGCAAGAGACATCAACAGGCACCGAAGAGGGAGAAGCTAATGGAACGGACTGTTGACTCAGCTCCGGGGCTAGAACACTCCTCATCACCTCGAAGGCTCCCCTCCCAGGGAGGCCAGAAGACTCCCACTCCGAAGAAACAGGAATCCCTGGTCCCACCGAAAGAGAAGGCTCCGAGGCCGATGTCGGTGCCGAACTCACCAATGCCGAAGCTCCAAGTGGGAGAGCGGGGTCGGACAAGGGTCAGATGCCACTCGCCCCCTCGGAGCCGACAAGGGAGATCCGACGACCGGATCCCTCCAAGGAAGGTCTCATGGAGGAGATCGGAGTCGAAGATGATGGAGCCAACAGGGGAAGTATCGGCTCCGGCGCACACAGGGGGATGAGAAATAGCAGTCGTCTGTTGAGACAGGCTATGGAGCATTTGGGCTAGTGCCTGTGACTTCAGCAGGCTACTTACCACCCTCTCTAAGTCATGGTCTGATAGCCTGGAAGACCTTGAAGATCGGCTCCGATGGCTCCGCTCCGAAAGCAGAGGAGATCCCGGAGCTGAACGAATCGACTCCAGGGAAGGAGACCGAGATCTCTTCTTGGACGGAGCCATCGGAGCCGAAGACCCTTCGGTTCCAGATGGAGCCAAAGGCTTATCTGCTCCAATGCTGGTTAAAGATGTGTCGGCTCTGGCCGGAGCCGACATAGTTATAGGTACATGTGTATCGGAGCCAGACGGAGCCGATACCACTACCTCCAATGTGGAAAGATCGTCTCCAGCCGGAGCCGATCTCGACTCCGAAGGAGTCAGAGCCACCGCCAAAGGCTTAAGCAACACAGCCTGGGCTTTAGGTGGCTTAGAGGGTTTAGCCAACCCAGTCTTGGTCGGAGAACCCTCTGGCTTCAACAAGCCACGTAGAATCAGCTTGTTTCTACGTTCCTGCAGGACTCTCTGGCTAAAGGAGTGACAAATTGCACAGGAGTCCTGCAGGTGTAAAGGCCCCAGGCAGTACACACAAGAAGCGTGACTGTCTGTCAGAGACATTTTCTGACAGCACGAGTCACACTTCTTGAAGCCTGAGACCTTCACTTCCTTAGACATAGTATGCCCAAAAAAAACACACAGACACACAACAGTCACACAGTTATCTACAGAGAAAAAACTGAAAAACACAGACACTCTCCCTGACAGGAAATAACTGGGAGGGAGGCTTATAGGCCTGAGAGGAGAAAATTATCCTTATGTAAGGAAGAAAAGGGAATATAGGGTAAAAGGATATCTAATACAAAGCGCTAACACTATAGTGAAGACTAGAAAAAAAGGGGGAAAAAATACTCTGACTAACTCTGTATAAATCCAAAAACTTTACCTGAGCTGGTAAAAAGAGACCTCTTCGCGAAGCAGCAAACGAGATCTGAGGTAGTCACGCCTTGCATCATGGGATATAGGGTTGCCTCGAGCTGGTAAAATTAGCTCTCGAGCTTAGCAAGTGCCGAGTCGGAGCCGAGGATCGGCTCCGAACCCATCCAGCAAGAATGAAGGCGAGTTTGACAACTTAACATATATAATTTAATACAATCAGGAAGGTGTTTGCATGATCCTAAATATGTAACAGCCCAAAGGTAAACTTTATCCGCCACTGGCTAGATACATTTTCTTTGAATGTGTTTCAGTGCTGTTTTAATGTATGTGAGTTTCAAGGGCAGAGAAGTTTTAATGCTTAGCCTGTTTTCATTGTGAGACTGCATTGCTTTGTTTAGCAGATGTCTGTCAGTGTTTGTGCTATAAAATTTAAAATAAAGTTTTTAAATGAAATCCAAATAATCATTGTAAAAGTAAAACATGGAGCAGTATGCACATTACAGTGTTTGTGGTAAATGGGGAGAAATAACCAAGTAATGGGACACTGGAATGGCTGGGGGCAGGGGACCCATTTGACTATGATTTTGTGAGTGGAGGGGGCAACAAACTCAAAGACAGTCCTGGGAGGCACAAACTCTAGCTACGCCACTAGTTCAACTTCTGATGCTAGTCTAAGTTCACGGGATGTCAGCATTTTTATGATGATTTTTTATGTTCTTTCAATAGCTTATCAATGCTAACCTTGATTTTTGAGTTCTTTTTCTCTATGTAGTTTAAGAAGCTTTTTTCTGTTATTGTATTTCTTATTTAATATGTGGACCACCTTGCTAGTTTACTTTCAAGCTTCCCATTTTGTTTTTTTTTTCTTTTTTTTAAAATAAGAAACATCTTTGTATTATATTGAATTATCATGTATGACATAGGCCATGTTACAACTATGTAAATGACAATAAACCATAGCGACACAATCTCAGTTGCAAACATTATACACAGTTACACAAATTTTAACATATCCATTGATTGTTAATCAGCCATTACATAGATTATTCAAATCCTGCCTTCTTTTAAACCTCATTCCTCCTCTGCATGTATTGATCTCACAGTTCTCATGTTTCCTATTTAATTTGCTTCTACCCTTTTCTAAAGATCTCAGTTCCAGTTGTTTTATCTCTTAGTTTCTTAACTACATCTACTAAAGTTGGTTTACACTTTGATTTCCATTTTCTAGTAATTGCTATCATAATCAGACTCAGCAAGGCCTTACTATGTCTAGGCATTTCTGATTTTGTATCACAACTCAAAAAATAATTTCCCTAGTTATACCGGTTTGCTCACCCAGCATTTCCAACAGAGAAGTCTGCAGTGAATCTTTAAAATCTGCCAAATCATTACACTCCCAGATAATATTTTCCCAGCTACCTCTTTCTGCCCCATCACACCTCCAACAGTTGTCTACCTGAGGAAAAAATATTTGAAGTCTGCTTGGGGTATAAAAATACCTGTGTAAACATTTCCAGGCAAAGATCCCAAATCCTCTAGATTTTATGCATATTTAGGAAACATAGATATATCCCCTATTGTTTCTTTGTGAATTGCTTATCTAATCTCTCTTCCTAACCTCCTCTGATTGACTCTTATAGTTCTTATGCAATATTTTATGCTCTACTAATTATTCCTTTCTAAAAGGCAATTTCCGTTCTAGATTTTACTAAAAACTCTTTCAGTGCTGGTCTTTCATTTAGGACCCCCCCCCCCATTTCTTTCTCTTTGCCTTCCATATCAAAGATTGATATTAGAGTATAGGCAATCTCTAGCCAGTAGTCCAAATAATTTCTTGGCCTTTTCCCATTCTATTACTTTTCCTCTGTAGTTATTTGTTCCCAATACATTGGTTCCTTTTCCAGTTTTCTCCAATATATTCCTGCCCCTTCTTGCCTCTTGTCTGTATCCCTGATTGCAGTCTTCCCCATTGGCAGAATCTCCTTTCTCCATTCCATGTTGGCTTACTTTTTAGAAGGCATTCTGCTTATTAATACAATGTTTTGTATGATTATTGTTATTCTCCTTAAAGGTCTTCATCCAAAATCCCAGTCTCTCCCTGTTACTTGAGCTTCCCCCTTTTCTTCATCATCATTTCTTTTCACTTTGAATTATAGTTTTCTCCTTGTGCTATATAGAAGAACCTTAACTTTATTACTATAAAATACCCTCTCAACTCGGGTAATCACAATCTGCCCTGTTCTATTGGAAGTATAAGCTTATCCCACTTGACTCTTGCCATCTCCCCCTCCCAGATAAAATTCTTCAGCTTTTTATTTATTGCTATCCACAACTTCTCCTCTGGTTGATAAAAATATGCCTGACCAATGTATAAGACTAAAAACATTTTAACTGCTTGTATCTTAACTACTGATATCCATATAACAGAGCTTCTATTTTCTCAGTTTTTGTATTATCTTTTGTTTAGTCTCTTCCCACACATCCTTAGCTGCCACACTGGTATTTTTAATCCATGCTCCTAAATACTTCATTTTATCATGTCCCCATAAATATGGATATTGCTGAACCAATTTGTATGTGGGTACATAACTTACCACTGTTGCTTTTGTTTCAGCGTCACTAATTTTGTATCCTGAAAAGGTCTGAAACTGTCGCAGTATGTTCCACAGCACTGTAATGTCCCATCTGATGTCAAAGTAAACTTTATTGTCATACAGAGGAAAAAGTGCGTGTCACTGCACGAAATTTCGATACTCGGGCTCGTACCATAAGAATTATAGTTTACAAAAGGAAGATTAATAATAATTTAAAAATACTGAAACAGAAATCAAAAATAAGATACAAAAAATAAACACAATAAAGTGTAAAGTGAGCTATGTAGATAACAATGACATATTGCACATAAATAATGTTTGTTTACCCATTTAGCAGGTTAGGCTATGGGTTTGTTGTTCAGCAGTCTGATAGCACGTGGGAAGAAGCTGTTATGGAATCTGTAAATGTAAATCTTTATTCATTCCTTACTATTAGGACTTCAGTTCCATCCTCGGAACTGACACAGCTGTTTCCAAGCACGCACCAGCTGAAAACTCTCAGCTAAGACCTACCCATAATGCCCCTCTCATAGTCTCTCCAGATCTCATTTGCTGCATTCCTCGTCAGACGTGCCTAGCCATCTCTCTCAAAGCTAAGTGGAAAGTTGTGAATTTTTGTGTAGTTTTTCTTAAACTTTGTCGGGTTTTTTTTGCCAGTTTAGCCTTTTCTTAATAATCGGCTATTTCCTACATTTTATCTTTGGTAGTTTAATCTCTACCATCGGTGGTACTGTTCCTCTATCCTGCCTTTGGTAGCCCTTCCTTTACCACTTGTGGTATTTTTAATTACCATCGCTGGTATTTTCTCCTTTTCTTTCCTTTGTTTTTGTTGTTTCCTTTAGGATAGCCCTTTGTTGCCTGTACTATGTCAAAGTTAAGTTGGGGTTTAAACAGTTTGACAAGTGTGAGCGTAAGATGCCCAACTCAGACGGCGACACTCGATGCATTTACTGTTTGGGCGTGGACCATATAAATGCTGACTGTGATATTTGTTCCAGTTTTAGCAATCGCACTCTAGCAGAGCACAAAAACAAGCTAATTCTAAAAGGTTTAATCAAAACCCCTTTTCTGGAGGCTCTCTCTGGGTCAGAGGTCTCACAGCGACCTAAAATCACAACACACACAAGGAAAAACGGAGTCATTTGGTTCCTCCATCTCCGTCAGTTACAGAAGTGAGTCAGCTCTGTGCTTCTCCGGCACCCTCAGTGCAGACCTCTTTGGCACCAGGCCCTGTGTCTTTTCCCTCCGTACCGTCTCTGATGTTGACTCCTGTTTCAGTTCCAGCCTCGGCACTATCGGCTTCAGTGCTGTCCTTGGTTCCGATATTGGCTTTCACAACCATACCTGCTTTGGCACCATCCCCAGCCACGGTGCCAATAGCTTATTTGGCTCCACAGACTATGACCTCAGTTCCTAAAGTCTAATATCTTCCAAGAACCAGATATTCTCCAACGTACAACCCTTTTTTTGGGCATTGGTTTAGCCCTTTTCTTGAAAGATCTGATTCTCCTTCAGCAGCCTCTTATAGATCCACCAGGAATCTTTCTGAACTAGATGTAATGCGGGTTGTGGACCAGCTTCTGGCAGCTAAGGGATTGCCCACTCCAGCTAGACCTTCCTTCCCCTTTGGCTCAAAATCCTTCATGGCATATTCTCCTGTTTATCCTCCTCCAGCCTCTACCCAGACCCCGGAGATTTCAATACCGATATCCACCCTGGTGCATACTGTCTCAGCCCCGACTGCGGAGTTTTCCCTGTCGGCGCTGACCACTCTTGCTGCATTGACTCAGTTGGAGCCGGTGCACTGTCGGCACCTTGATACCTAGCCCGGCACCTATTTTTTCGCTGGTGCCATCTATGTCCACGGCTCCGACAACTTCTAGTCCAGTTCCGTGTTTGCCCTTCTCTGTTCCGGGCTCCCATCCCTCCTTGGACGGGCCTACTTTCCAGGTGATGGAGAGGGTTCTTGCCTCCACCGGCTCACAGTCAGCACCAATGACATCAGCATCATAACACCCCCTCTAGCATGCAGCTGTCCCAACCACCTACTTCAGGATCCTAGGCACGGGAGCCACAAAACCTCCCTTTGAAGGGAATCCTTTCTCTGGTGTCCTCCTCAGAAGATCCCACTGGGGAGCCACGCCTGAAGAAATGGTCCAAGAGGAAGTACCTTGATTCCCCTGAGGAATCTATCACTGACAACACCGATTGCAATGAGGGAGAAGGGTCCCCACAGTCTCCCCCAGATGACGTCTCATTTGGAGACATTCTCAAAATCCTCAACCAGTGGGGAGACTGGAGGTCCTCTAACCCTTCTTCTGAGGAACTGGTGTTTTTGCAGGCCTTCCGTGCTTGGCCATCTTACTGGGTGACCCCACCTGCAGATGAGCTTATTAAGCTGATCGTGCAGTGTGCCTGGAAGGCCCCGGACAATGTAGAAACTGTCCCCCGAAGGCCAGACAAAATTATATCCAGCCCTGAAGACCAGCCCAACTGGTCCAAGCAGTTGACAGTTGATTCCATGGTTGTGGCGGCGGCCACCAAGAGGGAACTGGCAGAAGACAGTTCCACTGCCCATCCTCCGAACAGGGAGTCTCGGGCTATGGACAGACTAGGGAAGCGGACCTTTGCTTCAGCAATCTTTGCCATTCAGTCGCTGAACTTTCTGGCAAACTTCACTCGCCTCCAAAGAGACCTAATCTCTGAAATGTCTTCCTCTTTGGCAGGGGTACTGCCTGATGAGGTGCGTGACACTGTCACCTCGCAGCTAGCTACCCTTGAATCTGTCTCAAACTCCTCGATGCGTTTGATATCTCACACCACTGAGGGGGCAGCTTGAGCTGCCACATCAGGCATTGTCATGAGACGTAATGCTTGGATGCTTTGCAGCCCCCTTTAAATCTTCCTTCGTCAATACGCATGTCGACGAATCTGCATTTTTTGGTCTCAAAGTACGAGACACATTAGCACAAAGTGAGAAAGATGGAAAGACCATGTCTGCTGTGGGCATACGTTTTTCCACCCCCCCCCCCCAGAGGTCCTACTCCAGGAACCAGAGGGGAAGAAAATTGTGGTTCAAAAAATCTCAAGGATCTTTTCGCGGCACTCGTGGTAAGCAATCCCCCCGGGGCAGATGGAGAAACTCATCTGGAAGATGCCCCTTTTGAGGTAGAGGGGATCCGTGTAACCAGGGAGCTAGAGATTCCTTCTCCAGCCGACTCTACCAGTGCTTCTGAGCAGTGGCCCGATTGCTTTCCTCTGGAAGCAGTCTGGGTTGTTTTTCACTGCACCTACCAGCCTGGCAACTTATTACTACCCATGTTTGGGTGCAGAGAATAATATCCAGAGGCTACCAGATACCATTCGATTTAACTCCCACAAACGTCAAATGAATCCCCAATGTGCCACCCAATCAGAGGGAGGTAGCAGCCTTAGAAATAGAAAAGCTGCTAAGAAAAAAAGTCATCCAACCAGTCCTACCAGACCAGAGAGGGTCTGGGTTTTACTCGAGGTTCTTTTTAGTGCCAATAAAGACAGGGGACTGGAGACCAAGCCTGGATCTCCGCCTATTGAACAAATATATCAAACCTCAAAAATTCCAGAAGGCCACGGTACAGTCCATTCTCCCCTTTCTAGGGAGGGACAACTCGATATGCGCTATAGATATCCAGAACGCGTATTACCACATAAAGATGGATCACCACTCCCGGAGATTTCTCCACTTCCATCTGGGAGCCAATCACTACCAGTTGAGGGCACTGTCATTCATTCTCTTGACAGCCCCCCCGAGTGTTCACCAAATGTTTGGCAATTGTAGTAGCTCATCTTTGACTACAAGGATTCCAGGTGTTTCCGTATCTAGACTATTAGCTCCTTACCGCCCCGACCAGGAATCTTCGAATCCTCAGCCTCTCTTACACTCAAGGCCTCACTCTCCACTTGGGGATTACAGTCAACAAGGACAAATCTCAAATGTCCCCAAAAAAAACACTGGAATTTACTGGAGCAGTTTTCAACACAACATTCTGTCAAGCTTCACTCCCTCCTCACAGGCATTTGAAAATAAGACACCACATCCAAGCCCTTCTTCCACAGACCTTTATACCAGCATGCCTTGTACTGCAACTCTTAGGCTCCATGGCAGCTGCCATTACTCTAGTACCCCTGGCGAGGTTGCGCATGAGAATATTACAGTGGCTCCTTTCTTCACAATGGTCGATCTTAACTCATCCACTCGACCACATGATACATCTTACAAACCTTTGCAAGGAAGAAATGCTATGGTGGATGAAGTCAGAATCAAATCTTTGGTGTCGACCGTTCTGCCTCCTCCAGCCCACAGCCACGGTGATCACGGACACTTCCCTGTTAGGGTGGGGGGGGCATTGCCAGGGAAAGACGGTCCAAGGCACTTGGTCCCCTATAGAGGTCAATTTGCACATAAATGTCCTGGAACTGAGGGCAGTTCTCTTAGCGTTGCAAGCGTTCCATACATCTCTCCCTTCTGGGACCATTGCAATTCTTTCGGACTAAAAGTCATCTGGTATGTCAACAAGCAAGGCAGAACCAGGTCCTACCCCCTGTGTCGGGAAACCATGAGGATTTGGCATTGGGTGATAACTTCCAACCACTTTCTTATAGCAACGCACATTCCCAGGAGTTCCATCCTTATTGCTGACAATCTGAGCAGGAACATCCTGATGCCTCATGAGTGGTCCCTCAGCCCTGTAATAGAGGATTGTATTTTCCACCACTGGGGGAAGCCTTGCTGCGATCTGTTTGCTTCCGCTTAAACAAGAAATGCAGAAGCTACTTTGCCCTGATCCCCCCTCAGGGGGAAACCCCGAGGGACGCTCTAATGCGCGATTGTCCCCGGGTCTACTGTATGCCTTTCCCTCCATCCCCAAAATTCCTCCAAAAAGCTCAAAGGTTGAGAAGCAAAGTAATCCTTATTGTCCACTATTGGCCCTGTCAAGTCTGGTTCCCATTCCTATGTCCTCATCTGATTCACAGCCCGTGGATCATGGATCACTCCCAAGGTCTATCTCATCCTCAGGGACTGATTCACCCCAATCTCCACAGCCTCAAGTTCACAGCTTGGTTCCTCCACTTCCAATGATTGCCAGGCTGCCTGATATCTCATCCTCTGTTTGTGAAATCCTGGCTTCACACAAACCTTCTACCAGGAAAATTTATTCTAACAAATTGACTAGATTCTCTATTTGGGCCAAAGATCAGAACTTAGATCCTTTCTCTATGCCTATTCAAAAGATCCTACAATACCTGACAACTCTTGTACATGCAGGAGCCTCAGGATCGACAATCACTGTACATTTATCAGCTATCGCAAATTTTTATAATGGATCTGATAATTCTTCTCATGTCACATTGCCTGTGCAAAACATTTTTGAAAGGAGTATTACACGTTAAACCTCCTGTCAAGCCCCCCATAGAACCCTGGGACTTGACCTTGGTACTTCAGTCATTAACAGGCCCTCCTTTCAAGCCCTTCAATTCTTGAGATATAAATTTTTTATCATGGAAGACTGTACTTCTAGTAGCACTTACCTCAGCAAGAAGAGTATTTGAGTTGCAGAGAGTTGAAGAGACCTTACTTGAACTTCCACAGGGATAGAGTATCCTTTCGTACTGACCCTTTCTTGCCCAAGGTTATTTCTCTTTTTTCCATTAACCAATCTATTGATCTGCCGGTTTTCTTCCCTCAGCATTCAAACAGAGGGGAGTATCTGTTGCACACCCTTGATGTTCATAGGCAGTTTCATTGTTATTTAGACAAGACTAAATTTGTCAGAAAAATGCATCAGTTGTTTGTGGCCTTTGCAGGACCCAGATTGGGCAAACCTTTCTCCAAAGTGACTCTATCCTCCTGGCTCAGAAATGACATTACCTTTATCTACCATCAGAATAAGCTATCCTTACCTTCCAGAATAAAGGCTCATTCTACTAGATCAATGGCTACTTCTGTGGCTTTTCATTCCAGAGCCTCTATTGATTATATGTGCGCAGCAGCCACTTGGGCCAGATCTCATACCTTTATCACACATTACAAATTTGATTTGGCCTCCAGGGGATGAGCATCTTTTGGTTCTATGGTGCTCAGGAATATCCTTCCTTAGGGCCACCCAGGACTCAAGTAGCTGGGGACTCGGTCCTAATAGTAAGGAATGAATAAAGATTTACATCATCAGATAAAGAAGCTATGTCTTACCATAACGTTCCATCTGTGTTGTAGATCTTTATTCATTCATTACTTCCTACCCTCCTTCCCCCTACCTGGACTCCTGGTGGACTTTAGGAATTCCTGGATGTTCATCGTGCATACAGCTGCAGTCATTACAGATGGGTTATCCTGCCATCAGGCGGGTCCTCGGTCAGCTGAATTCCAAAGTCTAGGTCCGGCATCGGTTGTCGTCGCTTCTTCCCTGACGTCAGTGTGGCAGGTGTATAAAAGAGGCAGCCGACGCCATTTTCTTCAGTCTTTCTTGCCGTGCGGTGCCCGAAGCAGAAGCAGTTCGCAAGTGCCGGTCGGCCAGCTCCTGAGATTTACGAAAGTATTTCAGCCGAAGTCTTCTTTAAAGCTAAGTACCCCATTGGGGAAACTTTTCTTGCCTCAGACCGATGTCAGACAAAGTTAATAATTGCATTTCTTGTGGGAAGCAAATACCGCATAAGGACTTCCACTTTTTCTGTATACCTTGCTTAGGCCCAGACCACGACGTCTCGGCCTGCCGTTTTTGTGCTAGGTTCAACAAGCGCACTATTAAGCACTGGGCGGAGTTAGCCCTTCATTATTTTGGCAAAAAATTTAGTTATATCTTGTCGTCGGATAACCCGACATCAGTTTTGAGCAAAAGATGCAAAGATAAGGACCGTCATCCGAGGTCCGCACCGAGTACTGAGACCACGCTTAGGCCGACTACCGGTTCTCAGCGAGGCACCTACACAGCCCCTGAATACCGATGAAACTATTTTACCGGTGACTTCAGTACCCGAGGTCACAGGCTCCTCGATCTCCATTCCTACTGCAGATACTGACGCCACTCTTGGCGGGGAAACTCAAAATTTAGTCAGGCCTGCCATTTCTGAAGGCGTCTTCAGGCCTTCCACCTTCTCTATTAAATCCTTCACTAAATCTAAAGCAGCCATGAAAACTAAAAAACAGGGTCCTCAGACCTCCTCTCAAGGCCCCATGCCTAAAAGCCTAAAAAGCAGATGCTTAAAATGGCTGAGGATTTGATAACTCTCATCAGGGGTTCTCAACCCCCCTCTGACAAAAGACCCAGATTGGAGGAAGACTACCCTTCCTCAGACCAGGCTTCAATTACCTCAGAACACTCTGAGGACCAGGATTATGCCTATTCCCCTTTCGAAGACTCTGATGCTGAGGAGTCTATTCCCTCGGTCTCCCCCCCTGAGGACTACTCTTTTGGGGAAACCCTGCATACATTGAGGGAACACTTTCACTGGGTAGGCCAAGATTACTCAGATTCCAAGAAAAGGCTGAGGGAATTTCTACTGCTCCCCCAGCATAGGCCCCTGGCTATCCCTCCTGTTTTAGATATTTTGGATGATATGTACGCAGAAGCCAGCCTTAATCCAGATTCTTTACCTCCAGCCTCTGTTAAACCAGACAGGTATTACCGGGTTCCTGATTCTCACCAGTTCCTTTATAAAAGCCATACTGCTGACCCAGAAACTATTTCACAGGGTCCCAAGGGAATAAAGGCCTCTACTGCTAAAAACCCTTTACCTTCAGAGAGAGATTCCAGAGCATTAGAAAGGTGGGGGGAAAAGATGTATACATCTGCCACTTTAACCATGAGGGCATTAAACTGTCAATTCCATATGTTAAAGTACCAACAGTTTTTGTTATCTCAGTTGAAAAGCAAAATGACACAAACAGAACAACCAGATTTGAAAGAGTTGCAGGATTTGTTGCATGGTGCAGACCAAGTGGGTAAACATACCTTGCAGTTTGGTTTTGATGCTTTAGAGGCCTCATGTAGAGCTGCTGTCACAGGGTCTGTTATACGTAGACATGCTTGGCTCAAAGGGCAAACCTTACCAGATCATGTAAAAGCAAAGTTATTAGATGCACCACTTCAAAAAGATGTATTGTTTGGTGTTAAAGCTGAGGAGGTACTAAAGAAAATGGAGGAAAAAGCGAAATCTATGCAAACAGTGAAAGAGTTCCTGCAGGTACAACCTCCATGCTTCAGCAGAAACTGGCCTTCAAAAAATTGGTCCTTTCCAGCCACGGACAGACCTCAAAGGGGCAGATACAGACGCCCAAGGGGTAGAGGACAACCTCAAGGATCTTACAGAGCAAGACAGTGGCAAACACCAACCCCAAGAGGTGGAGAAGATAGATCACAGTCATTTAGAAGACAGACACAATGACTTCTCCCTATGCCTGCCAAGCAAAGCTTTAATGGCAGCACCTTTGGGCGGAAAACTGGCATTATTTTAAAAAAAAACTGGCATATTGTTACAAAAGACAAATGGATTCTGGACATTATAGACAGAGGCTACAGGTTCCACTTTCACACCCTTCCAAAAATGAGAGGCATGCCAAACCTGCCACAAAATCAAAGGGCAGAGGCACAAAGACAAATTTCCGCTCTCATGGATATGAAAGTGATTCAAGAGGTACCTGCAAAAGAACAAGGTCAAGGTTTTTATTCCAGACTATTCCTGGTACCAAGGAAAGACAAAGATTGGAGACCTATCTTAGACCTATCCATCCTAAACACATATCTACAGGTGCCAAAATTCAAGATACTCACATTACAGCAGCTTCTTCAAATGCTGGGCAAGGAGTCTTGGCTGGTAACATTGGACCTCAAGGAGGCATACCTGCATGTCCCTATCAGACAAGATTGCAGAAGATACCTCAGATTTCTTGCAGGTTCAACCCATTACCAATTCTCTGCATTGCCCTTTGGCTTATCTACTGCACCCAGAGTGTTTATGAAATGCCTGGCATCAGTAATTGCCTTCTACAGACTACAAGGAATACAAATCTACCCATATCTGGACGACTGCCTGATCCAAGCGGACAGCAAGGACATTCTATTGCAGCATCTGGCATTTGTAATAAAACTGTTAAACTTCCTGGGATACACAGTGAACAAAAATAAATCAAAACTAGTACCTTCTCAACAGATAATTTTCCTGGGTGCCAGCTTAAATACAACCACCCAGATGGCCTACCTCACGCCAGACAAACAAGGGCAACTGTCTCAATACTTCAGCAAAATGGCAACTTTCACCAGACTAACTGCAAGGAAAGTCCTGCAGGCTCTGGGATTCATGGCATCTTGCATCCTACTAATCCCATGTGCAAAGCTGCATATGAGGAAACTACAATGGTACCTAAAAAACTTATGGTCTCAACACAGCCACAGCTTGGAAGCAATTATACCACTCATTCCATGCCTTCAAAAGGAATTTTTGTGGTGGGCTCAAGCATGCCAAAGAAACACAGGTCTCCCTTTCTGTGTACCTCAAGCAACTCAAATCATCACAACGGATGCCTCAGACTATGCCTGGGGAGCACACATGGCAGATCAGTGCATTCAGGGAAAATGGTCCCAAAAAGAGAAGCACCTACACATCAACCAAAATGAGATGCTATCCGTGCACAATGCTCTTATGACCTTCAAAGACCTACTGCATCCAGGCCAGCTACTGATAAGGACAGACAACACCACAGTCATGTGGTACATATAAGAGAACAAAAACCAAGGATGCACCAACAGCTATGTAGAAATCCAAAAATTATCAGCAGACAAATCCAAAACGACAACAGCCAACGATATATTCCACTTTTTATTGACAGGGACAGAATAAAATAGTAAGCGCTTTCACATCCTATGATGCTTCTTCAGACTTCAATAACATTCAGTGAAAAGCCACTCTTTAAATACAGCTTCTTTGCACAGCTTAATCACATAACAAGCAATTACCTATTCATGTTTAAAGTGCCTGTGCCTAAAGAATTCAGTAGTACTTTAAAAGTAGATCACTTAAATATGATTAGTTAACTGCTTGATATGTGATTATGTTGTGCAAAGAAGCTGTATCTAAAGAGTGGCTTATATGTGTTTCATGAATAATGCTGAAACAACACTTTTATAAAGTTATTTCAACTGCACTTTGTTATACACATAATGCTGGGTTAAGTGATCTGCTTTTAAAGTACTACTGAATTCTTTAGGCACAGGCACTTTAAACATGAATAGGTAATTGCTTGTTATGTGATTAAGCTGTGCAAAGAAGCTGTATTTAAAGAGTGGCTTTTCACTGAATGTTATTGAAGTCTGAAGAAGCATCATAGGATGTGAAAGCGCTTACTATTTTATTCTGTCCCTGTCAATAAAAAGTGGAATATATCGTTGGCTGTTGTCATTTTGGATTTGTCTGCTGATAATTTTTGGATTTCTACATAGCTGTTGGTGCATCCTTGGTTTTTGTTCTCTTGTATACAGTTCTTTTTATCCAAGGTTGCTTCGCTCAGTGGTGAGTTTCTTTTACTGCATGTGGTACATAAACAAACGGGGGAACTCATTCATACCCCCTGTGCAGGCAAGCCATGACCCTATGGAACACAGCACTGGAATTGCAAATTCAACTACAGGCACAATTCCTGCCAGGAAAGGAAAACACACTGGCAGACATCCTAAGCAGAAATATAACAGATCCACATGAATGGAAGTTGCATTCTCAAGTTTTCTCAAAGATAACTCAGGCATGGGGACAGCCAGACATAAATCTATTTGCTACCCACAGAAATTACCAGTTGAAAAAATTTTGTTCAAGGACCTATCATCCACAGGCCTGGAAAGTGGACGCACTCTCTTTTAATTGGACAACATTGACAGTCTATGCCTTCCCGCCTCTTCCTCTACTGACCAAAGTTCTATTAAAAGCCAGAGCAGAGAGGCCACAAATGATTCTCATTGCTCCAGACTGGCCACGACAACACTGGTATCCACTCCTAAAGAGCCTGACACACTCCCCACCATGGATCCTACCTCTAGTCCCTCTTCTGTTGTCCCAGCACAACTACAAAACCCTTCACAGCCAGCTCAAAATCCTAAATCTAGCTGCATGGAGAATACCTTAATTTCCCAACAGACTCTCCTCTCCAAGGAGGTGCAGGATGTCATCTTGGAGGCCAGAAGACCTTCTACCAGAAAAGCCTACTCCGCCAAATGGAAACGATTTTGTTCCTGGAATCAAGAAAAGGGCCAGAATCCTTGGGTAATAAATATACCTTAAATTTTACAGTACCTAGCTGAGATGTTAAACAGTGGCCTTTCCTTCTCCTCCATCAAGATCCATGCTTCAGCCATTTCTGCACAATACAACACAGACCCTCCTTTATTCTCACATCCTCTATTAAGGCAGTTCCTCAGAGGGGCAAAAAATATAAAACCCCCAAGGAAACCACCAGTTCCAGCTTGGGACCTCAACTTCGTATTGGAAAAGCTGACCCTGCCTCCCTTTGAGCCGGCTTCTTCAACAGAGCTACAATACTTGTCATGGAAAACAGCCTTCCTTCTGGCTATCACCTCAGCACGCAGGGTTTCGGAACTACAGGCCCTCATGGCTGTGCAACCATTCATCGTTTTCCATCAGGACAGAGTTTCCTTATGAACCAACCCTACCTTCATGCCAAAGGTAGTATCCAGTGTAGCTTTGAATCAGACTATCCACTTACCTACCTTTTATCCAAATCCACAGAACAAAGGGGAGAGACTACTATATTCCTTGGACATTCACAGACAACTTCGTTATTATTTGGACAGAACAAAGCCATTCAGGAAATCTGAGCAACTCTTTGTGTCCTATGCTACAGGTGCTCAAGGAAAGGCTATTTCCAAACAGACAATTTCAAAATGGATAGCCCACTGCATACGCTTTTGTTATTCATTTCATGGAAAATCTGTGCCTGCATACATCAGATCCCACTCCACCAGGGCCACAGCTACCTCTGCAGCTTTCCTCAGGGGGGTCCCTACCAAGGACATTTTGGAAGCAGCTACTTGGAGTTCAGTGCACACTTTCTCCAAGCACTACCACCTTCCACTATACTCAAAATCTAGAGCAGGCTTTGCCACAGCAGTCCTGCAGGGCATCCTCGCTCCTCCTAGTTCCACTTAGTGCCTACCACCCTTACTTAGCTTTGGGATTCTACCCATCTGTAATGACTGCAGCTGTATGCACGATGAACATAGTACAGTTTTGTACCTACCATAAATGTAGATGTTCGAGTGCTCATACAGCTGCAGTCCAGGTTACCCCCCCCTCCGTCCCCTCTTAGGACAGGCCTTATGACAAACACCTTTATCATACAACCTATTTGGGGTATTCTTTTATGGTGTATTTGCTTGCAACTACTGTTTTTTGATTTATCTATATTTTATGTTTGCATAACATTATGTTTTGCCTTCCTTCTGGGGGCACTTGACATCTAGGGCAAAAAAAACTGAAGAAAATGGCGTCGGCTGCCTCTTTTATACCCCTGCCACACTGACGTCAGGGAAGAAGTGACGACAACTGACGCCAGACCTAGACTTTGGAATTCGGCCGACCGAGGACCCGCCTGACGGCAGGATAACCCATCTGTAATGACTGCAGCTGTATGAGCACTCGAACATCTACATTTATGGTAGGTACAAAACTGTACTTTAGGGTATTTGCTCAGACAGAGCCTCCCTCTGTTTTCTCTTACTATCTATATGTTATAAGGGCGGGCAAACTCAATTTGGAGAGACTATGAGAGGGGCATTATGGGTAGGTCTTAGTTGGGAGTTTTTGGCTGGAGCAAGCTTGGAAACGGCCATGTCATGGAACCGAAGTCCTAATAGTAATGAATGAATAAAGATCTATAACACAGATGGAATGTTATGGTAAGACATAACTTCTTTTTTCTGGTTTTATCAGATATGAAATAATGTCATCTGCAAATAGAGCTAGCTTTTCTTGACTACCATACCCATTATATCCTTGAATTTCTGAATCCCTCATTTTCTTTGTCAATGGTTCTAAATATAATGCAGATAACAAAGGGGAGAGAGGAAACCCCTGCCTGGTTCCTTTGCACAAGCAGACATCAGAGAGGACACCACTGTCTTTAATTTTCTCCTTCATATATCCTCCTAATCAACCTTATAATTTTATCAGAGAATGCAAATGCTTCCATTGCTCTGCTCATAAAATCTCAGGTTACTCTGTCAAACGCTTTCTCTGCATCAACATCCACCAGCAACAGTGGTATTTTGTTACATTCTGCTTCCCTCTGGATCATTACTGTTCTGTTTATGTTGTCATATGTTTACCTCCCCTCCACAAAACCACATTGATCCATATCTATCAACTCTGGCAGCACTTTTGACATTCTGTTAGCCATTATAGCCATATTTTAGCCATCACAGACAACACTTCATAATTGTGACTTAGTAATGAAATGGGCTTGTATGAAGCTGGATCTTTACCCTCTTTAGGTAGTACAGCTACTACAGCTTTCTTCCAGGATGTTGGTACTTCTGCTTTTAAATTACTGTCAAACAAAACCTTCCAACTCATCAGTTTTTCCATCCTAGCTTCCAAACTTCCATGGGAATACCACCTATTCCTGGGGTCTTTCCTGTATCTTGGTTATACATCACCATTTTTATCTCATCTCCTCCTATCCTGTTAGTAATTGAGTCTCCTCTCCCTCTAGCCTTGATACATTTAATTCTTCCATAAACATTTCCATTTCTAACTTTTCTTGATTTCCATATTTTCTCTCCTTTATACAGACTTTAATAGAATTTCTGAAGTATTTCTAATACTTCTGCAGGATCCCTTGTTATAGGCAACCTAAGCTTGGCAACAGCCCCTTCTACTTTCTGTTGCCTGAGTTGTTGTGCTAAAAGTTTTTGTGCTGTAGTGTTATCAAAAAAAAAAAAAACAGATGCTTAACAGCAATCTTTCTAAACTCGTGCATATTATCAAGGTAGTCCCTTATTTTTCTGTTCAGTATTCTGTAGTTGCTCCTCTTCTTGTTCTGCAAAATTCCCCCTATTTTGCAATACTTTAATATTTGTCAGTCCTTCTAAATAAATCTTGTTACTTTTTATTTCCACCGTTTTTAAATTCCAATTTAATTTTATCCCACTCCCTAGCTATATTTTCAGCAGATGTTTCTATCTTCTCTAACAGTCCCTGAATAATTTCCACTACCCATTCCTTAAATTCTTGTCTTTTCAGCAGACTGGTGAGAAAGCGCCAGTGTCTCATTTTTATTTCATTATCCTATGTTTTTATTTTAGTTATTATATGCGTGTGATCTGAAGTAGTTATTGGGTGTGTATCAAGACTTTCAATTAAATGCACATGATGTTCATCATGTTTCACTGTTGCAGTCAGGACTGTAGGGTTCTCCCCTGCCGGCAGGCAGCCCTCGGTCGGCCAGAATCCCAAAGTCTGGGTCCAGCATCGGCTGTTCAACCATGCTCCCTGATGTCAGAGCGCCAGGAGTACAAAGCTGACAGCCGACGCCATCTTCTCCAGTCTTTCTTGCCATGCGGTGATAGCAATTCGCAAGTGCCAGTTGGCTGACTCCTGACGATTTTTTCTGATAAACTTCAGTCCGAAGATTTTCTTCTCCACTCAAAGCTAAGTACCCTGTTGGGGAAACTTTTTTCTTGCTCCACTCCGATGTCAGAAAAAGTTAATAATTGTATTTCATGTGAGAAGCAAATACCTCATAAGGATTTTCATTCTTACTGTATTCCTTGCTTAGGCCCTGACCACAACGTAGCTAGTTGTCGGTTTTGTGCTAGATTCAATCAACGTACAATTAAGCGAAGGTATGATTTTGCTTTTCATTACTTCAGTAGGCGCTTTAACTACAAAATGTTGTCGGATACGGTTCCAGCTACCAGAGTTCACAAATGTCGCAAGGATAAAGACAGGCCTCCGAGGTCCAAATCTGATGATAGCGCACAAGCGGAGCCAGCTTCAGGTTCAGCCGTCGTCAGTGAGGCGCTTTTGCAGCCCCTGTCGTCGGCCATTTCAGAACCGATGGCCGAAATGGACTCTCATGAGGAGCCAACCAGGCCTTTAAATATTTCTATGGCAGGACCTTCGGACAATGCTCCTTTGGATGGGTCCGGAGCCGCTGTGCAGGTACCGGCTTCCAAAGGGGTTTTCAGGCCTACTCAGCTTCTAATAAAGGCAAAGCCAAAGACAAAGGCAAAGACTCCTTCTAAATCAAAGACTGCAACACAGGCCTCTTCTGAACCGGCTCCCAAGTCACAGAAACAGTTACTCAAGATGGCGGAGGATTTACTTACTATGATTAGGGGTTCACATCCCCCTCCAGATAAAAGGCCAAGGCAGGATGTTTATTATGATTCCTCTGATCAGGCTTCTGTTTCCTCAGTTTCTTCTTCTGACCAGGAATATTCTTTCCCTCCTTATGAGGATTCTGATGCTGAGGATTCCATTCCTTCAGCTTCTCCCCCTGAGGATTTCTCTTTTGGGGAAACTTTGCATGAAATGAGGGAACATTTCCACTGGGAAGGACAGGAGTATTCGGAATCTAAGAAAAGGCTGAGGGATTTTCTTCTTCTTCCCCAACATAGACCCCTGGCTATTCCTCATGTTTTGGATATTGTGGATGATGCCTTTTTGGAGGCTAACTTAACCCCTGACTCTTTTCCTCCTGCTCCTGTTAAGCCTGATAGATATTACAGGGTTCCTGATTCCCACCAGTTTTTATACAAGAACCCTTCTGCTGACCCTGAAACCATTTCTCAGGGTCCTAAGGGAGTTAAGGCCACTTCTGCCAAAAATCCCATTCCTACTGAAAAGGATTCTCGATCCTTAGAAAGATGGGGCAAAAAGGTGTACACTTCTGCTACTTTGTCCATTAGGGCTTTAAACTGTCAGTTTCATATGCTGAAATACCAGCAATTTCTCTTGTCTGTTTTAAAACAAAAGCTTACTTCCATTTCTGCCTGTGCAGATGATAAGGAATTACATGACTTATTGCATGCCACTGAACAAGTTGGGAAGCATGGTTTACACTGTGTATTTGATGCCTTGGAGGCTTCTTGTAGGGCTGCGGCCTCTGGCACAGTCATTAGAAGGCATGCGTGGCTAAAGGAACAAAATTTGCCTGAACAAGTAAAGGCTAAACTATTGGATGCTCCTGTTCAGCATAATGTTTTGTTTGGATCAAAAGCTGAAGAGGTGATTAAAAAGATGGAGGATAAGGCGAAATCCATGCAAACAGTTAAAGATTTCTTACAATTACAGCCACCTAGATTTAGCAGGAATTGGCCTTCAAAAAATTGGTCCTTTCCCACTTCAGACAGGCCTCAGACAGGCCTCAGAGGGGTAGATATAGACGCTCCAGAGGAAGGCTTCAAACACAAGCTTCTTATACACCAAGACAGTGGACTGCTTCCACCCCTAGGGGAGGAGAGGACAGGTCACAAACTCAAAGGAAACAAACTCAATGACTCCCTCTGTTGGGCTACAGGAACTTCTTGCCTGGAAGCCCTTCTCGGAGGAAATCTCTCTCTTTTTTTATCAAAATTGGACTCAAATAACCCAAGACAAGTGGGTTTTGGATGTGGTTTTAAGAGGTTACAAATTCCATTTTCATAGCTTGCCAAGGCCAAGCGGATGGCCAGACCTTCCAAAACATCAGTGGATGGAGGCCTTAAACCAGGTGGAAGCTCTTTTGGCTATGAATGCCATAGAACTGGTTCCACTTTCAGAGATGGGAAAAGGTTTTTACTCAAGGCTCTTTCTAGTCCCAAGGAAGCAAAACTCATGGAGACCCATTCTGGATCTGTCGGTCTTAAACACCTTTCTAGAGATTCCAAAATTCAAGATGCTTACTCTGCAGCAGCTACTTCCAATGCTGTCCAAAGATGCATGGATGGTAACTTTGGATTTAAAGGAGGCATATTTACACATTCCCATCAGGCAGGATCGCAGAAAATACCTCAGGTTCAAGGCGGATCGAGGCACTTTCAATTCTCTGCTGCCCTTTGGATTGTCTACTGCCCAGGGTCTTCACCAAATGCCTGGCTCCAGTAGTAGCTTACTGCAGACTCAAGGGAATTCAAATTTACCCTTATCTGGACGATTGTCTAATTCAGGCAGACAGCAAGGATGTCTTACTCCAGCATCTAGAATTTGTACAGAACCTCCTCAAGTTCCTGGGATTCTCTGTAAACATAAAAAAGTCAAATTTGACACCATCACAACAGATAACTTTTCTGGGTGCTCTTCTAAACACCACAACCCAGATGGCATTTCTGACATCCGAAAAACAATTACAGCTGGCTTCAACTTTCAAAACCTTGGCAACTTTAACTCAACTATCTACAAGGAAATTCCTGCAGGCTTTGGGTTACATGGCCTCCTGCATCCTTCTCGTGCCATATGCAAGACTACACATGAGGAAAATACAGTGGTACCTAAAAAGTGTATGGTCTCAGCATTGCCACAGTTTAGACATATTGATCTCCGTCCTTCCTTGCCTTCAAAAGGAATTTCTTTGGTGGTCCAGGGCATGTGCTCTAAACAAAGGGAAACCCTTCCGTCTGCCTCCTGCCACTCAGATTCTAACCACGGATGCCTCGGATTATGCTTGGGGAGCCCATTTTCAGGGTAACTGTCTGCAGGGCCTTTGGACAAAGGATCAGAAGCACCTGCATATCAATTTAAAGGAAATGTTAGCCATTTAGAAAGCTCTATTGGCCTTCAGGAATATTTTACAACCAGGACAACTACTAATACGGACAGACAACACCACAGTTATGTGGTACATAAACAAGCAAGGGGGATCTCATTCCTACCCCCTTTGCAGACTAGCCATGGATCTATGGAACATAGCTCTAGCTTGCAATCTGGATCTTCAAGCTCAGTTTCTACCAGGGAAACAAAACTTCCTGGCAGACAGTCTGAGCAGAAACCTTTCGGATCCACATGAATGGATGCTGGACACCAAAATATTCAGGATGATAACAGCAGTCTGGGGATGTCCTCACATAGACCTCTTTACATCCCATCTCAATCATCAACTACAGAATTTTTGCACCAGGACTTTCCACAGAGAAGCTTGGAAAGTGGATGCCCTGTCATTCAGTTGGAGGAACCTCTCGGGATATGCCTTTCCACCTCTTACTCTTCTTCCACGAGTCTTATTGAAGATAAAACAGGACAAGCCCAAGATGATAATCTTGCTGGCTCCAAATTGGCCTCGGCAGTTTTGGTATCCAACTCTAAAAAACCTATGCCTGGAGTCCCCTTGGGTTTTACCTCAGTCTCCGAAACTTCTGTCCCAACATCAGGGTCAGGTTCTTCACTCTCATGTCAGAACTCTCAGCCTGGTGGCCTGGTTAATCCAGGGCCCTTGATTTCTTCTTTCCTACCCAAGCAGGTTATGGATGTCATTTTAGAAGCCAGATGTCCTAGCACTAGTAAATCTTATGCAGGAAAATGGAAAAGATTTTGTTCCTGGATGCAGGCTCAGGATTCTGATCCTCTTCTTCCTGACATTACTTTAATTTTACTTTACTTGACAAATCTCTTACATAAGGGTCTCTCTTTCTCTTCCATTAAGATACATGTTTCTGCTATTTCTGCTCATTATAGTACAGACCCTCTCATCTTTTCCCACCAGCTCATGATACAGTTTCTCAGAGGAGCTAAGAACTTAAGACCTCCTAGATCTCCTCCCATTCCTGCTTGGGATCTCAACTATGTTTTGGAAAAACTAACCTTGCCTCCTTTTGAGCCTGCTGCTTCTTCTGACATCAAGTTTTTATCTTGGAAGACAGCTATCTTGTTAGCCCTAACCTCTGCCAGGAGAGTTTCAGAGTTACAAGCTCTTATGGCTGTGGAACCTTATATTATTTTTCAAGACAGGGTATCTTTGAGGACTAATCCTACCTTCATGCCTAAGGTGGTTTCCAAAGTGGCTTTAAATCAAACTATCCACTTGCCAACCTTTTTCCCCACTCCTCAAAATAAAGGGGAAAGGATCTTACATTCCTTGGATGTACACAGACAACTACATTTTTACCTGGACAGAACCAAGGACATCAGAAAATCAGAACAATTGTTTGTTTCTTAAGCTTCAAGTTCCCAAGGTAAAGCCATTTCAAAACAAACCATTTCTAAATGGATTGCTCATGGAATCAGATTTTGTTATTCACACCATGGAAAGCAAATCCCAGGGAGTATACGGACTCATTCCACCAGAGCTGCTGCCACTTCTGCGGCCTTCCTCAGGGGAGTTCCTACCAAAAACATTTTGGAAGCTGCAACTTGGAGTTCAGTGCATACTTTTTCTAAGCACTACAATCTACCTCTCTACTCTAAGTCTAGGGCAGGCTTTGCCTCTGCAGTCTTGCAGGGCCTTTTAGCCGCCGCTTCTTCTTTATGACCACCTCCCTTTCTTTCAGCTTTGGGATTCTACCCTACAGTCATGACTGCAACAGTGAAACACGATGAACATAGTACAGTTGTGTACACCTACCATAAATGTAGATGTTCGAGTGTCTTCACTGTTGCAGTCTGGGTTTCCCTCCCTCCTGTCCCCTCTTATTTTTACATTTGTGTAGTTCCTTTTTTCACCATTCTTTTGAGGTGTATTTGCAAAGGTTATGGGACCTTTTTCATTTTGTGACTCCTGACATCTGGGGCAAGAAAAACTGGAGAAGATGGCGTCGGCTGTCAGCTTTGTACTCCTGGCACTTTGACGTCAGGGAGCATGGTTGAACAGCCGACGCCAGACCCAGACTTTGGGATTCTGGCCTACCGAGGGCTGCCTGCCGGCAGGCGAGAACCCTACAGTCATGACTGCAACAGTGAAGACACTCGAGCATCTACATTTATGGTAGGTGTACACAACTGTACTTTCCTGTGAAATGCAAATTGTCTAGCTTAGCCCAGTTTCTGTATCCTGGAGAATAATATGTAAATTTACTGTGAATTCCTAGTACTGAAGTCACATCTTCCATCCCAAATATTTTCATAAATTTCCTTAAAAATCTATTCTCCGTTGTTATTCCCTTTCTAGGCCCCCCAGACACATTTTCACTGTTGCAAATCAAATTCCAGTCCCCACCTATAAGTAATATTCCTTGCTGAGAGCTGATTATTTCTCCCACAACATTCTTCAGCTCCATTATAGCAGTTTTTGGTGGAATATAAATACGTCAGTGTAATCCTCCTTCCTTACCAGTAGCTCTTAGTACTACAAATCTACCGTTATTGACTTTTATTTCCTCTTCTATTACTATTGGAGCTTCTCTTGCAATTAATACAAGTACTCCTCTCTTCCTGTTCCTGTATTCTGCTGAATAACCATCCTGAAAACCTTTCTTTATTAAGTTCACATGTTCAGTTCTTTCCAAGTGTGTCTCCTGTAGCATAGCTATTTGTACTCTACATTTTTTAATATAGTTCACTACTCTTTCTTTTTTTAATTTGTCTGTGAGCCCATTAATGTTTAAAGACATTATAGAAAGAATCATATTCTTGAGGGATTATTCCCACCTTTAATAGCTTTTTTTAAGTGTCTCGTTCAAGCTTTTTTGTTACATACATGCAGTGTTTGGCAGGTTAATAGGTTATACAATTGTTTCTTATCTCCATGTGAGCCTGTGTCATATCTTGCAGAGCATTTTGTTTTATTGAAAACCCTCAAATAAAAATACACACCCCCTAAAACCTACTAACTTAATAACACACAAACTATGTACATCTTCAATTATTGAAGTTTTAACCCCCTTAACAGGAACAAAGGTTCCAAACAGACTTGATCTAATCTAAAAGAAAGATTATCCATACTAAGATGCATGGTAGAGTATGTAATTCTATTAACCGGTATATGGGTTTGCCTTATCTTTATAGCTCTCCCAACTGGGAAAACACATGAATGCTTTCAGAAAACATTATGTTTTCTCCAAGATATTTCTCTGTATCAGACTGTCTCTGCTAGTGACATCAGAACCAGATCCAGGACTGTTTACTAGAAAAAAGACCTTATAATATTCCTTTTCATTTACTTGCTTTCTGTCAAAATGTGTTAACTACATAAAGTTAATAGACATCTCAAATACAGTCATGCCCCTATGCAAGAATGAGAGGAAGCACACTAATGTTTCTTTTGTTATGGTCATTTAACCAGACCTCCCCCCTTTTTTATACATTGCAGTACCTACAGTTCTTAAAACTGAACAAGGAGAAAGAAACAAACAGAATAAACAGAAGCACCTATTTACACTAGTATCCCCATTACACTTAAAAATAACTGAAAAAAACTTTATAACATGCAGAGAAAATCATGCACCCCTTACATAATGCTGTTAAGAAAAACTTTCGTTTTACTTACAATTAACTCTGTCTCTCCTCTTACCCCCCCCCCCGAGTATTTGTCTGAACATTAATGGCATGAAGTACGATGTATGCTTTAGAGTCCCCTACAAGTTTAACAAAGTCCAATATTTTCAGATTCTCTTGTTCTATTGCTGTTCATCTCCATCTTCCAAACTCTCTCTCTGCTTCTGCAATCTCAATTATTCTAGTCAACTGATGTGCTTTTTCTCCCCTGTCTAAAGCATTTTCAGTTGAAGCACTGGGAAAAGTTTTGCTGGCACATATTCTGCGGTCTTTCTTACCAGAAGAACAATAAGCAGAATCTCCTGTTTCACAGCCCACTTTTTGTTGGGACACATTTTTGAATTTCTTTCTTAGCAGGTACTTTCATCAAAATGTTTTTCTTCCTCCAGGGAAAAATATTTTGAAGATAGCCTGGTACAGCAGTTTGAATCTCATGCCTGCTTCTCAATATTCCCTATATTATGGAATACATGTATTCCTCTTTTGCCTGCTGTGCAGTGAATAGTCATTCTTCACAAACATTCTGCTGTCTCCCACTTTTAGTACTTTGTCCTTCTGCCGCAATTTTGTCAGACTAAATTCTTGCTGGTAAAAATAGCATTTTTACTATTAAAAGGTCTAGGTTGTTTTCTCATAGCCATGTTTGGAACATACACATGATGTGCCCTTTCAACTAACAATTCCTGTTGTGGAATACAAGTCCAGTTTCTTATTTGTGCTTTCAAAAAATTAATACAGTCAGTTCCTTTCAGCTTCTCTACTATAGCAGAAAATCTCTGGTTTTCCCTACATGCTCTGTCTTGTAATTCCATTATTTTTTTAAAGCATCTTTTTTTGTACAGTCTCATATCCAGACAGCCTTTCTTCATTTCAGCCTCCGAGTTTTGCAGTTCTGTCACTTTATCTGAATATCTAATTAAAGCTTCTTCCATTTTTTTCCAGCTTTTCATTGTTAGTGTTTTGTTTATTTTAACCAGGTCTGTGTACAGCTCCTTTATATTTTCCTCTAGGTTACTGGAAGCAATGTTTGGAACTTGCATTGCATCTTTCTGAACAACTGTAGTACTTTTCCCTCAACTTTTGTAGCCAATTTCCCTCCAGGTCCTTTATATTTCTTTTTTTTCCTGGCATCCAGGCAGTGCACTCACTAGTCAGTTACTGAAATTTACCTAGAAATCTAGGTCTGCTGGCTTTCTCTAAGTTTTTGTTTTCAGACTGGAATATCCAGGATTAAGATGTTACTCAATGTGCAGCCATCTTGGAAGTCCCCACCTCCCATTTTTTTTTTTTTTTTATTGTATTTCTTATTTATTTATGTGGACCACCTGGGTAGTTTACTTTCAAGCTTCTTGTTTTGTTTGGATATGGTAAGGACTACCAGGTCAATGCATTTATCCAGGTATGTATAGAATTTGCCTGTGTAAATACTTGCTGTGTCAGTATCTTGAGAAAAACAGTAGTTCAACTTGAATTTAGACAGTTTATCATACAACTGCTGAAGGTTTGTACATTTGAAGTCTTTGACATGAGTGAAATTTACATCTAATTGTTTGGAGATTTTGAATGAAAAGGTTTCCAGTTTCTGATCAGATTTATTTGGAGAAGAGAGTACTATGGCAACAGTTGATATCAATGTCATGTTGGTAAGGACCAGGTCAAGAATATTTTGTTTTCTATGTTCCATGACAATTTGGTCCAAGGGAGTTTTTGTTTATGAAATCAATTAATTTTGGGGTGTAAGCTACAGTTTAGATAAAGGTATCCCAGTTTATTGTTGGATAGTTAAAGTCTTCTAAGATAATGGAATTACTGTTAATTTAAAAAGTTTCTGTAAAACACACATGTATGTGCTTCAAATGCAGCAGGGCAAACTGTTACTTAGACATTTGGCATTGAGCATTGTCACTTTGGTGTAGGTTGGCCATTGATGCATGTTTCTTTTGTTAGATTAGAGGACATTACCTGGGACTGTGCCTAAAACTGCACTTTGGTGAAAGCAAAGGTGGAGGCCCTGGAATGAGTGGTGCAAGCAATCCCTTGCTAAGCCAAGAGTGACTGTCTAGCATCTCCTACTGTGTTGACACATACTGCATCCCCCTAAATTGGCACCAACTATGCAGCCAAATTTTTTAATCCAGTCCTTTTTTCCTTATATTTTGATATCATTCAAGGAGCAGGAAGGATTCTGCTCAAAACTAGGGTCTTAAAGTACAGTTGTGTACACTTATCATAAATGTAGATGTTTGAGTGTATTCACTGTTGCAGTCATCACACTTGGGTTATCTGCCTGCAGGTAGCCCTCAGTTGGCCTGAATACCAGAGTCTTAGTATTTCGGATGCTGTCGCTTCTTCCATGATGTCAGGTTGTCAGGGGTATAAAACAGGCAGCCAACGCCATTACATCAGTTTTTCTTGCCCCAAATGTCAGGAGCCCCCAAATAGGGAGCTAGTATATGGTGGGGAACACCACCAGCAAAAGGTAAATACCAAATGCCATTAGGGATGGCCATAGAGAGGAGAGGTAGAAAGCTAGGGGGCTGGAGGGAGGGAAACCAGGACTGCAACAGCGAATACACTCGGAACATCTACATTTATGGTAAGTGTACACAACTGTACTATGTTCTTCGTGTTTCACTGTTGCAGTCATCACACTTGGGTTGATTCCCAAAGCTGAGGTTGGGTGGAGGCAGTCAAGAAGTGTTAGGGCTGGCTAGTACGCCTTGCAAGACTGCTGTAGCAAATCCAGCCTTGGATTTGGAAAAAATAGGTAAGTGGTAATGCTTGGTGAATGTGTGTACAGAACTCCAGGTTGCAGCTTCCAGAATGTCCCTGGTAGGGACTCCCCTGAGAATTGCTGTAGAGGTAGACGTAGCCCTGGTGGAATGTGTTCTGACCCCTGTGGGGTAGGTTTTCCATGGTGCTTGTAGCAGAAATGGATGCAGTGTGCGATCCATTTGGAAATGGTTTGTTTTGAAATAACCTTGCCCTCTGCCCCTGTAGCAAAGCTGACTAGCAGTTGGTCAGATTTTCTGAAAGGCTTAGTCCTATCAAGGTAGAACCTGAGCTGTCTGTGCACATCCAAGGAGTGCAGGATACTTTCCTCTTTATTCTGAGGGTTAGGGAAGAAGGTTGGTAAATGAATGGATTGGTTTAGTGCCACACTGGACACCACCTTAGGCATAAAGGATGGGTTAGTCCTGAGGGAAACCCTGTTAGCATAGAAAATAATGAAGGGTTCCACAGCCATGAGTACCTGTAACTCAGACACGCTTCTAGCTGAAGTTATGGCTAAAAGCAATGCTGTTTTCCAAGAGAGGAATTTTAACTCTGCTGAGGCAGCAAGTTCAAAAGGGGGAAGCGTGAGCTTTTCTAGTACAAAGTTAAAGTCCCAGGCATTGGTGGGTGCTCTCCTAGGGGGCCTTAAGTTGTTAGCCTCTGTCAGGAACTGTGTGATGAGAGGATGAGAAAATAGAGGTGGCTCAGTATTATAATGAGCTGAGATGGCAGAGGCATGAATATTAATGGAGGAGAAGGATAGGCCTCTGTGGAGTAGCTCTGCTAGGTAATCCAGGATTAGAGGTAAGGAGAGCACTGCTGTGTCCTTTCCTTTGGACTGATTCCAAGAACAATACCTGTTCCACTTTTCGGCATAGAATTTCCTAGTACTAGGCCTTTCTGGCTTCCAGAATGACATTCAGTACCTGTTTGCTGAGGGTTGCTGGTGGGGTATTCAAGGGATAAGCCAGGCTGCAAGGTTTAGGGTTTGCAATTGTGGATGCAAAATCTGTACCTCCTGCTGAGACAGCAGGATAGGAGTCTGGTGTAGGTGCCAGGGTGGCACCATTGTCAGGCTGCGCAGGAGTGGGTAAAAGTGCTGGCGTGGCCAGTATGGGGCAGTAAGAATTGTGCTTGGCCTGTCCTGTTTTATCTTGAGTAGTACTCTAGAGAGAAGGGGCAGAGGAGGAAAGGCATAGATTGAGAGGTTTTCTCATTGAAAGGATAGGGCATCCAGCTTCCAGGCACTGCTGTGAGTGTTCCTGGTGCAGTATTTGCTTAACTGGTGGTTCTTGGGGGAGGCAAAGAGATCCACCTCTGGTGTCCTCACCTCTGGATCAGAAGGTTGAAAGTGTTGGGCTCCAATTTCCACTCGTATGGGTCTAGGAGATGTCTGCTTAAGTCATCTGCCAGTGAATTTTGTTTGCTTGGCACGAATTGAGCTTGTAGATGCACTTGGTTGCTCAAGGCTGTGTTCCATAGGGCCATGGCTAACCTGCAAAGTGGGTAAGAATGGGATCCCCCCTGCTTGTTTATGTACCACATAACTGTGGTGTTGTCTGTTTTTATCAGCAGTTGTCCTGGAAGGATTAGGTGTCTGAAAGCTATTAGAGCATTCTGTACAACTAGTATCTCTTTTTGATTGATGTGCAGGAGAATCTGTCTTGGACTCCAGTGGCCCTGAATGCATTTGCCTGCCATGTGAGCCCACCATGCATAGTCTGATGCATCTGTTGTCAGGGTTTGGGCGTCAAGGGGTAGAGTAAAATGCAGTCCCTTGTTGTGGTTACATGCTTCTGCCCACCAAAGGAACTCTGCCCTTAGACAAGGTATGATAGGAATGACTGTTTCCAGGTCCTGAGAATGTCGGCACCAAAGACTTTTTAAGTACCGTAGAAGCTTCCTCATATGCAGTCTTGCATATGGAATTAGCAGAATACATGAGGCAGTATTTCCCTTGCAGATAGCTGGGTTCTGGTGGCCATTTGTTTGAAGTAGTTTGTCAGATAGATCTGTTTTTCTGAAGCAAGAAATGCCATCTGGGAAGTTGTGTCCAGGCTTGCTGCCAGGAATACAATCTTTTGACTGGGTACCAGTTGTGATTTATTTTCATTGATGGTGTACCCTAATAAAGTGAGAAGGCTTTTTACAAATGCCATGTGCTGAAGTAGCAATTCCTGACTGTCCGCCTGAATCAGGCAGTTATCCAAGTATGGGAAAATTTGGTTATTTCTCTGCCTGCAGTATCCAATGGATGGAGCCAGGCACTTTGTGAATACTCTGGGTGCAGGAGATAAGCCAAAGGGAAGTGCAGAGAACTGATAGTGCATAGAGCCTGCCCTGAAATGTAGATATTTCCTGCATGACTTCCTTATGGGGATGTGCAGATAAGCTTCTTTTAAGTCTAGAGTGACTATCCAGGCATCCTTGGCTAGCATAGGGAGAAGCTGTTGCAGGGTAAGCATCTTGAATTTTGGGACCACCAGAAAGGTGTTGATAATTGAATGATCCAGGATTGGGTGCCAAGAGCCCTCTTTTCTGGGCACCAGGAAAAGTGTGAAGTAGAAACCCTGACCACTTTGTTCTATTGGAACAGGCTGAATAGCTATGATACTGTGCAGGGAAAGTACTTGCTTTTGAGTCTCTGCCCACTGGTTTGGGGGAAGGTCAGGAAACCCACTTGTGGTTGGCTGTGAATGGAAGCAGAATTTGTACCCCTGAGATACAATGTTGAGGACCCATTGGTCCTGAGTAATGGACATCCAGTTTTTGCATGAAGGGCAAGTTTTCCTCTTAGGGGCACAAGCAGTTGGGCAAGGCTGGGAAGGATAATTGAGAAGTCACTGTGAACTTATTCCAATGGGGGCGGCTTACCACTCACTGTTTTTGGGGTGGGGGCACTCCATTGTTTAGATCTCTGCATACCCTGAGACTGTAATCTGGGTGGCCTGTTTCCCCTGGGTCTTGTCTGGGAAGGCCTGGCAGGGGCAGGAAAGGACCAGTTTTTTGGAAGGCCAATGCTTACTGAATCTAGGTGGTTGCACTTGTAAGAATTCTTTAACAGTTTGCATAGATTTAGCTTTTTCTTCCAACTTTTTAATAACCTCTTCTGCTTTGGTGGCAAACAAATGGTCCTTATTTAAAGGAGCATTTAGTAATTTGGATTGGACATGATCTGGCAAGGTTTTGCTCCTTCAGCCAATCACGCCTTCTCAGTACAGAACCAGTGACTGCAGCCCTGCAAGATGCTTCTAGGACATCAAAGCCACACTGCGAAGTATGCTTACTAACTTGGTTTGCAAAATGCTTCAGCTCTAGCAAGTCTTTATTTTCTACACAATCTGTAAATAATACATTTTTTTGTTTAATTAGTTCCATAATATGTTGCTGGTACTTCAACATGTGAAACCGGCAATTCAATGCCCTGATAGCAAGAGTTGCAGAGGTATATACCTTCTTACCCCATCTGTCTAAAGCTCTGGAATCCCTGTCTGAAGGGGTAGGATTTTTGGCTATAGTAGCCTTAATACCTTTACGTGCCTGGGGAATGGTCTGTGGATCAGCAGTAGGATTCTCAAAAAGAAACTTGTGGGAATCGGGTACTCTGTAGTACCTATCAAGTTTCCTAGGGGCTGGAGGTAATGTATCTGGGGTAAGACTGGATTCCATAAAAACATCATCTACAACATGTAGGACAGGGGTGTAGCTAGAGACCTGTGCTGAGGCAACTCTAAAAATTATCTGAGTCTCTTTTTGGACTGAGGGTAGTCTTGGCATTCCCAGTGGAAATGCTCTCTTAAAATATGCAAGGTTTCACCAAAAGAAAAATCCTCTGGAGGGGAGGTAGAGGCAATGGATTCCTCTGCATCTGAATCCTCATAGGCTGATAAAGGGCATGTCCTGATAATCAGAAGGGTCAGAGTCATCAGACTCCTGGTGTGTAGAGTCAGAAGGAAACTCAATTCTTTGTCTCTTAGCAGGGGAAGGCTGGCTTCCCCTAATTAGGGTAATAAGGTCTTCAGCCATTTTAAGCATTTGTTTTTTGGCATGGGAGCTTGAGCATGCACTTTGGTCATCGGGTTTCTAGGCATGGTGCAAACTCTAGGCCTAAGAAACTCTGTAGTTTTGGCTAAAAAAGAAGTTGTTGGCTTGATTCGAACATCGGTAGGATGGAATACACCCTCAGAACCGGTGTCTGCACAGCGGCTCCGAACCTATCCAAGGTAGGGACATCTGCAGGTTCTTCAGTCAAAGAAGCATCTTGCAGCATCCTGGACTCCGAATGGGTCTCAGCAGAGGCCTGTGAATCCATAGAAGCGGGCATCAGGGGCTGAAGAGGCACCTCAGTGAGTACCGGCAGAATGGCGACTAGCTTAACGGAAGCGTCGTTGGCAGTTTTGGTCCTATGCGGTCTGTCTCTGTCTTTATCTTTGTGTTTGTGTTTTCAGAAGATCGGTAGTCGGATGGCTTATAGAAGCCATTTCGGAATACAGACTACGAGCGCGAAAGAATTTACTGACAAAGATAGCCCGACGATGAATGGTTTGGGCCTTAAGGCACAAAACCTATGAGGGACGTCGTGGTCTGGGCCTAAACAGGTGACGCAGTAAGAATAAAAATCTCTGTGAGGTATTTGCTTTCCACAGGCAAGACAATTGTTAACTTTTTCTGACATCGGTTAGAGCAAGAAAAAAGGATCCTCAACAGGGTACTTAGCTTTAGAAGACTTCAGGATTATAAACTCGAAAACAAAAATTTCAGGTAGAGGCCGACCGGTACTTGTGAACTGCTTCTGCTTCAGGCTCCTCCTCAGCAAGAAAGACTGATGTAATGGCATCGGCTGCCTGTTTTATACCCCTGACGACCTGACGTCATGGAAGAAGCGACAGCATCCACCGCAGAAATACTAACACTCTGGTATTCGGGCCGACTGAGGGGTACCTGCAGGCAGATAACCCAAGTGTGATGACTGCAACAGTGAAACACGAAGAACATCTGCATTTGTGGCATGCATGTAGAGCTCTGTCATGTCTGTCTGCTTATCCCCCAGGTCATTCACACCCATATGGATAACTGCAATGTCATAATCATATTTGTTTGGCTTAAGGATCTTTAGGGCTCTTGATATGTTGAAATCTTGGCTCCTGAAAAACAACTAATTTTCACCCTTTGTCCTGCCTCATGAGTTGAATTAGTGTGTCTAACAATAGGTTCATTGGTAAGTACTAGGCTAGCTGCTGTTGGAGGGCATTTTAAATCTAGCCAGTTTCCCTTTTTGTGCTCAAATTAACCTATTCCATTTGGTTAGAGATTGGCCTTATCCATCCCCTGGTTGGTAAGTTATGATGTTCTTCGTTCCCCATTGCTGCAGTCCTTACTATTGGGGTATAGTCAAGGTGAAACATATGCTTAAAATGGCAGAAGATTTGATTATTCCACTCTAGCCATGAAGTCTGAGATATCATTCACCACGGTTAGTGACCCACCATTGTTTTCGCACCTTTGTTCAAGCAGTTTTCTTTAGGGGCAAAAGAAAGACCCCCCCCCCAAGAGACCTACTCTGCTTGGGATCTCCTCAATTTGTGTGAAAAAAAAAAACTTAACCTACTTTGAGCCTGCTACTGCTGAATTGAAATTACTATCATTGTATATATTGTACATACATCTACATTTTTATCCCTAATGAGAATAATTGGATCATACCATATATAATTTGAGGGGACCCATGCATGGTATAAAGCATTTAGGAGCTGTCTCTGTGTATTAATAGTACAGGGGGCAGACCTGAAGTAAATTTTCTGTTTCCTGTTTTCCACCCATAGACTTAAGTTGTGCTTGAAAATGGATAGGGGGTCTGTTCCACCTCAGTGGTATCTTCTGTGAACTATACCTGTCCCTCCAAACCATTCTGCTGATGTTGAAGAAGAGGTTTAGCTCCCTAGACAGAGTATTTCTGATGTCATTTGGCTTGCCAATGTGCAGTAAATAAGTCAATAATGGATCAGAGGATGCCTTGTATGTCAGACACAGGTCACCTCTTAGCAGTCTGTAGGATACAAAATATTGTGAATGAAAGGGTTTGAGTCAGTGCATATAGGACATGTTGTTTAGGTTATGTATACTTTTAATAAGATATCTCTGTGGGTGTTCAGTTGGACAGCTACATGCCAAAGGGGGCATTATATGCAATGATTTTTTGTATATATATATATGACAGAGTCTGCAGTCAGTAGTACACTTTTATTAGAAGGATGTCTAGTTGCACCCATTTAAATGGCTGACCCCTTACTGTGCTTGTGCCAATAGGTGCTGCAGTGTTTGATTTCTGCTAAGTTTTATGTTCACTGGGACTTGGAAACTTTGGTAGGGATTTTTTTTAACAGCATCATTGTATGATAGTTTTCTGTGTAGAATAGAGTGGTGCTTTGTGTTGCTCATGGGTTGTTTTTGTGAAGGGTAGGCCTCCACTTTGGTTAAGTACTTATACCTTCACATATAGACAGTGGAGAGTAAGCAGTAATTCATTCATGATGGCACCAGGCTATTGTTACACTGCCTGTGTAAACAAAGTGCTTTGAAGCTGACAATTGATGATGAACAAATTGGCTAACATTCCAGTTTAGTCCAAGAGTACAATTAATTAATGTGATTTGATTGATTTTTTTAAGAAAAAGTAGTTTAATGGAAATAAAATAAGTCTGATGCTGTAGGAATGTGGCTTAGTGCTGTACAAGTATATTTTATAGTGCATTGTTTGTTTGTGTCTTTCGGCTTTTCCCGGTTAGGGGTTGCCACAGCAGAACTCCGGTCCGCTAATGATTGGCAGTGGATTTTTACGTACCGAGTTGCCAGCTCTGATGCACAACCTTCAACGAAGGTACACCCATTCACACATGTCTCCACGCAGAAGACGCTCTAGCTGAGAATCGAACTGGACAGCGTCTTACTGTGAGGTGACACAGCTACTGCAGCACCACCACCGATATTTTATAGTGCATAAAAGGAATAAATAAAATTACAAGACTATGGTTTAAGAATTATTCTGAAAGGGCTTAATCTGTAATGTAAGATGGAGAAAAATAAGATAAGAATAGCTCCCTGTTGAAATGTTGGCAATAGTAAGGCCAAGTACCAACATGCTGTGGGGGGAATAAAATGGAGAAAAGTGAATCTTAAACATGCTTTTTTCCTTTAAAAAATATTTATTTGAAGGAAGCAAGCCCCCATGCACTCTCAGTGTTGGGGGCAGGCCATTTACACCCCTACCAAATTTTTATACTAACTTTGAGATTACCATCAGAGAAATGGGAATATTCCAAGAAATGTTCATCTTGGCCTGTAAGCCCATTCCTCCCTCCCCAAGCCATTCAGTTTCCATGTTTCAAGATTTACTCTAGCGGGTGCCAACATTTCATATAGTTACCAGTACCATGCATGAATCTAATTAGTAGACAGTGTGTCAATACAGCTACAGTGTCTCTGTGGCTTTGAGAATTAAGTTTCTTTATACAGAATGTCACACTGGAATAGCCTTTAGTTATCTTGTACTGTATGGCACAATATGATAACGATATTCACTGCAATTTATCCCAGTAGAGAAAGCAAAGCTTAGCTAGGAATTTAGCAAGAGGTGTCTACTTCAAGAATATAGTAGCAGTTTAATTCCCTGCAACAGAACCACCCCTACTGATTCTTAGAAGCTAACACATGATCAAAACCTAGCTGGAAACTTATAAAACTGCAGCAAAATTAAGGAAAGAAGACAGAGCAATATAATAAATCAGATACCAAAAAAGAATTCAGCAATGGAGTAACAGGCGGGTGATTTTAAACACTACAAAACATTTTTTAACAAAACTATAAAATTTACTGAAAAACTGAATAAAGTAGCACTTAGCACAAAAAATGTTAGCAATCTCCGAATGCCTGTATGCAGCTTTCTGAAGAGACAAGGATAGCCCAACGTTCGGACAGTATACCAAAGCCTTCGGTTGCAATAGGGATGTCATATGTAACACCTATGGTCTCCATGCAAGGAGTAGGGCATAAAGGTGACTGATGGATGTACATTCCTCAGAACTGAAAAGCTCCAGGTGGAACAACAGTCCAAAAAGTAAGACAGGAACATGTGAGTCCAGAAAGTGAAAGGAAAAACTGTGTGAGTACTCCCAACAGTGAAGAGAAGGATATCTACTGCTGTCCCTCTGTTCACTGTTGCAGTACTGTTTACTTATGGGTTGCATTCTACCCTACAACCCGATATCTGGCCAGTATATAAAAGCTTCAAGATACTGGCAGTACATGGTACATCACACATCTGCTCTGACGTTAGCCGTCTGCACATACCATCCTCAGACCTTTTCTGATGCCATTCAGAAGGTTGACTTCTACGTTCGGATTTCATTTGTGTGTCACTACCTGCTCAGTTAAGTGCCCCTTTTGGGATTATACTTCTTGTTACTGCCATTTGTTTTGTTCATGTCATCCAGGAATGGTAAGTATAGGTGTGAAAGGCAGATTCCACATAAAAGATAGCCATGAGCTCTGTCTTTTTTTGTTTAGGGCCTAGTCACAATCGCTGATCCTGTTCTCTTAGGCCTTTGTGCACAAAACATTGTGCAGTCATCTTTTGGCTCTGAATCTGTCTCTGGAGAATCAGAGGCTCAAACGTCCAGCTGAAGACGTTATAGAGGGTGCGGGGGGGGGGGTCCTTTGGCTGAGCCGAGTTTGAAGGGGAAGGTAAGTAAGCTGAAACCGAAATTCTTTTCCTCTGCCCCTTCTGCCTCAGACACAACCCCTGAGGTTGGTGAAGACCCAGTGGTACCATTGGAGGTCAGATCTGCTTCTTCAACAGGCACCTTTGTGGAAGCTGTTAGAGAAATGTTACCCAGCATGTCCGAGGCTTTGCAGACATCCTTTTTGGGTGATATGGGGGAACCATGGCTCCTTGTGTTGGAGGACTCCTGCAACAACCCTGCCGTTGTTGCTGCAATTAGGGATCTGACTTTGTCTGCCATTGGGCCTATGTTGGGTTCCTCTTCTTTGTCCTTTCTTCCAGAAAACCATGTTAAGAAGAAGCAAAAAAAAAAAAAAAAAAAACTAAGCAACCTAGTGCTCCTTTTTCTTCTCAGTTGGATTGGTAAGCTTTTTCTCAGGTTCTTGTTAAGGTCTTGAAACCTACTTCTCCTCTGCCACTGCTGTCTTCCTCTCCCGACACAGTTCAAGCTGCTGTGTCTCAGGTACTTGATTCCATTTCTGTGGGCTCCTCTTCTGATGATGATTCTTTGGCATATTCCACCCAACTTGCTTCTCCTTTGGAATATGCATCTACAGAAAAGGAATCTAATGGAGGAGATTCCCCTCTGGAGGAAATTGCCTTTGGACAAACCATTAATAAGATGATGGAGTTCTTCAAATGGAATTTGTTCCCAGATTTCTGAAGAACAGAACAGGTACTATGAACTCCTTCAGATAGAGGTTTTCCAACCCTCTGCATTCCTCCAGTCCTTGCAGCTTTCTTAGATGCATTTGCTTCTTCCTCTAAAACTCCAGAATTTCAGGCTCTAGCTCCTAAGAGGCCTGACAGGTTCTACAAGGTTCCCGATGATTGTAGGTCTCTCTACAAGTGCCCCTCTGCAGATCCAGCAGTGATCTCCATAGCTTCAGATAAGTCTCCCCAGTTATCCCCTTCTGCCAAGCTTCTTTCATCTGTTAAAAAGAGCAAGATTCTTGAGAGACTGGTTAAAAAGGTATATACTTCTTCCACTTTAGCTATCAGAGCTATTAATTACCAGAGGCATATGCCTAGGTACTCCTTAGCTCTGCTTTCTCAACCCTTATCTTCCTTGCCAGATTCTGAGGTTAAAACACTCGTGTCTCTTTTGGCTGCTTCCTCTCAGGTTGCTAGGCATACAATTAAATGCAGCAATGATGCTGTTGAGGCATCTTCTGCCTCTGAAGTCTCAACCATGAAGCTCATAACTACAATCATTACCTAATGACATTAAGGCCACGTTACTACATGCTCCATTTGACAAGACTGCTTATTTTGGTTCAGCAGTTGCAGAGCAATTTAAGGCTCTGCAAGAGAAAGGAAAGGAACTCCAAGACCTTAACTCATTAAATCTGAGTGACACCTCCAGGTGCATCTGCAGTTAATTCCTACTGATGCCTCTAGGCATCAAATATCACTTGTTCATATTTGCATCAATAATTCCAAAACCATGCTATGTACAGAGTTTTAAAAGATTTCATCTTAAAGCTTACAGAATGGCAAATTCAGCTGCATTAATATGTGACCTCTGTCTAGTGCAGGTAAAGAGATATTAACAGTTTATATGATAGTAACATATAGATATAATTTTTCACATTTTACTAAATATCTCAACAACCAAGTAATAAAGACAGAACCCCTTAGCCTCATATGAAAGCTCCCAGCTAGATGAATAAAATGCTGCTGATAGTATGTGTGTAATTTGAGTGATTACTGAGATATTGTAAGTTGTTTATAAAATATTACAAATGTAATAGTAGTTGTGTTTACTGTGACTTATAAAATTTGGTTTACAACCTAGAACCTAAGGAATACTTTGTGTCTTTTGGCTTTTTCTGGTTAGGGATAGCCACAGTGGAACTCTGGACCGCTAATGATTGGTAGTGGATTTTTATGTATCGGGTTACCAGCCCTGATGCACAACCTTCAACGAAGGCACGCCCCATTCACGTATGCCTCCACACAAAAGACACTCTAGCTGGGAATCGAACAGGACAACGTCTTGCTATGAGGTGATAACACTACCGCAGCACCACCACTGCAGTCTTAAGGAATACTACTACTATAAAAATAGTTTGTGCTGAAGAATTTGCCATTTACACTTCTTTCATAACTACTATTGTTCCAGAGGTATGAAAATTTATTTGAAATGTGAGAACATAATTTGATTCGGTCAAAAGTCTTAGGCTCCACCCACTGGAAGTTACACTGCAAACTTCCTGAGCTCTGTGACACCCCTGCAAGGAGCCTCAATCCTCACCACTAGTACCAGTGAGGGAGGATGACAAGTACACATGCAGTAAAGTACAATTTCCCTTAGGAGCACACAGAGATCACAGTCAGTCTGGGGCTGGTTTCTCCCTCTCTGTCCAGATCTCCAATAAGACTCCCCGCTGGCACTGCTCTAGGGTTAAGATCTCAGCTGAGTGGTCAAGCCAAAACCTCCAGCACCCCTCTCTGTCCAACCAGTGCTTTGTGTCCCTGCCCAAGTAGCTGATACACACACACACTTTGAGATTTGATTTAAATGCAAGCACACAGACGCTCCTGGGGAAGGCTGGCACCGGGTCACTAGTTATGCCCCCTTCTGCCTAGACTATGAGGTAGTACCAGCTGCCACTAACCACTACTTATCAGCTACTATAAGGCCCTTCCCAAGTGGTGACCAGTTCTATGTGTAATGTTACTGTTATCCAAATGGTGTGACCAACAGCAAGGCTATTGGAGTGGCCTGTACAGTGTCACCAAATACACATGCAAGTAACCTAAGAGCTTAAATATCTCTAAACAAACCAGTCGCAATTAAAAGTTTTAAATTTATTTAATAATAAAAGCACAAGGCAATACTCAATAACTCAACCCAGTGACAACAGAGTTCAGAATCACAGGAAATATTTTAAAACAACATTGTAGGACAGTCTCACATAAATACAGAAAACATTTAAACTAATCTTACTATATTCCTATCTCTAAGAGATTAGTATAATCTAGTACTTGCTATTAGCAAGGCAGAAGTGCTGAATGGATGATCTGAAGTTGTTAATCTTCTTCCTATTCATCACTGATGGGTCCAGTTCCGAGCCCTCGGAACCGAGTCGGCCTTATACCAAGCTTGCATGCACCAAAAACTCTTGAGCTAAGCTGCTACCCACAATGCCCTTCACTTAGTTACCTCAGATTTCATTTGCCGCACAGCCATATAGCAGGGTTTCACCGAGCTCTCCAGCTAAGTGTATATTTTTCAAAATTTTATAAGTATTTGTGAGTTTTTCTCTTGTCAAATTATTATTTTTCTCTAATTACTCACTCAGCTCTACCCATAGGTATCTCCTTTCTGGTACCATTGTTGGTATTTGCCCTCTTTACCCTTGTGGTATTCCCAATGCCATTGTTGGTATTTCCCTCTCTCTCTCTAACTTTCCTTTTGAACCTGCTGCGACATGTGATCTAAAATTCTTGTCATGGAAGTCCTTGTTTTTGGTGGCACTCACTTCAGCCAGATGAATATCTGAGTTGCAAGCCTTATGCATCAAGACCCTTTATCTGACCTTCCATAAGGACAGAGTATCACTGCGTACTAATCCATCCTTTCTCCCCAAGGTGGTTTCCGACTTTTCTATTAACCAATCCATTGAGCTCCCTGTTTCCTTTCCAAATTATTCAAGCAAGGGAGAATATTGTCTGCATTCAATGGATATTCATAGACAACTGCGTTTCTACCTGGACAGAACTAAGTCATTTCGCAAGTCGGACCAATTTTTCATTTCCTTTTCTGGTCCTAGAATGGGGTGTGCAGTATCTAAAGTTACTTTGTCAAAATGGCTCAGGGATTGCATTATCTTCTCATATTTACTTACAAATGAATCTAAGCCTGCTCCAAATCAAAGCTCACTCAACTAGGGCTATTGCAGTGTCTGTTGCCTTCCACTCTAGGGACTCCATGGATGACATCTGTGCAGCAGCCATTTGGGCTAAACCCCATACCTTCATCAAGCATTACAAGTTAAATCTGATCTCCAGGGGCAGAGTGGCCTTTGGATCAATGGTTCTCAGGAATGTTCTTCCATAAGGGCCACCCAGGTTCTCAAAGTAGCTTGGGATTCTGTCCCATCAGTGATGAATAGGAAGAAGATTAACAACTTCAGATAAAGAAGTTATGTCTTACCATAACATTCCATCTGAGTTGTTGATCTTATTCCAGTCATCACACCCTCCCACCGGCCCCCACCAAAGGCTCCTGGCAGATCTTCTGGTGTTTCAGGGTTTCTGCACAGAGATGGCCTCTGACTTTCTGTTTCTTCTATATGTTGTATGCAAATTCGATCTGAGATAACTGAGTGAAGGGCATTGTGGGTAGCAGCTTAGCTCGAGAGTTTTTGGTGCACGCAAGCTTGGTATAAGGCTGACTCGGTTCCGAGGGCTCAGAACCGAACCCATCAGTGATGACTGGAAGAAGATCAACAACTCAGATGGAACGTTATGGTAAGACATAACTTCTTTTTTTTCAGGTCCAAAGACAAGACACAAAATGCAAAGTCTCTGAGAGGGTTTCCAAATTAATATCAAGACATTACTACTGGGTTAGCTGGATGACACCACTTTTTGTCACCTCTGCCTTCATTTCCCAGGCTAACAGAAACTTAAAATTTAGCACCTCTGTGTCAAAAATACTGATCTCTCAGAAATTTGCTTAGAACTGGAAGTTAAACACATTTAAATTTGAAACCTGTAATTATTTTTGTTTCCAGACAATAGCAAGAAACCTTTAGCTGTAGACATCCTATCTCCTAGCTGCCTTGAAACGGAGGTAAACAGAATCATAAAACTCTCGGCTTTTCTTGAGGGTTTGTGTTTCAGCCTCTACCATCAAGACATGTATTTGCATAGGCATATAGTTTATATACATTTCTGTTCTTTTCCAGTAGGGTACACTGTGGTTACATTCTTGAAGCTCAGTACGTGACATAAAGTTCAACACACATCCACTTTATAGTTTTCTTACATTTGTAAGACAAGGATATGGATCATATTAATATTCACAAATGACATGAATTATTTGCAAAATTCCAGCTAGTTGAGCTGGCAGCCTCACAAGCTCCATTGGAGTGAATGGGTTAAATACCTCTTTGTTTCACTGGTCCCTAAATTTCATAATAACTTTCGTCTCAAAACAACTTTTGTTAGGAGACCAGCACGTTCATCTTTTTCTTCTGCTTCTAGTTCTAAGAAGTCTTCTAGAAGACCCCCTCAGTCGAAATCATCTTCTTCAGTTCCCTCTTCTCAGCCGTCTTTTCAGGCCAGACCCAGTTCTCTCTGACTACCAAGGTTTTCTTCCAAGTCATACCCCTCTCTTTCTCTTTCTTTTCCAGCCTGGATAAGGCTCACTCAGGACACTTGGGTTTTGTCCATTATTCAAAAAGGTTATTTCATGACTTGGGAGAATCTCCCTCCTTTCAGGGGTATTCCACGGCCCCCCTCCTGTCAGATGCAGCTTTTTCTGGACCTTCTTTCTCAACTGAGGCCTCAGGGCACCATACAGCCTGTTCTTTGGTTTTTAGTCAAGAATGTTTCTGGTCCCAAACAAAATGGTCCTTGGAGACCATTTCTAGATTTTTCCCACTTATGCACTTTCCTGCAAATTTTTTCTTTCTGAATGCTGTCTCTGTAAACACCTTTTCCTCTCATTTCATGGCTTCTCTGGATCTCAAAGATGCCTACTTGTATATTCCTATCCATCCTCTATACAGGAATGTTTTATGTTTCTTGGTGGGTTCTTTGTTCATTCAATTTTCTGCATTGCCTTTTGGTCTTTCCACTGCCCCAAGGGTGTTCACAAAGTGCCTAGCTCCTGTCATTGCCTTTCTGAGGGTCCATGGTATTCAGGTTTTTCTCTGATTGGACAAACTGCTTTTCCTAGTAAACAACTCCAATCTTTTGTCTGTAAATCTAGAGAAGGCCATTCATATCCTTCAAAAACCTAGGCTTCACCATCAATTTTAAAAAATCCAGTTTGACTCCATCTCAGGATCCCATTTTCTTAGGGTACAGATCCAGGGCAGACCTTATGAAGGTCTTTCTACTAATAGACAAGGCTCTACTTCTCATTCACTTCTTAGAAACTGTCTTGACTCTTCCAGTCATCTCAGACAGGGAGTTCCTGAAACTCCTAGGTATCATGGCTTCCAAAACTCCCATGCTGCCCTTTGCAAAACTCCACATGAAGAAATTTCAGTGGTTTCTAAAGACTAGCTGGTCCCAGCATGCTCACCCACTAGATGCCATGATTCTACTTATTCCATGTTTGAAATCAGCACTCCTTTGATGGATTTAACAGTTTTCTTTGAATCCAGATCATCCTCTTCTTCTGCCCCAGCCTTTTTAACACCTCTTCACAGATGCTTCAGACATGGGCTGGGGGTGACCTTTGCTTCCAGGAAAGTTCAGGGTCTGTGGTCTCTATCTCAGAAGAGAGACCACATCAACATCAGGGAAATGAGGGCTCTGCTCTTAGCTTTACAAATTTTCTACCCAGGCCCTCTAAAAATCCTTACAGACAACACCACTGTCCTATGTTACATAAATAGGGGGTACCAAATCTTACCTTCTATGCAGGCTGGCAATGAAGGCATGGGAGCTAGCCATTCAGTACAAGGTCACTCTTCATGTTGTTTATCTTCCATCTGTTCAAAATGTTGTGGCAGACCCATTAAAGTGGACCAAGACACAATCCCACAAATGGATGTTTGATAGGGATGTTTTGGGACCTGATTCATCGGTGGGGTACTCCACATCTGGATCTATTTGCCACACCTCAGAGCAGACAACATCCTCTCTCTTATGTCAAGACCTGTATCCTCTGGCTTGGAAGCTGGACGCCCTTTCTTTCTCATGGAAGGGGATGTTTCTTTATGCATACCCCCCTTCCCCTCTCATACAGAAAGTCCTGCTGAAGATTCAACAGGACAAACAAACTCTTGTTGGTGACTCCCTTTTGGCAAAGACACCATTGGTTCCCTCTTCTGCAGTTAGCCAAGGGCCATCACCACAAGTTGCCTCACTGGATGGATCTACTCATGCAGGACAAGGAATCCTTACTTCAGCCACATCTGTCAACATTACAACTGACTCTGTGGGTGATCAACTTCTGATCCCTTTCAGGCACCTTTATTCTGAGGATGTGTTTGGGGTTTTGCAGGAGGCCAGGAAACCCAATGCAAGAAAGTTTTATTTCCAAATGGAGAAGATTTTGTATCTGATGTCTTAAAAGAAATCTAGATCCATTTACTGTGGACATTCCTGTTGTTTTACCTACCTGTGTGATCTTCTAAAAAGTGGCTTACATTCTTTTGTGAAAGTCAACTGTTCTGCTCTTTCTGTTTGCCTGCTGTTGTCACCTGCTTTAGCTTCCAGATTGAAAGTCAAGCTTTTTCTTAAAGGTGTCCTACATATTAAGCCCCAAAGGAAACCATTCCCCTCTCTCGGGACCATAATTATGTCCTGGAAAAGTAGACTCTGCCTCCCTTTGAGGCAGCAGGTTCTGCTTTCCTAAAGTTTTGTTCCTGGTTGCCTTGACATCTGCTAGGAGGGTCTCCGAGTTACAGGCCTTGATGATATCTCCACCCTTTTTGTTTTTTCACAAGGACAGAGCTTCCATGCAAACGAATCCCCCTTTTATGCCAAAGGTAGTGATTGACTTGTCTCATAATCTATCCGACTGCCTACCTTCTTCCTTTCTCCTCAGTCCTCTAGTGAAATAATTTTGCATTATGTTAGATGTACACAGACAACTTAGATTTTACTTGGACAAGACTAAAGCTATTAAGAAGTCAGATCAGCTTTTTATCCCAGTGCTCTGGGTCTACCTGTTTCTAAACAGACTATTTCTTGGGTTTCTAAAACTATTGCCTTTTGCTATGATTTCTATGGTAAGTATTTGACCACTTCTGCCAGAGTAGGGGCCACTAGATCTGTGCCTTCCTCAGGGGCTTTCTTTAAGGGTCTGGCTACTAACTCCATTTTGGAGGCTGCTACTTGGTCTTCTGTGCACACTTTTTTATAAACATTACTAATTGGACTCTATTTCTAGGTCCAGAACAGGGTTTGGAAGGGCTATTCTCCATGGGTTTCTCAAGACTTCTTTCTTGCAGCCTTCTTCTGTTCCTTCCATCAATCTAGGTTCCATTTAAGCTTTGGCACACTCCCATATGTAAAGAAGACTGCAACAGTGAATAGAAGGACACAAGGTAGTTGTGAAAAATCTTACCATAACCATAGATGTTCCTCTCTTTTATGTTACAGTATTCTGTCCCCCTGCATTTTATCTCTTCCCTGGATGACTTTTTGTTTTCCTTTCCTGTTCCTCATGGGGCATTCTAGTTCTGAGGATGGTTCATGCAGATGTCCTTTTATGGCTGACATTGTCAAAGCAGACTTGTGTCGTCCCACATACTGGCAGTAGCTTGAAGCTTTTGTATACTGGCCAGACATTGGGTCATACGTGGACTACAACCCATATATAAAGTATACTGCAACATAGAAGAGAAAGACATATGTATGGTTATGGTAAGAATTTACACTACTGTACTATGTCCTTCCATATTACTGTTTCAGTATTCCTTACATTAGGGAGAGTGCAAAAGCTCAGGAGGAAGGCCCAGCACAGTGCTCAAGAAAGCCATGCAGGATAGCCCTGGCAAATCCAGCTCTATCCCTGGAAACCACATCTAATTTATAGTGCCTGGTAAAAGTATGCACAAAAGACCAAGTAGCTGCCTCAAGGATGGAGTTGGTATTCAGTCCTTTGATAAAAGCACCAGAAGAAGCCACAGCCCTGTTAGAGTAAGCCTTAACAGAAGAAAGGCTTTTCCTATAAAAAAGAGTAACAAAGAAAATGGCCTTAGAGATCCAGAAAGAAATAGTTTGCTTAGAAACAGCCAAACCTAAAGATCTAGAATGAAAACAAAAAGTTGCTCAGATTTACAAATGGCTTTAGTTTTATCTAAATAATATCCGAGTTGTCTATGCAAATCCAAAGTATGAAGAACCTATTCACAAGCAGACTGTGGAGAAGGGAAAAAGGGTGAGCAAATGAATAGACTGTTTAAGAGACAACTCATTAACCACCTTGGGCATAAAAGAAGGCTTAGTACAAAGAGACAACACCCTGTCCCTATGAAAAACTAAAAAGTAGGTGCAGCCATGAAGGGCCTGAAGCTGAGACACCCTTCTAGTTGAAGTAAGGGCCAAAAGAAGACCAGTCTTCCAAGTACAATGCTGTAAGAAAACTGAAGGTGCAAGATCAAAATGAGCCTGAGTCAAATTTTCCATGACAAAATTAAGGTCCCGTGAAAGAGAAATAGGCTTCCTTTGAGGCCTAATATGAAGGACATCTTTAAGGAATTGTTTGACCTCAAATCTAGAAGTCAAAGGCAGAAATAGCTGACAGGTGGGCTTTACTGAAGAATATGCCAATACAGCATTGAGCAACTCACACAAATAAGTGAGAACTAAATCAATTTCCACAGAAAGTGCATCCAGGTTACGAGCAAGACAAAGAGAAGATCTCCTCCATTTGGATAAATAAGATTTCCTGGCCTCCTGCAGAACCTGAAGCACATCCTTAGAAAAAAGGTGCCTAAAAGAGATCAAAACCCTATCACCCACAGTGTCAGTTGAAGAGTGAACATGGGGATGGATGAGAGACCTCTTGTTTTGTGTGAGTAGGTCCACCCTGTGAGGTAACATGTGATGACTGCCCTTTGCTAAATGCAGAAGAGGGAACCAATGCTTTCTGGGCCAAAAGGGAGTCACCAACAAAATTTTGGGAGCATCTTGTTCTACCTTAAACAGGACCCTCGGTATGAGAGGAAGGGGAGGGAAGGCATAAAGAAACATCCCCTTCCAAGCCAGAGGACACGGGACTCTAGTGCAAAACAGAGGAACTTGTCTGTTCAGAGTTGAGGCAAAAAGATCTACCCGAGTAATACCCCACTGGCAATGTCCAGAAACATCTCTGTGAACCATCCTCTCATGAGTCTATTATTGTGCAAAACAGAGGAACTTGTCTGTTCAGAGTTGAGGCAAAAAGATCTACCCGAGTAATACCCCACTGGCAATGTCCAGAAACATCTCTGTGAACCATCCTCTCATGAGTCTATTATGGACCTGCTCAGAAAGTCTGTCACAATGTTCTAATCTGAAGAAATATAAATAGTCTGAGGAGTCACCAGATACTGGACAACTAGATTCCAAACCTGAGCAGCTAGTCTTCACAAGAAGATAGACCATGTTCCCCCTTGCTTGTTGCTGTACCACATCACTATGCTATTGTCTGTGAATATTTTTGACGGGCCATAGATGTAATAGAGAATGGAAGGCCTTAAGAGCCAGAAGAAGAGGCTTTGATATTGATATGGCCCTCCTTTTGATAAAGAGACCAAAGGCCCTGAACCTTCAAAGAGCTGAAGGAATCTCCCCACCCCATGTCTGAGGCATCTAAAAAGTGTTCCTGAGCAGGGACTCGAGGCTAAAAAGGAAGTCCTGGGTTGAGGGACACTTGATGAATTTACCACTGAAGCTCTAGCTTGAGAAATTTGAAAGTGCAAAGAATGAGAATGTTGAAGCCAGACTTACTTTAGGAACCACTGTAGCTTTTTCATATGAAGTCTGGCAAGAGGAAACACAGGGATGGTGGAAGCCATGTATCACACAGCCCTGGCTATAATGGAGGCCAGAGGAAGAAAGGATTGAAAGAAAGCAATCAGATTTAAAACCTTGGGAGGAGACAGGGATGCCAGCATTAGAATGGTCTGGAGCCTGCATCCAAGAAAAACATGACCCTGAGAAGGAGTCAGGATTTTTGGAAATTCACTGTAAACTCTAGGCTTTGCAGGAGACAAATAGCATAGTGAAGATGCGGAAGCAAAGTCGCTGGAAAGGAAGCATGAATGAGCAGGTTGTCCAGATAAGGCAAGAGCTGTACTCCCCTCATCCTGCAAACAGCAATTACAGGAGCGAGGCATCTGGTGAAGACCCTTGGATAAGTAGAGAGGCTAAAGGGCAAAGCAGAGAACTGAAAATGCAAGTAAAAGATAAACAATTTCTTGAAAAGGGGGTGAATAGGGATGTGGATGTAGGCATCCTTGAGATCCAGAGAGACTAGAAAAGCCTGAGGTAGAAGATGAGGAAACATGGTTTGAAGGGATAACTTTCAAAAGGAAGGAACCTTCAAAAAGGTGTTGTGCTGAGAAAGATAGGGAATTGATCTCCTGGTGCCTTCTTTTCTGGGAACCAGAAACATTCTGGAATAACACCCTTCCTGTTATGAGGAGCTGAAACTGCTTGGATGGTTCCTTGAAACAAAAGGCTCTGTAGAAAATCTGGAAAAATGGGTAGCTGTTCCTGAGGAGGTTCAGGAATGCCTAAAAAAAGAGGGAAGAGATTTCCAGACCATGTAATACCCACAATGAATGATGGACAGAGCCAAGAATCTGAGTCATCCTTAACCAATTGAGAAGGGACAGGGAAAGATGGAGAGAGAGAGAGAAACTTGGCTTAGGAGGGAGGGAAGAATATAGACCACACCTGGTTTATCTGGAAAAGGCTTCTGATCTATAGGAATCTGAGTAGACTTAAAGGAGGAGCCCTCCTAGCACCTTTTTTACACTTGGGAGCTGGGCAAGACTGTCTACGGAGAAAGGCAGACTTGGTAGGATAATTTCTCTGAAATTTGGGAACGGGAAACATAATATGTTTTAATTCCTGCATAGCTTTACACTTTTCTTGAAGAGATTTAAGCTCAGCAGTTGCAGAATCAAATAGAATTTTATTGTCAAGAGGAGCATCCATCAGCTTGGCCTTAATATCATGAAGCACAGGCTGAAGGCGAAGCCAGGAATGCCTTCTCAACACAGAACCAAAGGCAACAGCTCTAGAAGAGGTATCAGCTGCATAATAATTACATTTAATGGAATGGCAAGCCACTTAAGAAGAGGACCCCAATAAAGAGAGGGCCAAAGCCTTCTCCTCAGAATTAGAAAGTCCAAAATAACTTGAAGGGCCAAAACATACCTAGTCATAGGTCTGGTAATTCATAGCCCTAAAGACCAGAGTAGCAGCAGTGTACGCCACCGTACCCAATCTTTCCATGGCTCTGCTGTCCTCTGACAAGGACAGCAAAGCCATGGAAAGATTGGGTAAGGTGTACACTGCTGTTACTCTGACAAGGGCAGCAGAGTAGCAGCAGTGTACATCACCTTACCCAATCTTTCCATGGCTCTGCTGTCCTTGTCAGAGGGCAGCAGCTTAGTTGAAGGTAAAAGCTTAGAGGGCTTAACAGAAATAACAGAATGGCCAGCAGAGGGCCATTTATAAAGAAATGTATAATCATCAGGCACCTTATAAAACCTATATTTTTTTAGGAGTGGGGGGGGGGGCTAGGAATCAGGAGCCTGAGAAGCTGTAGAAAAAGTGTCCAACAGGGCATCAAAAACAGGAGGAATGGCAGAGGGCATGGGAGACTTCATGTGAAGTAGTTCATAACATCAGAAACCTGGGGACAGTCCCACTTAAAAAATCCATCATACGGGAAACAGTATCCTCAAAGGAAATCTCCTCAAAGGGAGAATCTAGACTAATAAAATCCTCTTTCCCAAAACTTTAATTGAAGGGAAAGGGAATCTGGGAGGAATAGGCCAAAAATTCTTCATCAGAATCTACTTCCTCATTAGAAGAGTCCTGCTCCCTAGACCTCTTAATAGGAGTAAAAGACCAAGGGGAGCAGAGACAGAGACCCCCCCCAAGAGGGCTTCAAAGCCATAAGAGGATTACCCAATCCCTGTGTGAAATCCTGCCATTCACGCTGAAGATCCTTAGGAGTAAGGGAAATTTTGCTTTGTCGTCTGCTTCTTTTTCAGAGGGATGTCAGCCCTAAACATCTTAGATGGCTTGGACCCCTGCTAACAATCAGTGTAGTGGGAATCTCCTCCCTAACAAGGATCTATGAATACTCCCCTAGGCCTTTGGGTTCCCCCTGAACATCCAAAATGGATGTTTGCAGAGCCTCCAAGGGGGTGCGAGAACCCGGTTCCATGCTGACCTCTGAAGCCGTCATGGCAGAGGAATCAGACTGAAGAACCAGGTGACCCTCTGGTCTTTCACCAGCCTTGAGAGAGATGTCCTGGGGAAGCAGTACAGCCAAAGAATCCAAATGAACTGTCTTGGTCTTCTTTTCAGATGGCTGAATGGTTCTGCCACAGTACCCTTGGCCAACAATTTAGGATGTTGATTCTCTAGGTAAATAGCTAAAGAGGAGAGATGACTGCATAGAGTTTTAGGGACAAATGCTTGACAAATAGGACAAGACATAAGTACCTAAGCAAAACAAACACTGCTCAGGATGGTCCTTATGGGGAAATCTAGTCTGTCACACTGGCATTTCTCCATTTGACATGTAATCCAACAACCACAAATAAGATAAGCAAGAAAACCCCAATGGGGCATTTATATGAAATCAACTTGGTAACCAACAGATGAAAGAGCGTTTAGATGATCAGAGATGACATTTGGATTGGTAGCAAACAAGTTCTGAGGAAAGTATGTCTGTACATCACCTTTATGCCATGCCTGGGGAGCATATGTGTGACATACAGTGTCCTTATTACAACCCAAGGCTTTGGTATACTGGCTGGACATCAGGAAACTCTTAATGTAAGGAAGAAAGATACCCAGACAGTACCAATAGTAGCAAGAGCAACTGGTCTTATAAAAAAAGAATTTACAATCGTATTTAGATATGTAACACTGTACGAATTGCAGAAGGAGTCATTACTGGGCACATTGCGGGTGCTGCGAAGAGCACTTTTGGCTAACATCAAAGAGTGAAACAATACTAATTTCATGAACTTTAATCATACTTTGACTTAGGAATGGGGTCTATTCCTGTCATAGTATTAGAAACCCAAAAGACTTGCAGAAGTAAAAAAATAAGGAATACTTTAACAGTGATATGGAAGGACATCTACTTTGCCAAGAGAGATCCTAAAATACATTATAAGAAAAGGAAAATTCCCCTGTGAGGCCTCAATTTGGTAGTAGGCCCCTGTGATTATATTCCACTCACCCACCCCTGAAAAGACTCTCTCTTTTCTTCCCATTCTAGGAAGCAATAACTTCGGACAAATGAGTCTTAAGCATTATCAAGGAGGGTTATGCTATATCTTGGGAAAGCAGCGAATCCTTAGTGGGAATACCCCTACCTCCTCCCAACCAGATACACCTGCTAGACTCAATCATACAAGCTTTTTAGGAAAGGGATTTTACTCGAGGATCTTTTCTACCCCAAGAAAAGAGGGTCATTGGAGACCTATCCTGGACCTCTCCTGGATAAACACCTTTCTTGAGAGTTACCACTTTCAAAATGCTTTCTACAAATTCTTCTAGCCTTCCTGGTATCCTTAGACCTAAAGGATGTTTACCTGGATATTCTCATCTGTCCTTCCTGCAGAAAATATTTCAGGTTCTATACCATATCTTCACATTTTCAGTTTACTGCTATAGCTCATGTTGTTTCCCATTAAAGACAAACAGGCAGGGTAGTTTTTTTTATGCTTTATTACGCAGAAACACATCAGGATGGATAGCAGCAGTACAAAATATAAACTAACTGATTGACAGACTACACAGACATGCATGCTTACATCTCAACAGCTTACTGCAAAATGGTAGTTAGGCACGCACATGCTCAGTATTTATACACTTGTGCAAGCTCCTAGAAAGCTTCTTAAATTGTATACATACATATTGATCTAAATCCTCCCTCTTTAATGAATTGCTCACAATATAAAGACATTCATAAAGAAACATGCAATTGTGCAGACAAGAAATAAGCACAATATTCATATCCAAGTTACCGTGTATCTGGAACATGGTCTGGAAATGCAACCTGATCTAGTTATATAGCAAACAGAACTGGTTTTAGCAACATGGACAGTCATAGGTGAACAACTTGCTTCAGGAGTTTCTGAATTCTTCTCAGGAACAGGGATATTTACTGGAACTGGAATACTAGATAACTCACTCTGAGATGGTCTTTTTCGCAGGTATGATACTGAAATATAGGCTCAGACACCCAGACCAAATGTTTCCAATTCCACCATGTACAATATCGGCTCTGGACATATATTCTTCATGACACCGATCCGATCAAAACATTTGGACATCTGCATCCTCACTATCTCCCCCGGATTGAGTGGTTTGCTGGTCATCATAAAAGGACTTATGAGATAGACGCTTCTTTAACAAACTGGCTTTCACTGATCTGTTCATGACAAATGAAACCAATAGTGAACTACTAATTAGTAGTGTGGTTCTGGTTTGTCTCGACAGAAGTCTCTGTGCAGATCAACCAAGATTTTTATCACAAGGAACATTTCTGAGATTCAAAAAACATTACTATTGTCTCATTTTGACTTCTATAGTAATTATTTCGCACTTTGAGCTGCACATTCTGCCAAACCATTTGACTGCAGGTAGTCAGGGCTGCTCATGACATGAGTAAAGTCCCACTCATCAGCAAATCTTTTGAATTTCTGGCTTGTAAACTGTGTACTATTGTCAGAAAACTGTGTGGGCTACCATGGACTGCAAAATAATGCTTCATCTTAGTAATGACAGTACTGGATGCTAGATTAGTAAGTAGATCAATCTCAAACCAACTGGAATAAGAGTCTACTAACACCAAGTAATGTTGACTATTCCATTCAAAAATGTCTGTAGCTACTGTTGACCAAGGTAGTTAAGAAATCTGGTTTAGCTGAAGTGGTTCTGTTGATGTGGCTTTGTACTGTTACATACAGAACAAAATGAAAGTACTGTCTCAATATCCTGTGAGACAGAAGGCCAAAAAACTAGATCTCTCTCCCTTCTTTTGGTAGGATCAGTTTCTGGGTGGCCACGATGCAAAACAGTAATGTAATCTTGTTGCAAGGACTTTGGAACAATCACTTTTGGACCTTTCATGATGATACCATTGTCAAACAAAATCTCACCTCTGTAAGGAAAATAAAGTTGTAGGTCAACTGGTAAACAAGTCTGCTTTGACGCCCATCCTCAAATGATAAACTGGTTGAGCTTTTGAAGAACTAGATCTGAGGCTGTATGACTTCTAACCTCAAGATGTCTGGAAGAAAAATTTCTCAGTTCCATGACTTCAAAATCAAGTTTCTCATTTTCATGCTGTACAGTGGTACTTCTGGGTGAGGAAGTTTGCCTTTCATGTAGACAAGACTGAAATTATACTTTTGCATCATGTGTTACAATCTGGCTGGAGCTGTATACATAGGCTTTCTCAAAACAGTGACTAGAGGTTGGTGATCTGTTTCAGTCTGGATAGGTCTACCATAAATATAATCATGGAACTTCGAACATGCAAACACAATTGCAAAGAGTTCTTTATCTGCGCAAATTGCATTTCAGTTTGGGTCAGAGTTCTGGATGCATAGGCTACTGATCCACTTTCTTGAAGAATGACTGGACCAAGACCAAATTTCAAAGCATCACAAGAAAGAGTAACTGGTTTGTGTACATCATAGTATCTGAGAGTTGGTGGATTGGCAATTCTCTGTTTCAGGACATCAAATGCTCTTTGGTGGTGTTTTAACCATGACCAGGGTATGTCTTTGTGTCAGCTCCCAAAGTGGTGCTGAAAGTTGTCTCAAGTCTAGAATGAACTTGCCTAAGTAATGTCACTTGTCTGGTCAGGATAAAGCAGATGAACATTTGTGGGTTCTGTTCAAGCAGCTTTATTACACACAAACATCAGAAATGACACTTATAAACAGACTGACTACCGCACTTATAAATGTTAACACTCTGGCTGTTTTCTCAAAATAGCACTGCTGCCTGCATGTGCTCTGTATTTATATGCAAGTGCTACATCTGGAAATGCTTCTTAAAAGTACATACATATGCTCTGATCTACATCTTCCCTCTTTGAGAAATAGTCCTTATATGCAACTATACAGAATTATTTGACAAACAGTCATACAAAATTAGACACATATAAAACAATTATGTCCAAGTTGCTGTGTATTTTACATTAGGTCTGGAAATACGACTTGACCATGTAACATAAAAGTCAGAATTAGATCTAGCAACAGGGACTGTCTTCAAGGAATATTCAACTTTGGGGACATCTGGGACATCATCAGGAACAGGAATGGATACTGCGACCTTATCTTCAGTATGAACATTGTCTGGGTTGCTCTGAGCTCACATCACAGGTACTGTACAATGCTGCAATATCATTTTTGATACAGGAAGAAGATGGCTGTGGTCTCTCCTGTACTCTATCACCTCAGATTCCACTAAGTAGGATCTCGGCTAGGTACGTATACTCTCACTTGACCAATTTGATCAAAACTTTTTGCTGTTTGCATTCTCACTGTCTCTCCTACTTTTAACGGAAGAAGAAATCTGCTCATTTTATCATACCTGGACTTCTGAGAAGAACGCTTTTTAAAAAGTTGGGCTTTGATTGCTCTGTTGTTTTTAGCATTAGGCACCAAAAAACTAGAGCTGATAGGCAAGGTTGTTCTGGTTTTCCTAGAGAGAAGTCTCTGAGCAGGTGAGCTAAGTAGATTGTCATGGGGTATTTCTGAGATTAAGTAAATTCAAGAAGATATTGGCATTGTCAGACTTTGACCTCTCCAGTAATTGCTTTGCACTCTGCATGTTCAGCAAAGCCGTTTGACTGAGGATATTCAGGACTCCTAGTAACATGGATAAAGTCCTACTCTTTAGCAAATCTCTGAAACATTTGACTGGTAAATTGAGAACCATTGTCAAAAATAACTTTGTGTGGGGACTACCATGGACTGAGAAATGATGTTTTATCTTAGTAATAACACCACTGAATGTTAGGTAGCAAACTGATCTCAAACCAGTTCGAATAAGAGTCTACCAACACTAAGGGATGTTGACTGTTCCACTTAAATATGTCATTTGCTACTGTTGACCAAGGTAGTTCAGGAATTTGGCTTAGCTGAAGTGGCTCTTTTTTGCAAATGTGGCTTAGTACTGTTACACACACTGAACAAGAATAAAGCACTTTATCAATGTCTTTTGCTAGACAAGGCCAAAATACTAGTCCTGTCACCCTTCTTTTGGCAGAATTGGAACCTGGGTGGCCACAATGTAAAATCTGTATGTATTCATGTTGTAAGGAAGTAGGAACAATAACTTTTGGACCTTTGAAAGTGATACCATCTTTCATCAGCATCTCATCTCTGTATGGAAAGTAAGGTTGTACTTCTGGCAGTACACAGGATTGCTTTGATGGCCATCCTACACTGATGAAGTGGTTGAGCATTTACAAAATTGGATCAGTCTTTGTATGGTCTTGTAGCTCATTAAGTCTCGTGGTAGAAATATTACACACTTCCATGACATCAAAGTGAAAATTCTCTGCATCAAGCTGTTCTGTGGTATTTTTGGGTTATCTGGATAAGGTATCAGACAGATAAAGAAGTTTACCCTTAGTATAGACAATTCTGAAATTATACTTTTGCAATTTAAGCATCATTCTTTGTAGTCTTGCTGGAGTGGAATGCATAGGTTTCTTTAAAATAGTGACTAGAGGTTGATGGTCATTTTCTATCTGGATAGCTCTGCATAAATATAACCATAGAACTTCAAACATGAAAACACAATTGCCAAAAGTCCCTTCTCAATTTGAGCATACTGCATCTGAGTTTGGGTAAGAGTTCTAGATATATAGGCTACAGGTCTTCCTTCTTGAAGAATAACTGCACCAAGACCAAACTTTGAAGCATCACAAGAAATAACTACTGGTTTATGGACATCATAGTATCTTAATGTAGACATGTTAGCAACTTGCTGTTTGAGGTTATCAAATACTCTCTAGTGTTGTTCTAACCATGACCATGCAACTTTTTGCATGTAAGCATTCTTAAAGGTGCTGATAACTCACTAAAATCAAGGATGAATTTGCCCAAATAGTTAACCATACCAAGAAAATACTGTAAGGCTTGGACACTGTCTGGAGCTGGCATCTCAAGAATGGGTGCTTATTTAGAAGGATATGGTCATAAGCCTGTACTGGTAAATAAATAACCTATTCAAGTAATTTCTGGTAGCCTGAATTTGCACTTCAGAGGATTGAGCTTTAAATTTACTTCATGCGCTCTGTCCAGAACTTTCCTGACGTTTCAAACTAGTAAATCATCAACTATTATTGCACACAGGTAGCCTGAAAAAAATTGCTCCATTGCATGCGGAAAGACTGCCCTGGCAGAATTTATTCCAAAAGGCATCCTGAGGAATCTGTATCTATCAAATGGGGTACTGAATGTAGTCAGTAGTGAAGATTTGTGCTCAAGCATCACTTTCAAAAATGAATTCTCTGTATCTAAGACAGAAAAAAACAGTGGCATTTGGCATTAGGGTTGCAATTTCTTCAACTGTAAGCATAAGATGATGAGGTCTTGCCTTGTTAAAATCTCTTGGGTCAATGCATATTCTAATTTTGTCTGAATTTTTCTTATGAGCAGCTACCATGGAAGATACCCACTCAGTTGGTTTTGTGATGGGATAAATCACACCTTGCTGCACCATTTTGTCTAACTGGACCTTGACTTTGTCTGCATAGCTACTGGAAGTCTTGCTGATCTGACTTCTGGGTCTAACGTCATGGAGTACAAAACTGGAAGTTTGCCTAGCTTGTCATCGAAAACATCAGCATACGCTGAGAAAATAGCATCAGTAAAACTGGGACCAGGACATGTGCTTACATGATGTACTTCTTTGGTAAAAGAAAGCAGTTTCATTCTCAGACTGTCTCTGAGACCTAATAATATCTTTGGACTACATAAAATTGCAAGCTGTAACTATTCCCAGCTGAACAGCATGAAAGCATTACAGAGCCTTTGGTTTGAATCTCTCCACTTCCATAAACAACAAAGCCCTCACTTTAGCAAATATTTCTGCTGACATCACATTACACTTTGAACCAGTGCCTACTTTGAGCTCTGTGGGTTTACCCTTGATCAGGACAGTACAAAATACTTCATTATTTGCCAGTAAGCCTACTGCATTAACCTCTTCACCAACCATTGATGCATCATCTACATAGAAAGTAGGGTTTCAGCTCTCTACATGATCAACTTGCTTTTTTGAGTGATGTTTCTTAATAACTGGATGACGCTTGCTTGATTTACAAAACTTTTGGAAATGGTTCCATTTTTTTACACCTGAGGCATAGCTGACCAAATGCTAAGCACTTCTCTCTCTTAGACTCATGGCTGGCTCCACAATTACAACTTGGCTTAGGTTTTGCTGACTCACTCTTATACTGTACTGAGCATGGTCCCTTTACTGAACTAGTCTTGGAACTTGCTAGAAAGCTTCAGGTTCTCCTTACCACACCCACAGGGGTTGCTGCTGACATGTGCTTAGGTCTGTTTGTGCTTGCCACATGTTGCATATTGTCTATGTTTGCTCTAGATGCTGCTGAAACCATACTTTTATCACGTGCCTTTCTGTGAGCACATGAATTTCACAAATCTCTATGGCTTTGCTTAAAGCTAAATCACTATCGCAAAGCAAAATCTTTCTCAGCGTGGCACTATTAACACCATACACAAGCCTGTCCTTTATTAACTCATCTTTCAAATTACCAAATCTGATCACATTCTAGCTTTATTGCTGAAGTTTCACCTGGCTTTTGGTCTCTTGTATAAAATAAGTGCCTCTCTAATGTAACATTTGGCTGGGGATTACACATTTCTCTAAATTTACATTTTAAGCACTCAGGGTCTTCCCTTGATTCAGTTAAAACCATAATATGACAGTTTGCCCCTTCTCCTGCATATACTTCTGGTGTATACACAAATGAACACTCTCTTTCAATAGTTTCTGAGCCAAGTTAAGCAAAATGAATGCCCTTGTACATGCATCTTTGTCAAAAAAAAATGTTTGCATGTAAATATAGTATTCCTACTTGAATAATCTCAGATTATCTGCTATATTATGATCAAACACATGAACCTGGTCTGCAAAATGCTTCTGCCATATCAACACACAGTAGCGAAGGTGCTTGAAATTGTGTATGAACATACACAGATATATATATTATATATATATATATGCCAGTATTTGTAATTATGCCCAGTAGAACAACAAACTTTCTGAAATAACCACACTTTGCCAAATAAGTCTATGTAGCACAAGAACACTTTGAAATCACTGTATTTTCTGAAACCACTCCTTATCAGTCTAAGAAATACTTCGAAATAACTATTTTACGAATAAACAGTACATGGCAGAAAAAGTTCAGAGTAAGAAACACTTTGAGATGAATACACTTTGCAAATAAACTGTATACACCACGAGAACCTTTCAAAATGACTGTACTTTGCCAAATAACTCTGCACAGTGAAAGAAACACTGAAATGGCTTTCTGTGAATAAATGCACACAGCATAAGAAACGTTTCGGAATAGCTGTACTTTGCACTTAACAATATAACTGCACATTGCACACAGCAAACTCCTTGAAATAATTGCATCATAATAAAGCACACACTCTGCAAACACTTTGCACACACCAAGATACTTCAAACAACTCTAGTTATGCTTTGAATGGCTTCAGACAATGCAAAATAGTAGTTTGTGCCAAAACATGGTCTGTAACTAAAAACATGCAGTCGCCTTGCTCTTTAAACTTAATTTGCCCTTTTTATTGTAATCGTCATGCCTTTTTAATCTCTTACCATGCTCTTTATACTTTTCTTGTGCCCATTTTACTTAAACATGCTCATTATGCAAACCAAAGGTAATTCTGTGCCGCATATGAATAGTTTTGCTAGCTTCATCAAATATCATAGTTTCAAACATTTTGTTTAATTAATAATGCAGTTTGTGCCTTTCATTTGCTTAATAATATGTTTTGTGCTACTTGTTTTATTAACAATGTGCTTTGTGCCTTATAAATGTGCCGTTTCATTTTCTTTGCCAAATAAATAATTTATGCAGTTTTCATTACCTTTAGCTTATTTCTTGCTCTTTTTTTTTGTCTGTGCTCCATTTCACTTCACCTGCTTAGTCTGCCTTCACCTTCAACTCTGCACCTCATGGCTCAAAGTAGTTGTTCTAATTCCAGTCCACCATGTCACTCATCTGGTCAGGATAAAACAGATGAACATTCATGAGTTCTGTTCAAACAGCTATATTACACACAAGCACATCAGAAATAAGGCTACCTAACAAACTTATAAACAGAGTGAATACGGCACTCATACATGTTAACACTGGCTGTTCTCTCACATGCTCAGCATTTATATGCATGTGCTACAACTAGAAATGCTTCTTAAAAGTACATACACATGCTCTGATCACCAGTCTACAGTTAACTATGCCAAGAAAACATTGTAGGGCTTGAGCATTGTCTGGAGCTGGCATCTCAAGAATTGTTTGCTTCGAAGGATATGATCGTAAGCCTGAACTGGTAAACAACTGACAAACATAAGTAACTTTTCATAGCCTGAACTTGCACTTCTGAGGATTCACTTCACATGCTCTTTCCAGAACTTTGAGGTTTCTGTCATGCTCAGCTTCACCATTACCTCCCACTAGAATGTCATTTACTATAATAGCACACAGATACCCAGAAAAAAATTGCTGTATTGCAGGCTGGAAGACTTCACCGGCAGAATTTATCCCAAATGGCATTCTCAAAAATCTGTACCTGCCAAAAGGAGTACTGAAAGTGGTTATCAATGAAGATTTTCGATCAAGCAAAATTTGCCAAAATTAACTCTCTGCATCTAAGACAGAAAAAAACAGTGGCATTTGGCATAAGAGCAGCAATGTTTTCAACTGTACGCATTGGATGATGAGGTCTTTTCAGTGCCTTGTTCAAATCTTGTGGAACAATACATATTCTGATATAATTTGAGCTTTTCTTATGAGCAACCACCATGGAGGATACCCATTGAGTTGGTTCTTCTACTGGACAAATTACACCTTGCTGCACCATTTCATCTAGCTCAGACTTGACTCTGTTCTGCACAGCAATTGGAACTTTCTGGGCTGGACTGACTTCATGGAGTACACAACTGGGAGGTGCCTAGGTTGTCTTCAAAAAGATCAGCATATGTAGAAAAAATACACTGGGTGAAATTAGAACAGTGATCTTTTAAGCTTACATGGTGCACTTCCTTATTAAATGAAAGCAGTCCCATTTTCAAACTGTCTCTGAAGCCTAATAATGACTGTACCTGCCTTTTGACTACGTAAAATTGCAAATCATAGTTGTTCCCAGCAGAGTAACATGAAAGCACTACTGAACCTTCGGTTTGAATTTCTTCACCATCATAAGCAACAAACTTCACACACTTTGCCAAATCAAACTTCTCACCAACACATTCCCCCAGATTCTCAAAAGCTTGAACGACGTGCGTGATTAGTGTAAGAGGAAATTTTGCCAGTATAGCGGCCGAGCGATCCACGTACGTGCTTGTTTGACGTGCGCAAGCATTCTAGCACTAGTGCTGCAAGTTCCCAGCCCCCGTATGCAAATTACCCCATTTGCAGGTGAAAACCATGCAAATGAGGTAAATCTGCCATCCAAGAAGCAGGAATCAGGGCATGCAGGACTAGCGTAATATGCAGAAATGTACTCTGTTAGTAACCGAGTACGGTACTGCAAAATCCAAAACAGGGACATGACAGCCCCAAATAAAGGCTGCATATCATTAAGGAAGCATGCCAATGGCCACATAGACGGCCACTGGCATTGCAAACAATGCAGAATGTACAAATTACAACTTTTATTATTTGTCTGCCGATCACGGCCGTTGAAGCACAGGGCAGCAGCACGCAAATGGGATCGGTAGGGAAATAAGAAAATAAACCTAAAAAAAAGCAGTCTAACTAAAATCAGTATTCCGCCATGCAAGTCAATGGCAGGCAAAAGACAACCTGGCCAGTGAATAGTGGTTGCTAACGAGGGAGGCACAGTGTGACATATGTAACTGTGCATTAGCAGACAATCCTATGCAAATGAGGGGAAGGATAGTGAATCCTGGTTTTCCCCAGCATGTAAGGCAGGTCCCAACAGTGTAAGAGTATGAATAGCTGAGTGCAAGACTAGGAGGTGGGTGACCATGGGTGGTTGTGTCAGGCATACTGTCAGCGGATTGGAGCCTGGTGGCTCGGGGCTGCATCCAACTTAGCACAGCAAAGCCAGGGGGTGTGTCTACGCCTGCCCAGCATGTATGACAAAGTGTAAGCGAGTGTGCGTGCCGGATCTACAGGAAGATAAAGGAAGTAATCTCGGAAATAGCAGTGTGCACATTTGAGTACACCGATTGAGCTGTGCGCCACTGGGCTGAAACAGAAGGGCAATGGGAAGGGAAAGCAGCAGTAGGAAGTTAATCAAGGGGTACTAGGTTCGCTGCCAGGTGAAATGTATCCGAACCAGCCAATTACACAGGCAGCAGACCAGCCCAGCCCAGAACGCCACTATAAACTATGCAAACACCTACCCCTCTGTTTTTTCCCACACCCTACACCACCTGTGTAAACAAGCAGGGAACTTTAAACACTCACAACAGCAAAATGTTAGGGGCTGCAATAGCTATCATACAACTTGTGGAAGAGGCTGAGGGTGGTGAGGATGTGAATGCTGCCGACCAACCCACAGTGAGGAGATGGAGAAGAGTGTACTGACCCAGGGTAACCTACCAAGGGCTACATGAGTTGGAGATAGTGGAGCACTATAGGGTGGACAGGGACCTCCTACAGCAAATTGTTGAGCTGTGCTGGCTACGCCTAACACACAGAACTAACAGAGGGGAACCCATCCCAGTGGAAATGAAGGTATGTGTAGGCCTAAGAATACTAGCTACAGGTACCTTCCAAAGGCCAACTGGGGATATGATGGGGATCTCACAGGCATCATCATACAGGGTACCAGTTTCTGGATGCCATGGCAGCACATGTTGGTGAGCAGGTATATTTCCCCCTCACCGTGAGGCCTTGGCCAGCAATATGCGTCTCTTCCACCAAATAGCAGAATATCCTGAGGTAGAGGGTGCAATAGACTGCATGCATATATGCATCAAAGTACCACCCCATGAGCAGGGTAGGGTCTACATCAACTACAAGGGCTTTCCCTCCATCAACTACCAGGTCGTGTGCAATGCCCAGTGCATAATACTGAACGTGTGTGCTGGCTACCCTGGGAGTTATCATGATTCCCACATCTGGCATCTGATGCAGCTGTACCAGAAATTTGCCAATAGGGACATCCCACACGGTCACCTAGTGGGGGATGCTGGATATGCACTGAAGCCGTGGCTGATGACACCCATCAGAAACGCACACACACCTGAACAAGAACTCCATAATGATGCATACGCACAAACGAATCGTAAAAGAGTGTGTGTTTGGGATGCTCAAGTCACGGTTACGGTGCCTGGCCACATCCAGTGGAGCCTTGCAATACTCACCAACTACATGTACCCAAATTGTCCTTGTATGTGCCATGCTACACAATATGATCCTGCAGAAACAGCTGGGGCAGGGCCACATAGCCCCCACCAATGCCAAGGCCTGCACAGGCACAGAGTGACTCAGAGGAGGAACAACCTGAGCCTGCCCCAGTAGGCTAAAGGAGGCCTGCCCAGTATGCCCTGGCAAAGAGGCAATGCTGGGACGGACCCAGGGAATAGCACCTCTCTCTGACTCTCACATACAGTAAAAGGGATGCCAAACATTACACTACCTGTGCCTAACCACATAGGCAGTGTACTATGTGCATCCAATATAGGCAGCCCTGCAGCACTACCCTCAATACTGGGACACCCACAAGATAAGGGACTCACATATGCCAGTCAGGAGGGGGGGGGGTCACATACCCAACAGCAGTCACAGCCAGCAGGACAGGTGTAGACAAACACAAACAAATTCCGTACTATGGCCTCTGAATGAGGGATATGGGTAACCAGCCCCCCAGGCCTACATGGACAGACTACAGCAGGCCAGGTAGTGGGATGTCAGTTGTGACGGCTAGGAAGTCAGAAACTAACGTGTATGTCATCAAAAGATAAGAATGGTAGTGCACCGGTATGGCTTAGCCAGCACGATAGGTAAGACTACTGACTGAAATGGACTACAGGACATACCAGTACAGTCCTAGCAAATGTGTACAACTGTCAGTTGTGCCCCCCCACCCTACACAGAAATATAGTAACAGTCAGGTGTGCCCCCCACCCTACATAGAAATATAGTAACAGTCAGGTGTGCACCCCCATTCTGTGTAGAAACATAGAAATAATCAGGTTCCCCCCCCCACTATGCAGACATGTTACAACAGTCAATGCCAAATGATTGGTGGATACCCTGCAGACACAGCATGCTACCTGATGATGTACAACACAAAGGTCAGCAGTGCAGTACAAACCACCAGACATGATCCACACATGCAAAACAGGTGGCCTTACTGGGCATGCTCACACACTTAGAGAAATGAAGGCAATGTCAGTCATCAACATACTGAAAGGTCATACTTGGCATGCTCACACACTTAAACACATGAAGGCCATGTATGCAAACACCAGTGGACCAGTCACATCTGGCAGTTGCAATTGTTAGTACAGACACATGTCAGTATGCACCACTCATGCCTTGCACACACAGTGGATAGAAATACAGATATATATGTAAGGACAACACACCATAATAAGCCAAAGGTAGATGGATATAGATGTGTGGAAGAGGGTGACCGTGACAAGGAGCCATCCACGCCTGTCCCACCCAGCACACAGCCAAAGAGCCCCAAACACATCAGGTGCAGATGTCACAAATTGCAGTTACTAGTGACCAGTACCTGTCAGCACCACAGACTATGTGGTCCACATGCCAGCTGTGCAACATGGCTGTACAAGGACGTAGTCATCTAGTAGCCCTATACACATACCTGTGACATATGACCCTATGCGTGGCTGCTTGTGGAGTGTCACCCCTTCATGAATGGTTTATGGGCCAGGCACACACCGCCCACCCCATAGCACTACCCTGACAAGCCTGCTGAGGATATCCAATGTGAAATACACCTTTGAGAGAGTTGTAGCCCAGTAATCTCCATGGCGCATCCCATAAATGCGTACTGCTATAGTGAGATAAACTAGTTAGGTAGGAGTTCTAACCCCAGACATGGCAACTGTGTGTGTGTGTGAGAGAGAGAGTGTGTGTGTGTCTGTCTGTCTCTCATTGACTGTGTAGAGAACAATGCCTTTTAGGCTACTCACACCCCTTACTATTCACATACCCACCTTTGGCAAGGCTGCTGATGTCACCCACCTAGTGTTTGTGTGGATACGGCTGTTGTGCATGTCTCAATATCTGCCATGTCAGTTCCATGTTTATGGGGAATCCCCATCTGCAGGGTCATCTGCAGCCTAGGCAGTGTTGTGTCCGTGGTTGCATGTGTCACCCAGGGAGCATCTAGCTGTCAACTGCAGAAGGTAGTGTGAGGATTGCAGTCAGTAGATGGAGAAAGTCGTGATTGTCACAGACGTCCTATCCCTCCAAGGACGTATGTTGCAACAAAAGTAAATGTATGTGGTTATCACAGCAACATGTCAGTATTGACCCTGTATATGTGCTTCCAGCCACACCTCTGTCAACCTTTGTACATATGTCGTGCATATGTGCTGTACACCATAATTTGTGGCATCATATCTGAAAACAAGCCACTGATATATCCGACTGCTACACATGTTATGTATAGTAGAGGTTACATTACATGACATTACCTGCACATTATGTGGATGTTCGTACAGTACTGAGGTCTGTGTACCTATGGTGAATGTCGACAGTGTGTGTAGTGTTGATATGTACCTTAGCCTGCGTACAGACTGTGGTAGATGACATTGTTCTAGTTCCCCTATCAGATGTTACATGCTGCCCCACTGTATGGTACTGTAGTGGCGTACATGTTTGTAGGGCCATAAACACACATGTCCCATACCACAGACAGCCACCAGACCAAACTGTGTAGCGGGCCAGTATATTTAGGGTCAGTCTGTGAGTGGCACATATGAGGATGGTGTAGAACACATAGTCCATATACTGTAATACCATGCTAGCTAACCATATGTGGCTGTGTTCACATTGGTTGTGGATATGCACTTTCACACAGGTGTATCTTACCCTGTGCTGTGACATACCTGTTGAGCCTGCTTTATATGCAGGTACATGTGCATTTCCCCTTAGGAGATGTAGGCCAGTGTTGAGCCAGTCTGCCTGCAGCCTGCACAGTGCATTGTGAAATGCCTAGCAGCTGTGTGTACCTACCCAGTGGGATGTGATGTGCAGATACTAGCCAGATGTCCCACTGCCGACCCTCCCTTAACAGTGATGTATGTCAGACAGGGCAGTGGGATGCAGTGCAGATGTATGTCAATACGTATTGGGTAGTATGTGGCCATGGCACCCCTGTACCAGTGGTCATACCGTGTCAGGCCAGGCAGGGGTGTGTGAATACATGACCTATAGTGGACATCATATACTGGTCGTTATGTGTTATACCCATCTACATGGCCATCTACATCCATCCAATAGGGTATTAGTATCTACCCTAAAATCCAACAATAAGTCTGGGGAGTGCTTGTTCACTAACTCTATTGGTAATTTATAGAACAAGCTTCCTACTGAACTAACATCCATTTCATCTACACCACTGTTTAAAAAGCACCTAAGAATCCTCCTAACTTCTCAGTGGCTATGCCCTTGCTTGAATCCAGACTAACAGTATTCACTGTTTCCAGTTCCACCTCTGCTGCCTATGTAGCCTTTGTTTCTTACTTCCTATGAATCTACTGAAGAAACTCACTTCCCATGAACCAATGAGAAAAAAAAATTTTTGTTTTGGGAATGTAGTTTTCACAAAAGTTTTTATAACTATGTTAATTATAAATCTTTTCATGAACTTTTTTTCTGGAGTTACTATTGTAAATTTGAAAATTTGTTTTGTTCTGTTTGTAATCACTCTGTTATGATTTTAATCTCTTGGAGCTTTTCTCCCCGGGCCTCCACTGAAAATGGACATATATCCAGATGAACTCTCCCAGTCAACAAATGTAAAATAAATAAATAAAAATATTGTCAGGTATGGTACACATGTGTAGCACTAAGGGCTTATGTGTATACCCCTGGACTGTACAGACTGTGTCAGACCCTCTACATATATTGGCCAATATCTCTGCTGCAGTCCACAGCGGCATTACGTGCTAGCAGCGGTACTGTACAATGATGTCCTTTGGATGTCATTCAGTAACCAATGGCACACATGCTATATGCAGATGTGACCTCCCACACACACCATGTCTGTGAAGACAATCCCAATGACAGTAGCAGTAGTCTACTAGTATACCTGACATCCCCTGCAACTACAACATTGGGAACATACGGGCTGGGGTTGGCCTACACTTCATGTCCAGGACATATGGTGGGAATATATGTACATATACTTATCCAGATAGCCAGATATACATGATTACAATGTGTACTACACCCAATTAACATTGTCATGGCAACCACCTACTACAGATCCCCACATCATGTGTGCATGGTCCCATTACATCTCCTGTGTGATGGACATCTGTCCTGTGTGTGGGCAGCAGTGCTACAGACAGCATGTAGCAATGCCCCTTACAGGAGAAACGGCACACTCAGGGCAGCCACATATTTGTAGGAGGATCAGGAACTACTGACAGACTGCGAGTAGGGTTGTGTTATGCTTTGTATAGTACTGGTGTTACAGGGTGTGGGTGTACATACTAGTTTGCCGTGGAATGCAGTCCATCTGCATAGCACACAACTGTGGGCCTATCCTCATACTGGCCAGAGCTATGCCTATCATGCCTTGTCTGTCCACCATACAGGTCTTGTATCAGATATTACACTGGCAGTGTGTGTGCTGCATGTTACTGGTACATGGCTACATCCATGACCATCTCTACCATCAAGTCCCTGACTAAGGGTATGTTACAGACTATCCTGTAACACCAGCACCTTGCGTAGTGTATGGCAACAGTTGTCCACATATGTGCCTGTATTCCAGCCTCTGCCCATCACCTACATACCAAGCTTTGCACATATGTCATGATGTCAGTAGTTGATCCATAGTGGGCTGGGAGTATAACACACTGCCAGTGCTGCCATCAGTCCACTGCCATTGTAACCCCCACACATACTGTGGGGCTGGGGCCATATATGTGTGAGCATCACCTCACCTACACAATACATGTGTGCCTTTATGCACTGCAGAGACCAGTGTATGTAACAGTGGTATATGGCCCTGTATTATTGAGTCTAGGGGGAGCACCATAAATGACCTAGGCTGCTACAAAATGTGGGGGTATCACGGCTGAGCTGCCTTAAGGTACCTGGATGTACAGTACCATATACTTCACCTATATATACATTACTGACATGGATCTGGGTAATGCAGGACTACTGTCCCCTGCCATAGAAACTGTTCTGTTTGTTGGTGTGCTCGTGATGGTGTCAGTTATGCCATGTTATATAGCAGTTACAACCCATGTGGTCATATGACATCTATACCACCTGAGTTTGTACAGTGTGTAGATAGAGGCTGCTGAACTACACACCTGCATTACATACTTTTGTTTCTTATGTATCCTGTGGCCCAGTGCGTCCTTTCCTATTGTACAATGTGAATGGCTTGGCCTGGACAGCAACAGCTGTGAACCTTTCCAGACTACCGTATGACTGTAACTGGTCCACTGTAGCATCACTCCGTTGATATAGTTGTCAGTGTCTGAACAGCTATATGGCATGGCATGTAGAACTGTAATGGTACACGATTAAAGGATTCCATGTCTGCAAACCTGTGGGTGGTGTTTTACCTATGACCTCTCTGTGGGTGTATGTTACAGGCAACAATTGTCATTTGTACAGGTGGCACATACAGTGTCCAGTCATTCCGGGATCAACTGTAGGCATAGTGGCTGTTCCATATTGTGTGCACCTTCCACTTATGTATCTTACTGTACACATAATTGCATGTGTGTAGTTACATGTATATATATATATATATATATATATATATATATATATATATATAAATAAATATATAAATATGTATACCTGTATCTGCATATCTGTGTCTGTGTATCTGTATCCTGGGAATGTTGATGGCTTCCACATAATACATTACCCATGGGAGCCAGACTGTACTGCATGATATGTTACCAATACCAGCCTGACATCATACAGGAGGGATGTAGTACAGGTAACATCGTGCCCATGTTGTCACAGGCCCTGGTTAGGGGATCTCCAACACTTGGTAGTGTACTGCAGGGCCAACGTGTTTGGGTGGGGGGGATGCCTATTTGTACAACACGTATAGTGTGTGGTGCCTCTCAATCCAATTAATTATTACACTCCTCTCCCTAACAGCTACATGTGCCTTGCAGTACCAGCACAACAGTGTTGTACCAATGGGTCGGTAAGCATGGGAATCCCATTGAGGTCTGCCATGTGTATGTGTGCATATCTGTAGGGTACACCATTCCAAGGCCACATACTCCTATTACAATACACATTGCCACACAGTAGTACAGATATTGTTGTTGTCGCCCATAGGTGTGGCAATGCAATGCAACACCCTACTATGCCTGTGGCGTGTGCATCCTTGTGGTACCACTGTTGTGATATGCAATGGGTTGTTTTGGCAATGTGGCCAATGTGTGATAGTGGGTATGTCAGAGTATCAAGATGGATTCCAGTGTGTACAATATCCAGTGGGGGATGTGGGTGCTGTGTGCACTGTCTTTACACCATGGTACACCTGGTATATGGCCCACGTACCACTCTCTGGTGGCCACTGTCACCATCACCCATACAGGTAACAGATAACAGGATACAGCCCAGTTACACATGTGCTGTGTGCAGCCTACATGTAACACACTGGACACACGGACTAGTTAGTTAGCAACAACACAACCAGGTCTCTAAGGTGTGTGTCTACCTGTTATTTGTCAATGTTTATATGATGGTATGATACACTATGTATTCTCCATATACAAACATTACATCCCCCATTACCATATTGTATGTGTCTGTGGATGGTCTGCATGCAACATGTGACCTGGTACACATCTCACACTACAGATGGTGTGTGTGCAATACAGCCACACAGTTCAGTAGCACTACAATTTTGCACGGCCAATAACTGTTATATATATCTGTGGCATGTGTGCAACTGTACACCAGATATGTCATGGTCATGGTGTCACTACACTGACATACCCTTGTGGAATATGACTGCAGACCATCCTCCTGCTGACACATGTATGCCTACAGCACAAATAGATAACAGTATGGTGATAACAACTGGTGTTACCAACAGATGAGATGCATCATAACTGCATGGCTACACTACCTGACATGTATGCATTACACATTACCCCTGACAACATCTTATACTGCAGCACTCTATTAAAGTCACCATGTGCATCAGAACCATATTAGCCTGTCCCTGTATCGATGTTATGGATGACAGGGATGTAGCACAGGTATCATATGCAAAGGGTGTGTTGCTGGTGTGCCAGAGGCTGAGAGTGGTCCAAACGTGTCATCATGTGTGTGGGTGAGGGGTGTGGTTCATTGATTGGGGCATGGTGATGTGGTGTGTGTCGGTATGGGGTCGCCCTAGGTGTGGTTGCGTAGTGTGTGGGTATGCATGCACACAGTTCTGCCATGTGGCTGCCCTATATGGGTGATGGACAGCTGCAGACCGTACCTGGCAGGGTGTGCAGTTCACTGCCTCCGGCCACGGACACGCTGACCGTGCCTACCAGGGGTTCCATGGGCACGTGCAGGTACAGACCTTGAGGTGCTACTCTTCGCTGATGACATATGTCCGCTGGAACTATGTCCTGCCTGAGACTGGCCAGGGCTACGTGCACGAGGCCTGCTGTGGTGTGGGCAGCAGCCCCAGTGATGTGCTGGGGCTGGTATTGCCACTACGGGATAGGCTGGGCATCCTGGCACGTCCATGTTGACAGCCAGCTGCTGGTGTTTCTGGCCTACATCCACGCAGTCATTGCACCACTCCCACCACATGTTCTAGCACAGACATACCACAGTCGAGGAGGCCCACCATGTCACCCCACCATCTATCCATGACCTCGGTATATTCACAGAAGGCACCAACGAGTTCATGGAGGTTGCCACTTACAGCTGCGAAAGCAGACCTCAGCTGCCTCAGGCCCTGCCTGGTGTGCATTTCCATAAATGGCTGTGCCTCCATTATGGCCTGAAACATGCTTCTGGTAGTAACAGTTGTGGCACCTCTGCCAGGGGCATAGTGACCTGCGGTCCTCCCATGAGCACCACGGTACATCAGCCAACGTGGTGGCCTTCCGGACATCTGGCTATGCTGACTGTGATCCAACACAGTTGGCATGGACACCACACTTTCCTGGTCATTGCCACCAACCACCCCCTGTCCCTCTGCTTTGGCCACATGTGATGTGGTTTGTAGGGGCACTGTAACTGTGTATGGGCTTGGGGATGACACATGGCGCAGTGTCGGCCTCTGACAACCCCACCTGTGCCTCACCTGTGCCATCATCATCATCATCGGTGTCTGTAGGAACACCTACCTCAGTGTGCATGCAGGAGGGACCCTGACCCACCTCACCACCTTACAGCATTGCATAACAGTTCACACACACACACACACACACACACACACACACACACACTGGCTGCCACCTTACTACCTCACTTTCCCTTACATATGTTCCTCATCCTGCATGGCACTTACTAATATACACGCATTACTACTGCCCATTAACATATCATTCCTCTCCATGTCTACATGTGTGGTTACAACACCTAACCTGTTACTCCATCACCTCCCTGACTTGGGTGGAGTAGGTTGTACATGGCTTCACTGCTGTCATCCCATATTACCCTGTGTATAGGCAGTAATGGTGTACAAGGCCCCTATATGGTTGGGACTGCTACAGTCACTACATATGTCACACACCAGAGTCTCATGCTACAGTCTTGCTCAGTCCATGCCACATCTGCTGCACAAGCAACCCACCATGTGGACAACAGTACTACCTGAATACACACACTGATGTGCTGTGGTAATTCCCCATTGCATTTGTAGTGCTGCATATGTGGGTAGCCAGTTACCTATCTGCTGCTGGCAATATGATGTGTATACCTGGTAATGTACTTCACTTCCTAATGCATGCTCCATGCTACAGACCTTGTTATGCTATCAGCTGTCCTGTGTTCACACACCTGACAGGTTATCCTGGTGTGCCATGTCTCACTCCATGTACATGTACAGCACAATCCCAAGGGGAAGTACTGCCATGTGGTCAATCCCACTATTGCTTGTGCATACATGGACACCCACACACATGTACACACACATATGACATGCATCGTCCACACTCCACTAGATTGCACTTACAAACACAATCGAGACACACAGACACCCCACACTCCTACATGTGGATTTGCACAACATTTGTACACACAGTCCTCCCTTTACCCTTCTGTCAACATGCATTACATATGGTGCACAACAGTATGCAGTGCAACTATAGTGACTTCATGCTAGCAGCAGTATATATGTGTGTGAGGCATGGGCTGTGTTGGTAGGTGATGGCCCTTCCCCTTGTTAACACTGCACCCGTGTACAAAGTGTTACTGTGGACCTGTTTCGCACCCTGCCTTGTACTGTGCACCATACCTCACAGGTGTAGAAACCATTGCTGCATATATAGTACTGTGTCGGTTATATCAGCTCCACTGCTCACAGCCCCTATGTGTTATAGCAACTCATACCTTGGATGATATGTGAACAGCTATCATTTGTGAATGCCTGATGTCTGCGTTACAGATCACATCATCAGCAGTGCATGTATGACCAGTACAAGACTATTACACTGACAACCAGCAGACCTTACCATGGCTGCGGGGGGTGCCCTACACATGTCCCAGACCTCTGCATGGTTGCAAGGTCTACTCATGTGCACATCCCTTGGAGTGCATACACTGCTGTCACGAGTGCTGTGGGGTCAGGGTTATGTCTGCCATGTTTACTTAACCTGATCGTGTGCAGCTGCAGCCATGGTGGTGATTCACACGTCCCTACTGTAGGCCGTGTGTCCTGCCATACTTCACATCCCTGTGGACACATTGCACATTGACAGATGTTTGTTATCTTGCATGTGTCTGTTGTACCCTTCTGATACCCCAGCATGGTCTCTACTGTGATGCAGTGCATTTCACAGCACCAAAACGTGAAAGTGTACAGCATGCAGTATGGGTATGTGTGTTAGATGTGTGCATGGGATATCCCAGAGCTATTACATGCCCAGTGTATCATCATGCATGAACACTAACCATACTCACCGGCTACAGGCTGCTGCCATGGTGGAATCCTAGAGGGACCTACACAGGAGTGTGTGAAAGTTGATGTCAGTGGCCACAGCTGTGGCATTCATAAAAGGTGAGTGCAGCATTACATCAACAGTAGAATTCCACAATATTACAGCTTATACACAACTGTTTATTAATACTGCACAGCAGCAGACTATGTATATGACATCTCAGATTTGCATGATGTACCTGTACAGATGCAGATGCATACACAAGAATGGTGTACTGATATGCCCTGGGGCCTTACCTGCACACTCCTCTGCTGGTGTCGTTGGCACCCACCTCCAAAATGTGCCCTGCCAAGTGTTGTTGCAGGCAGCCAGGTGCCACAAGGCTGCTGAGAAGCTCCTCCACACGGGTGAGGGGTGGATGGGTAGGTTGCCCCCCCATTGCGAGGTGATCCCCCCTTACGGCAGCTGCTAGATGACCTACATGGCAAAGTAGGTCAGTGCAATGATGCCGGACCTGCTCATAGCTGCGGTTATGCAGTCCGACATCACTGACCCTGTGGACTAGCTCGTTCCACAGGGCGGTACTCTCCTGCTGGTCGTGGGCTGTCCGCCCAAACAGCAGTTCATAGTGCTGCACCAGTTGGTCTATCTGTATAAATATATATATGTATATCTGCATAATTGTATATGTGAAACCCCCATATATAGAGGAATAGATATGGACATTGAAATAGATCTAGGTATGTATATGCATATATCTGTGTGTGTGTGTGTATATATATATATATATATATATAGAGACACATATTTATCTATCTAGGTACGAGTCATAGGTCAGTACTAAGCTACCTGCCCTTGCGAGCCATTTTAAGCTTAAGTAAATATCCCTTGTGAGACTCAAACCCTGCACCTTGTGTTTATAAGGCAAACACCTTAACCATTAGGCCACCCTCCCAACTGAGTGCTATTATATGCATAAATGTGCTGTTATATGCATATTTGTGAGTCATACGTACACACACACACACACACACACACACACACATATATATATATATATATATATATATATATTTATATATATATATATATATATATATGCATATGTCCATGCATGTTCGGCTTATATGTTTGTCCTGTACCTCATTTTCTTGGCAATTGACATGGATGGTCTTAGGATTGAAGTCAGTCACTCGTGCCAGCACGTTCGTGTTTCAGACTTTTCATCTCCGTCAAAATACTGCTCATTTGTGCTTACATCTGCTTACTAGTGCCTTATTCATTATGACACTGACACTTCACATGTGCATTTAATGCAGTACTCCTGTTCAAGTATAAATGTCATTTAGTAGGTTATACAGCAAAACAATGTTGATATACAGATTTCACACGGGAAATAGAATGTGCTGCAGTGGGACTCGAACCAGGAATGTGTGCGCGTTAGGCAGATGCTCTTCCCACTACACTATTGCTGTTCTGCTTCATTTGCATATTTCTACCTCAATGTCTTACCCATGCTCCCTTTCCCCAGCCCCCGAGCTCCATGTACACAGCATCCATCCATTCTCCAGTTGCTAGCCCTGCCATACCACACCTCCACACATTTCCCTCTCTGCACATCTCGGTACTCCTTCATTTTACTGTCTTGATGCAACCTTCTGCAGGCTCATCCGTTTAGTCCATGTACATTTGAGCCTTCCCTTGATCCTCCTCTGATACTGGTGGAAACATCTTTGTGACCCAAAAAGTCTGGTTTGTCCTGCCAGGGACGGCCCTGTTGTGTCAAGAGTAGACTTTGTTGGTCTACAGTGTTTCTCCCTGTAGTACACTGTAGCATCCTGCCAGGGGTTTGAGAAGCAGCGGTTTGCTCAAACACCGGACCAGCCTCATCTCCCGGTTCTGCGGATGAAGCATGCCCCCATGGCATGCCCCGTTTTTCATTCCTGTCTTCAGTATTATGCAAGACTACTGTTCTCACAGTATGTGTGGACAGGCACTATTCATTGATACTCATAGGCTGCTCAGAATACTGTGATTGAGCAATGTGCACGTTTGCTGGTATTAATCTACATACTTACATACATTTCCTATACTGTCGACTGACTGTGCTGGATGATATGTTTGTGATAGCAGCTGATTGTATATCTGCCCTGCCTTTGTGGTGACTCACTTGGACTATAGTGTGTGTGGAGGGGGGGGGCTGGGAGTGCTGATTATTTTGTTACTGGCCACGATGAGAGCTGTTGGCTACAGAGTGCCTAAGGCACTGTGGGGGAAGTGTAGACAGGTATGGGTGAGGCTCAAACTTGCTGACCTCCGATTACAGTGTCTTACACTGGGTTGGCCTCCACATTGCTTAACCAGTGTGGGCATTGCTTATCGCCGCCCAAACATGCGTAATCCCACTTGCTGCCGCATACCCCCATGCTACTTCATTAACATGTCGGTATTATACATGCTTAAGTCAGGTGTACATGTTAGGTATGACTGTTGACGAAGGTCAGTGCAGTTCTGGACAGGTTACACTCAGGTATTTAGGTTAGGTTTAGTTATGCCATACCTGTGTTGTAGAGTAGATGTGAATAGTGAAGGTGTAGGGAGGACATTTTAACTGTATAGTAGGCTGTTCGACATTGGTGGGGAGCAGTAGTGCAGATTTGCAGGATGTTGGGATATGTATGCGAGGCAGGACAGGAGGTGTCGGTGTCACTAGTTGGTGTAGGGGTATGAAGTGTTAGTTGGGGGGGGTGGACTTCACCAAGTGGTGATCCAAGTGTGCTTGAGGTTTCCCTTCATGTGTTATTTACATGTGTTGTGTGGAACACGTGGGTCGGGGGTTCCAGATTCTGCCAATATAGTTATGTGGAGGGTGTCACCTACTTGTGACTGTGAACATTACTAGTAATGAAACAGGGGTCGATAGGTAAGTGGTGTTATTGGGCCACACAGAGGGGCTGATAGTAGGGGACATGTCCAGGGATGTGCAATAAGGCTGACGGGAAGGTCCACAGCTGGCCATTTCTTCTACAGTGACAGCTGTGTATATACCCTGCATTTGGGGATAGGGTTGGACACACACCCCTGGGTGGGGGCGAGGACAGCAATAATACCTTGTGATGCCAATTAGTTCGGCTTACATGCCTACAGTGGGGTGTTGCAACCATGTGTTCTTTGTTGTCATTTAATAGGTTTGCAACAACACATCTGGTTATACCATCCTTTGCCATGTAAACTAGACTTTGCTGCAGTGGGACTCATACCGGGCATGGCTGCTTGTTAGGCTTTGGCTCTTCCCAATGTACACTATTGCTTACATCCCTGGGACGATCCACACAGAACCACTCCAGCCAACAACTGAATGCATAAGCCCATAATTTCATACCCATAGTTCCCCCCTCACACGTCCTCTTCAGCAATCTTCCTTACTATGGGTGCAGGTCAGGTCTGAACACACCACTACACGCTGCCCACTTCTCGGGACACATCACATACGTTGTCTCGCCCCATGGTTCATCAGGCTTACCTAACTTTGTAGTCCAGGAACATGCGTGCCCTGCCGTAGGTTATCTGTGTAATGGCTGGGAACCCGAATAGCCATAAAATCTTTGGGTTGTCCCGCAAGGGACATTCTTGTCTTTGTTTCGAGATTAGACTTGGTGGGTCTCTCCTACTGGCAGTATCCTGCCTGTAGTCTGGGAAGCAGTGGTTTGTTTACTTTTATTGTGTTTGTATGTTTCACCTGCCTAGCTGGGGGGGGGGTTGATGCTACGTGTTACACGTTTGTTGACTGGGCCCCTCACCCCCATTGGCACGGCCTGTGAACATATGTAATTCTTAACTGCTGTATCATATCCTAGCTATATATCTGTGTATATTTATATATATATATTTATATATATATATATATATATATATATATATATATATATATATATATATATCTGTATGCATGCATACACACACACACACACACACACACACACACACACATATATATATATATATATAGCTCTCTCTCTCTCTCTCTCTATATATATATATATATATATATATATATATATAAAAAACGACATGTGAATGTATAGGTGTCTGCATATGTATATATCTATATGTGGGTATTTATATATGTCTGTCTATGTATGTATACATTTGTACTACAGAGAGGGAGAGGTATATCTCCATGTAGTTATGGGTGTATGTATATATATATATATATATATATATATATATATATATATATATATATATATATATATATATACACACACACACACACACACACACACACACACATACCACTACATTTCCTGTCATGTTGCCTGTTATTGCTAGGTACTGTTTCGTGTGCATACCGGCCAACTTTTTGTGCCACGTATGCTTTGCGATATCTACAACTAAATCCATTTGTGTATACAGAGACACACATGAAATCTATTGTTAGTACCAGGCAATCATTTGTCCCATGTGGGACAGCCCGAATATTGGGTATACAACTTTCATCTACACCCAGAGTTACATAGGTACCCATGACTGTGTACATGGACTCCGTCATGTGCCAGACCTAGGATACTTGGGTCGAGACAACATAAGGGATGGGCCCTGAGGGGGGTGTGTGTGGAGGGGGGGGTCAATGTGTAGTGGCGTGGTAGCTATGGGCCGGTAACCAGGGTTGAGATGGTGGCTGCGTGTGTGCAGCAGGTGAGGGAAAGTGGAACTGTGGGTAATGAATGTATGGGTCAGGAATGGTCTTGTACTGCTCAGGCCGGCTAGTGGGTGTGGGAGAGGGGGATGTGATGTCAACATGTGAAACATGACCAAGGGGTAATTTAAATCCCTATTTCAATGAAACACGTACATTACATTGAGCTTGGTAGTGTTTTGCAGGGCGAATGTGTTTGTCTGGACAGGGGGGGGGTATGCCAATTTGTATGACACATATATTGTTTGGGGCCTGTCAAGGCCTTTCACGGTGCATGTGGACATATATGTGTCTGTTAATCTACCATTGCTATCTACAGATGTCTGGCCATATATACCTCTGTGGGTGTATATATTTGCTTACATATTTCTATGTCCGTATATACCTATGGGGACATTTATCTACGTACATATGTGTAACTTGCTGTGTATATGTGGATGTATGGATGTTGACATATATATGTGCAGTTGTCGGCATTTGCATGTATATCTGTTCATATATATATATATGTGGATATTTATATATATATATATATATATATATATATATATATATATATATATATATTTATATGTGACTACATCTATAGATATGTTGTATCTATTTAGATAGTAATATATTTGCACACACGTCCATCTAGCTGTAGGTATACATTCTCTGTGCTGTTGCATGACTGGACTGGATGATATGTTTCTGAAAACATTGACTATTTGTATCTGTCATGGCTTAGTGGTAAATCCCTTTGTCTATGGTATGCAGAGTCCTTAGTTCGAGCCTTGCAGGAGCTGTTTATTTTGTTGGTGGTGCAGAACACCGGCAGTTGGATACTGAGTGATTAAGGCACTTTAAAGCAGTTGTAAGTGGGTTTGTGCAGAGGTAAGCACTGTCAACTTCTGGTTTCAGTGTCTTGCACTCAGTTAGCTGCAATATTGCTTAATCTGTGTAGACAGTGCTTACCCCTGCACAAACAGGCTTAAACCTGCTTACTGCTGCTTAAAAGTGAGTACTGCCACTTAGCCCTGTGCTTATTTCTTTAAAAGAAAAGAAAAAAGGGTTGACAGGAAAGTGGTGAAAAGGGGGGGGCACAAAGAGGGAAAGACAGTAGGGAAAATAGCTAGGCATGTGCAGAAAGGGTGTAGGGAAGGTCCATAGCTGCCCATTTTTCTACAGCAACAGCTGTGCATATACACTGAATTGGGAGGTAGATTTGGACACACAAACCCCTGGGAGAGGGGTGAGGACAACATAAATTAATTGTGGTGCCAATTAGAACAGATTACTGTGTCCAGTGGACACGTCTGTGAAATGGACAGCTATGCATGCGGTGAGTATTTTTTGTGGGAACAAATTGCACTTTTTTTTTCAGGTGAGAGTGGGATGTTGGGGAAGGGTAGTAGGTATACTTGGGGAGGTAGGTTGGGTAGGTTAACAAACAAGATGCATACTGGGGTGGTATATGACACATGTGGGGGTAAATACCTTGGACAGGGAGGGGTGTTTGGAAGTCACAAGCCCATGAGCCCCCAAATGGAAACAGTGGGAATGAGATCCCCACCCATGGGCAGTCACCACTGCACCTTCACTGCCCCAAAGGTGGTTGTGCTGAGGGCTGTGTAGGAGGGGCAGGCTCACCGTCTAATTGCGCCACTTGGCCCTCAAACTGGTGTAGCTTGTCTCAACAAGCCCTATTGATCTCCCTATGCACCATGGCCCATACCTGATGACAGGTGACTGGTTCTTCTCTGCCCCCGCTCCAGGGGGGGGCCAAGCCCCATCCCCTGTGGCAGATCCACCCAAAAGGTGGTGCAGGGCCTAAGGAGGAGGAGGTCCCAGGCTGGGCCCCAGACATGCTGGTGCCCAGTGCCATGGCCAGCTGAGGTGGGACATGTGGGTCCGCTGGGACCGGCCTTCCCATACGAGCTATGGTGTTGCAGTTTACAGACAGATATGCGTTAGTAATAGTCGACAGCATTCAGGATTAGTTATAACAGCATGCATAGGTATACCCATTAACCCAACACACCAGATGTAAAACAGTTGCAAAGCAAGCAGAACACATGCATATATGGAACAACAGTGGCCATTACAACAGCATGTATGTTTCATTGATGGCAACAGGCCACCAATATGGGGGTATTTTAACATGGCACATGCATAGAAACAAATGTGAATATTTATAAACCAATAGGACATATGTCCCAACAAAAGTTTGGAGTGTACACATACTGATTGAGGTGTGTCACTGGGTTATTTTTGCACATATGGTAGGGGTGAGAGAGTTCAATTAACAACTATTATATCCTTGTAGTTTTCACTACATTCATAGTCACTGCAGTGATCTGTCCCTTATATGTATTATTACACTATCCAATGGCCTTATATTGTACAATGGTATGTTTACAGATTATTATATGCGTGACCTGTGTCTTACATACTGGCGTGACAAGATGCAGGTGTTAATGCAACATATGTTGAGAATTGCTCTCACACTTTGGGTGAGATGCTGGAATGACAGGTTTGTTTTCATATATATTCTGACTATGTACGCGTCTATCAGTTATATGTCATTAACAGCTGCCTACATTTCTTGGATCATCACACTGCTTTTTCAGGAAAACAGGTTACCAGGCTGGTGATGTGGGCCATTTATAGGTTCATAGATTAGTACTAAGCTAACTGCCCTTGTGAGCCATTTTAAGCCTAGCCAATTATGCCTTGTGAGGCTCAAACCCTGTACCTTGTGTTTGTAAGGCAAACACCTTAACCATTAGGCCACCCTCCCTCTGGACATGCTGGATAGATTGGAATAGTTGAGGGGTATGAATTTGCATACAACTTTCTGTTTGAACATTCTAGCAAAACCTGTACTTTTGTTGGGTGTAATTATGCATACAGCTTTCTAGATGAATAGTGTAACAAAATATGTATAGATGTGGGGTATGATTATACATACAACTTACTAGCAACCCCGGGATTCAAACCCCTGCTGTGTGTGACATAAAACTTAGTTAACATCACAGTACATTGTGCTATCGGGGAATTGATGTGAAACTCTCTGTTTTCCGTCTAAGTCTCCCTCACTTGTACACTATGACTGACCTCTTGGCACTTCCAACATTGTTATACAGACCTTCATGCTCATTTTATCTGCATACCACAGTGTGGGTAACACTGCTTAATACAACACTACTATTTACAGTATGCAACAGTTCAACAACATATGAAAGAAGAGTAAACAGAAGCACTCCATGGGTTATACCTTTATTCACAGAATAGTACACCTTTATTTATACTGGTATGACACTTTCTCAGGCTCTTATATTTATTTATGACAGTACATGCAGAATAATTACTAACCTGCCTCGCGACGCAGCCTTTGCAACCTAGCATCATGGTCTTGCTGGTTCGCAGCCCGCTCATCTGCAGCTGTCAGAGAAATACAGTGATACCTATCCATAGTATACACAAGCTAGGCAATTATTACCTACTTCGTAGAATGAGTACTTACTCAGTACTGGGGCATTAGGCATCTGACGAGATTCCTGGATCCACTGTTCCAGTACATACCCCCTCCGCCACTTCAGGTCAGCATGGTGGTGCTTGACCTGCTCAGCAGTCCGGGGGATACCTGTGGCACCGGTGAGGTCACGGGCGAGACTGTCCCAGGCCTTCGTTTTATACTGCGAGCCCTGGTACTGGCCCTGCAGTAGTCTCTTCTCATGGTGTTTTACCAGGAGCCATACCATGATTTTTGACTCCTGGATGCCCCAGCACTGCACTCTGAATCGACTGCCTTCACCCACTCCAGTCATTCTGCCTGCAGTAGGAAGCTACAACCAGTTATGGGTAGTATTCCCGCCTATGGGGTTTAAATACGGTCAGTTTCCCACACTTTTCTGTGATTGGCCGGTTTTGAATACACTAAGCTATGGGCACACCTGCTTACCTAAGGTTGGCACTGCTTAAAGAGGTATACCACTAGGCAGATTGGATTGGCTACCCTACACATTGCTTACACTTACTAAGCTGAGCTGTGCAGTGGTTAGCATTGCTTAATAGTTAATTAGCATTTAATTTGCCTTTTGGCAGTGATTTATTATTCATTACAGGTTATATATGTGTCTGCTATCCATGAGTCACATGTACATACACTGTATGGGGTCCTGGGGACTTCTACACTTTATTACAATAACACCTCACATCTATGATTTATGTTATGTAGCAGGTTATACAACATCATACTGTACATAGATTCAGTTCATGTTTGGTTTGATTTTCCTGTGGTGAGGATTAGTTTGCTGATACCTCATTCATATGTATTGTTATGATGGCTTAGTGGTTAACTACTCTGACTATAGTGTACAGAGTCCTGAGTTCGAGCCTTGCAGAAGCTGTTTATTTTATTGCTGGGCAGAACATGGGCCGTTGGGTATAGAGTGATTACAGCACATTAAAGCAGTTGTATGTGGGTTTGCGTAGAGCTAAACACTGTTAACCTCCGGTTACAGTTTCTAACGCTTAGTTAGCTTCTACTTTGCTTAATCTATGTAGGTAATGCTTACCCCGCTCAAATGCACTTAAACATGCTTACTAGTGCTTATATATGCTTACTACTGCTTATTTGTACTTAAACCTGCTTACTAGTGCCTTATTAATACAGTAGTCCAGTTCACATTTAAATGTTATTCAGTAGGTTATACAGGAAATATATGTTCATATACAGATTTCACATGGAGAATGGTATGTGCTACATTGGGACTCGAACTGGGAATGCCTGCTCATTAGGCAGATGCCCTGCCCACTACACTATTGCTGTGCTGCTTCATTTGCATATATCTTCTTCAGCCTTTGAAGCTGCTTTAACCGTAGCTAAGCGATGGGCACACCTACGGTTAGCTGTACTCAGATTTAAGATAAATATAACGGGTTTCCTTCAGTTTATTTATATGTACTGTTGCTGTTGTACACATGGTGGACTGTTGGTGGGGATATGCGGACACCTATGAGCGGCCTCATTCATTTATTTCCACTTTCTGCTGTTCTACTTTGCAGGAGCATGTTTATTCTGAGAGCTCTGCTGTCAGATACGCCCCCTGCACTCGTACACGCTCCATGCTTGCCTAGGAGGTCGGGCAGTGCGCCTTCATTAATATGCATGGCATGCTGCTGTCCTGTTCCTAAGCGGTCGCTTCCGTGCAGGACTAGACTAGTCCTGCACAGAAGATTAGTAAATCCGGGGGAATCTCTAGCAAATGTTTCTGCTGACATAACATTCCACTTTGAACCTGTGTCAACTTTGAGCTGTATGGGTTTTCCATTTATCTGAACAGTACAAAATACGTAATTCTTTGCCCATAAATCTATTACATTTCATTAAACACAGACACACCAACATAAAAAAGTAGGGTCACAGCTTTCTAACTGATCAACTTATTTCTTTGAATGTTCTCTTTTAATAAAAGAATGCCCTTTAATAAAAGAATGCCCCTTGTTTGATTTACAAAGTCTTTTGAAATTATTCCATTTAGTGCATTTGTGATATTGCTGACCAAAAGCTAAGCACTTTTCTCTTTTGGGTTCATGATTTGCACCACAGTCATGACAGTTGACTATGAAACTGGGTATGGAAAGATTTTTTGAATTTCCTGACGGTCTCTTGTGATTCACTGAGACTGTGCACACTTTGGAATTTGCTAGAAAAGTATGGGGTTTCCCAGTGACTGCTGCAGGGCTTACAGTTGCTGCCATGTGCTTTTCTTTTAACCATGTGCTGCATACTATCAACATGAGCATTAGAAGATACTGGAAGCACGCATTTCTCATTTGTAAACATATTTGTGTGCTTTCCTGTGAGCTCATAAATCTGACAAATCTTAGTGGTCTTATTCAAAGTTAAATCACTGTCATAAAGCAAAATCTTTCTCACAGCACCATCTTTAACACTACATGTCTGTCTTTTACCAACTCGTCCCTTAAATCACCAAATCTGCATGTCTTAGCTTTGTTTCTCAAGTCAGTTATATATGCTGCAAAAGTTTCCCCAGGCTTTTGATCTCTTCTGTAAAATAAGTGCCTTTCCATTGTAATATTAATTTAGGGATTACACGTTTCTCTAAATTTACATTTTAAGAACTCTGGGTCTTCCCTTGACTCAGCTGGTATCATTACATGGTGGTTCCCCCCTCCCCTGCAAATACAGCAGGTGCATACACAAATGAATGCTCGCTTTCTATGGCCTCTGAACCAGCTAAATTAAGCAGAATAAATGCTTTTGTATGGTCATCTTTATCAGGAAAATGCAGCTTGTATGAAAATAAAATACTCCCCATTATTATAAAATACAAGTGGAGCTGGTTTTCGAAATCCATTTGCCATGCCAACAAAATGTCCCCAAACACACAGAAAAAATATGGCCCTTTGTAATCATGTACAAACACGCACACACAGCCAGGACTTGTAATAACATTCAAATGCACAATAAACTCTTTGAAATATGCTTTGAAATGGCTGTATTTTGCAAAATAACTGTACTACTGCACAAACATGCAAACTCTCTGTATACTTTGGATATCTTGAATAGCTTTAATTATTGTGAAAAATGCAGTTATTTTCCTTATTTTATACATTTTGTGTGATCTGGACTTTATTTCAAACATTTTCCATAGTTATTTGAATATTTTCTCAATATGTCACAGTTTGGGACATTTTGTTTACTTAGAAATTCATTTAGAGCATTCCAAGTGCTTCATTTTATATTTTGTGAATAAGAAATCATTTAAGTAAGCTTTGATACTCGAAATACATTTCTGACCTGTTTTTGTGAATTAAACATAGAGTGGGGGATGATCCACCACTCTGTATTCCTCCACCTTTAACTGAATGCCTTCTCAGTCCAGAATCTGGATCCCATTCTGACACCATATCGCTCATCTTGTTTCCCATTAAAGATGAACAGGCAGTATAGTTCATTTATATGATTTATTACACATAAACATCTGGATGGATAGCAGCACTATAAAATATAAATGATTTAACTGACAGACACACATGCTTACATCTCCACAGCTTACTACAAAATGGCAGTTAGGCTCACACATGCTCAGTATGCAAGCCCCTACAAAGCTTCTTAATGTTATACATACATATTGATCTACAACTGCTTTGCCCTTTTGGTCTTTCTACAGCTACAAGGTTTTTCACAAAGTGTCTGGCCCCATGGTGGCTTTCTGCTGCACTCGGGGCATAAAAATCTTCCCTTACCTGGACAACCTACTACTGCAGCCTTTATTTCAGGGACACTGTCCTCAAGCATCTCCATTACATCATGTGACTTCTGCCCTCCTAGGGTTCACAGTTAATTACAAAAAATCCCAGCTCATTTCCACCCAGCAGAGTACCTGGTTTCCAAAGATGTGAGGAGGTCTGTAGGGCTTGTAGGAGTGTCCTGATTTCCATTATGTTGATATATTCTTTCACCTTTCTGGGATACAGCTTGAATACTCCTGACACGCATACCCTTATTTCCCCTGGAGAAGGTCACTGTCACTCGTTCGTCTCTATTATAAATAAGAAGACTTGGGGTTTCATTCAGATGCATTAATATATACAAACACATCAGTATGGGTAGCAGCATCTTTAAATATGAACTAGTTAAACAGAGCTTACATACATACATACATGTTCACATCTCAACAGCTAACTAAAAAAATGGCAGTCAGGCTCCCACATGCTCAGTATGCATACTCTAGTACAAGCCCTTGGCTAGCTTCTTAAGGTATATACACATATATTGATCTACATCCTCCCTCTTAAAAAGACTGCCCTTCATGCAAAATAATGTTAGCGCTAAGCATGCATTACTATGTCCATTACAAACAAAAATCAATGTTCATGCCCAAGTTGCTTTATATCTGCTACAAGGTTTAGAGATTCGACCATAAATCATAACATAACAGTTTGACTGGATTTAACAACAGGGATAGTCTGCAGTGCACAACTCATAACAGGAACTTCTGGATTCATCATAGGGATAAGAATGTCCTCTGGAACTCCGGACAACTCACTCTGAGATGAAGAGTCTTTCTCACAGGCTATTTGCTGTGGCATAGGCTCGAACACTGGTCTCAAATGCTTCTGATTCCACCTAAATGTTGCTCCTTCTGATTCTATAATGTACGATCTTGGCTCTGGACCAATATTCTTCATAGCATCAATCCAGTCATACTCTTTAGATATCTGCATCCTTACCACTTCTCTCTCAATGGATTGAGCAGTCTACTGCTCTCATCATAGTACGACTTCTGGGATAGGTGCTTCCCCAACAGATTGACTTTCACTGATGTGTTGTTCTTGACACATGGAACCAACAATTGACTACTGAGTGGCAATGTGGTTTTGGTTTGTCTCGACAGAAGTCTCTGAGCAGGTGAATCAAGATGTTCATCTCGAGGAACATTTCTGAGATTCAAGAGATTCAGGAAAACATCAGTATTATTTTGTTTTGACTTCTCAAGTAACTGTTTTGCACTGTGAATTGCGCATTCTGCCAAACCATTTGACTGGGGGTACTCTGGACTACTTGTGACATGAGTAAAGTCCCATTCTTCAGCAAATATTTTAAACAGTTGGCTTGTAAACTGCATGCCATTGTCAAGAATAACTTTGTATGGACTTCCATGAACAGCAAAATGATGTTTCATCTTAGTAATGACCGTACTAGATGCTAGGTTAGGAAGCAAGTCAGTCTCAAACCAACTGGAGCACCAAATAATTTTGACCATTCCACTCGAAGATATCAGTGGCTACTGTCAACCAAGGTAATTCTGGAATCTGGTTAAGCTGAAGGGGTTCTTTCTGTTGATGAGGCTTAGTACTGTTACATACTGAACAAGAATAAAGTGCTCTCTCAATGTCTTGTGACATAGAAGGCCAAAATACTCTCTCTCGCCCTTCCTTGGGTGACCATGATGCAAGATAATAATGTACTCAGGTTGCAAGGACTTTGGAATAATTACTTTAAGACCATTCATTATTATACCTTTGTCAGACAAAATCTCATCTCTGTATGGGAAATAAGGTTGCAGTTCTTGAGGTAAATTAGATTGCTTTGAAGGCCATCCTTGATTGACAAAGTGGTTGAACCTTTGCAAAATTGGATCTGTCGCTGTGTGATCTCTCAGCTCAAGACGTGTGGAAAAAAATTTCTCACTTCCATGGCTTCAAAATCATCAAGCAGTTCAGACCTTGATTGCCATTTTGTTTAGTGATATTTCTGGGTGCTCTGGATAATGCATCAGCAAGATAAAGAGGTTTGCCTTTCTTATAGACAAGATTGAAATTGTACTTTTGCAATCTCAGCATCATGCTTTGCAGTCTAGCTAGTGCTGAATACATTGGCTTACTCAGAATTGTGACAAGTGGTTGGTTTCAATCTGGATAGGTCTACCATAAACATAATCATGGAACTTTAAACATGCAAAATTGCCAAAGCTCTTTCTCGATCTGGGCATACTGCATCTCAGTTTGGGTAAAAGCTCTTGATGCATAGGCAACAGGTTGATCCTTTTGGAGAATAACTGCACCAAGTCCAAATTTGGAAACATCATAGGAAAGTGTAACTAGTTTGTGAACATCAAAGTACCTGAGCATTGGCAGACTGGTATTTCTCAGTTTCAGGACATCAAATGCTCTTTGGTGTTGCTCTGAACAAGGCAAGGAGATATCTTTACGTCTCAGCTCTTTGAGTGGTGCTGAATGTTGGCTTAAGTCTGGTAGTTGACCATGCCAAGAAAACATTGCAGGGCTTGAACACTGTCTGGAGCTGGCATCTCAAGAATGGCTGTTTGCTTTGAAAGATCTGGTTGTAGGCCTGTACTCGTGAATAAATGACCAACATAAGGAACGTCTTGTAGCCTGAATTTGCATTTCTGTTCATTGAGCTTAAGATTCACTTGATGTGCTCTTTCTAGAAGTTGACTGAGGTTTCTGTTATGCTCACCTTCATCACAACCTCATACCAGTATGACTGCACAAGCATACCCAGAAAAAAATTGCTCCATTACACGCTGAAAGACTTCACTTGCAGAATTTATCCCAAATGGCATTCTCAAAAATCTGTACCTCCCAAACAGAGTACTGAACATAGTAAGCACTAAGGATTTTTTTGTCAAGCTGAATTTACCAAAATGAACTCGTTGCATCTAGGACAGAAAAAATAGTGGCACCAAGGCTGCAACTTCTTTGACTGTGCGCATTGGATGATGAGGTATTTTAGTGCTTTGTTCAAATCTCATGGATCAATGCATACTCTGACGTCATCTGAACTTTTCTTATGAGCTACCACCATGGGATATACCCATTCAGTTGGAGTTTCCACTGGACAAATCACACCTTGACACACCATTTTATCTAACTCGGCTTTGACTCTGTCCTGCATGGCTATTGGAACTTTACGTGCGGGCCTGATAGCCGGCTGACGTCTGGGTCTAATTTCATGGAGTACACAACTGGATGTTTGCCAAGTTGCCTTGGAAAAGATCAGCATAGGTAGAAAAAAAATGTGCTAGGCAAAATTAGAGTAGTGGTCTTTTAAGCTAATATGATGGGCTTAGTTATTAAATGAAAGACTCTAAGCCCTAATAATGACTGGACGTGCCTCCTGACCACATAAAATAAGTCGTAGCTTCTTCTACTCTGCTGGAAGTAACATTGAAAGCACTACCGAGCCTTCAGTTTGAATTTCTTTACCTCCATAAGCAACAAGTTTTGCACACCTTGACATACTCTAACAAATGTTTCTGCAGGCATAACATTGCACTTGGGACCTGTATCAACTTTGAGCTCTGTGGGTTTGCCATTTATTCAAACAGTAAAAAATACTTCATTCTTGTCCGTTAAATTTGCATCGACCATTTCATGAAGCACTGACATACACACCATCAATATAAGAAGTAGGCTTGTCACAGTCCAACTGATCATGTTCTCTTTTAATAAGAGTGTGTGGGCTTTTTGATTTACAAAATTTTTTGAAGGGATTCCATTTATTAGATTTGTGGCATTGTTGACCAAAAGCTAAACACTTTTCCCTTTCAGATTCATGATTACCACTACAATTACAACAACTGGCAATGAAAGTGGGTGGGTGCCCATGCTTTTGTGTGCTGACTCACTCTTGTGCTTCACTGAGGCTGTGTGAAGTCTGGAAATTGCTAGAAAGTTCTGGGATTTACCAGTGAGTGTTAAAGGGGGTCACAGCTGCCATGTGCTTGGGCCTGTTGCTTTTAACCATGTGCTGCATACTATCAACATGAGCTTTATAACAGTGCCTTCTACAGCTGCTCTCATTTGTAAGCTTTTCTGCAAGCTCATATATCTGACAAATCTCAATGGCCTTATTCAAAGTTAAATCACTGTGAAGAAGCAAAATCTTTCTCACATCATTTTCTTTTATACCACACACTTCTGTCCTTTATCAGGTCATCCCTTAAGTCACCAAATCTGCACATTTTAGCTTTATTTCTCAGGTCAGTAATATACACTGTAAAAGTTTCACCAGGCTTTTGATCCCTTGTGTAAAATAAGAGCTTTTCCATTGTAACATTTGTCTGGGGGTTACACATTTCTCTAAATTTACGTTTTAAGCACTCCGGGTCCTCCTTTGACTCAGCTCGTATAACAATATGATGGTTTCCCCATCTCCAGCATAAATAGCAGGTGCATACAGAAATGAGTGTTTCTATAGCTTCTGATCCAGCTAAATTAAGTAGAATACATGCCTTTGTACGGCCATCTTTATCAGAAAATGCAGCCTGTATGAAAATGTCGTACTCTTGCTCAAACACTTTCCAATTCTCAGCAATATTACTGTCAAACACAAGTGCACTGGGCTTTCAAAATCAGTCTGTCATGCCCATAAAGTATATACAAACACACAGAAAATATGGCCCTTGTGATTATGTATGAATAAACTGTTCTGTGAGCTTGTAACAACATTCAAATGCACAATAAATTCTTCAAAATACTTTTACTTTGCGAAATATACCTTGTAATGGCTGTACTTTGTGAAATGTGCCTTGTATGAAATAGCTTTATTGTAACACTGCACAAACATGCGAACACTTTATACACTTCTGATAACTCTGATATCTTTGCTTAATACAAAAATACATCTGCTTTGGAAAAATGCGGTTGTTTCATTTTATGCAATCGGACTATTTCAAACTTTTTGCATAATAATTTGAACATTTTTATCAATATCATACATACCTGTTTATGAGAACATTATTTAGAACATGCTGTATATCTTGTTTCATGTTATGTGAAAATGAAATAGTGCTGAGTAAGTTTGTATACCTGAAATTCATTTCTGACCTGTTTTACTAAGTATGCACAGTTTTGGGATGGTCCACTGCTGTATATTCCAACAACATCTGGATAAGTGCCTTAAATCGTTTTCGCCACGCCATTTTAAACTGCATGCCCCTTTAGTGTGCCAGTTCTGACTGCAGGCTCTTACGTCATTTCTGATACCATAACCTTTTGGATATGCCATGTCTATCACCATGTCACTCCTTTGTACCTATTACAAGTAATAAGGCAGCTTGGGGTTTCATTCAGATGCTTTAATATATACAAACACATCGGGATGCGTAGCATCATCTTTAAATGCGAACAAACTAGTTAACACACAGAGCTTACATACATGTTCACATCTCAACAGCTAACTACGAAATGTTACTCAGGCTTGCACATGTTTAGTATTTATACTCTAGTGCAAGCCCTTGGATAACTTCTTAAAGGTGTACACAAACATATTGATCTACAGTCACTTCCCTAGCCAGCCATTCTTAATGCTTTCCAGCGAGGATCACTGCTTGACCAGACAAGCCCTCAGGCTGCTAGGACTCATGGCTAGCACAATCTCTATGCTGCCCCTCACCAGACTACACATGAGGAAAATACAGTGGTGTCTGAAATCAGTGTGGTCCCAACACTCTCAGCCTCTCAAGACCTGCATTCTTCTTCTTCCATGCATCAAGACAGAACTCATTTGATGGTGAACCAGGTTACTCTTAACCCAGGTCTTCCTTTCACTCCAACCACCACACAACCAAGTCCTGTTTACAGAATCCTCAGACAGAACGTGGGGGGCTTGGACAGGAAACCTCATAGTTCAAGGGGAGTGGCCTCCCCATGTGCTGAAAGAACACAACATAAAAGGAATGAGGGCATTCCTGCAAGCCCTAAAGACCTTCTCTCATCTTTGGAAACCAGGAAGTCAGCTGGTGTACATGGACAGCACCACAGTGATGTGGAACATAAGCAGGAAGGCACAAAATCCCACCCTCGGTGGAGGCTGGCACATGAGGTCTGGTACCTAGCTTCTTAGCTGAACTTTACCCTTAATTCAATACACAGCAGAACATACTGGCAGACTCTAAGTAGGGACATGGAGGACCATCATGAATGATCTCTGAACACAGGTTTTTAAATCCATAACTCACAGGTGGAGGACTCCCCAAATAGACCTCTTTGCTTCTCCTGATTATAAAGTACTACATAAGGAACCCATTTCCTCTAGCCTGGAGGACAGATACTTCTCTTTCCTATGGATGGGGAAGTTCCTTTATGCATATCCCCCTCTGCTTCCAAGGCTTCTACTCAAAGCCTAGAAGGAATCTCCAAAAACCCCTACTTCAGGCACCTTTTTGGCCAAGACAGCATTGATAGATGAAACAGGAGCAAGAACAAAAGGGAAGTAACTGAAGAATTCCTCCACAACCAGCTCTAGTCACTCAACAGAAAGGGCAGCTCCTTCATCCCAATCTGAGCTCAATCAGTCGCTCTGGATGATAGGATTTTAATTCTTACACACCTTCTTTGAAGAGGTTAAGAGTCCTAGAGAAAGCCAGGAAACCTAACACCAGGAAATCTTACACAGCCAAGTAGAAGAGATTCTCACCATAGTGCCTTAAGAGCAAACTTCAACCCCTTCTGTCAGGCATCCCCACAGTGCTCCAATGCTTGTGTGACTTATTACATTCAGGGTTGGCCTACTTATCCATTAAGGCTCACTTACCTGCCACTAATACTGGCTACCTTTGAAACCCCCATGTCCAGCACAGAGGTTAAGCTTTTTCTGAGGGGGTTTATACCTTAAATCCCCAAGGAATACTATCACCCCACCATGGAACCTTAATTTTGTTTTGAAAAAATGAACTTTACCCTCATTTAAACCATCTGCTTTGCTAGTTGCAAATTCTGCACTTGAAAATCAGTTTCTCCCTGCCCTGACCAGCCCACAGAGTCTCAGAATTCCATACGCTGATGACCATTCCATTTCTCATTTTCCACAAAGATAGGGTAAAGCCTGGGAGCCAATTCTTCTTTCATGCCAAAAGAGGTTAGTGAACTAACCCCCTACCAGACCATCAATCTGTTTGCCTTCTTCCCCAATCCCTAAAACAGGGGATAAAGAATCTTACACTCCTTAGACATTCACAGACAAGTAAGTTTTTATCTGGAAAAAATAAGGATATCATGAAAAACATATCAGCTGTTTGTCTTCTTTATAGATTCCAGGTTAGGACAACTAGTTTCCAAACAAACTATTGCCTCTTGGATCTCAAAAGCTATTTCCTTCTGCTATTTTCACCATAGCAAGCCTTTACCCACTTGGCCAAAAGTACATTCCACTCATGCAGTGGCTTCATCAGGTGCCTCCTACAAGGTGAAGGATACCAGATCCATTTTAGAAGCAGCTAGCTGATCATCTGTCTGCATCTTCACAAAATATTATAAATTAGATGTCTTCTCCAGGTCCAGGGCAGTGTATGTCAGAACTATTCTATCTGGCCTCTTGGACGCTTCATCTTTTCCTTCACTTTAATCCTGCCACCTTCCTCTCTCTCTCTCTCTCACTCTGCAGCTCTGGGAATCCCCCATCTGCTACAAATACTGCAAAAGTGACTTGGTCAGGACATAGTAAGAACTTTCCATAACAGTAGATGTCCTACAGATCACTGTTGCAGTATTCCTTCCCTCCCTATTGGCACAATACTATGCCTCACACACACACACATTACCTCAAGATATTACAGCTCTTCTGGGGGGAACTTACCTTTTCAAACTAAGCCCCTCCTAGCTGACCAGTCTCCTTCCTCAGTTTTCTTCAGGCCACTGCTAGCTTTCAGATGGTCTGATTTTTATAGCTCTACACAAACAATCTAAGGTCATCTGGACATACGTCCTAGAAGGGTAAAGCTTTTGTACCATGGCCAGCGAGATACAGTCCATCTGTTACAGGTTCATAGGTGTTTACTATGCCAACTGCAACATACGTTATGTGTATGTGTATTTTTCGTTTTTTGGTCTTCACGTATGTTGCAGTTGCTGAATTTTGGCTGAATTCTACTGGTATTTGCTTTTTTATTTCACCTGAAATGTCGTCTCGTAATGCGGGCTCTGAACAGAGCCGCATGGTTGATTTATTCTTATTTAAAGACATTCTTACAGAACGTGACAAAAAGTACTCTAGTTCTGACCCTTGGAACATTGGGGGAAGTAATTTTGCTGCAGACGAACGCTTCGCTGAATTAAATAAACTAATGTCCAAAGAAGCTGCTTTATATTTTGATACGCGCTTACTTGAAAAATATATTAGTTTGGACATTACCCCTCGGGGGTTGCGTATTGAGAAGTTACCTGCAACACCATTTAGTGAGGATGAGTCTGATTTACTCAATGAATGGAAGAAAGTTTCCCTTTCTTGCACTGTTGGTTGGCTTAATATTTTGATTAAGCGTAATGTGAGATCGCAGGAAAAAGTTAAAAAAGAAATCATGTCATTGCAAGAGGGCTTGATGTCTGAGCCTAACTATGGAACACAAATGCTGGTGATTAGTGATAAAATACAGAAACTTGAGAATGATATTGTATCTAGAAAAAGAAACAAACTTGTTCGTGACCTTAAAGATTACGAGACAGGCATTTTGTTTAATTGGCAACGTGAAGGCACGAGTAACACACGCAATAAATCAAGGGGCAGGAGTTGGAGCAGCGGCTCTAAACGGAGAGGTGTGTCAGCTTCATCAGTGTCTTCCGGAGAGGGGAATTCGACTAAGAATGTTTCTTTTGCAAGGACTGTAACACACAGTAGAGTTCCTGACAGAGAAAATCAACTTGCTAATGATGACTTTTCTGATACTAACGTGAACTTTCGGAATGATACAGCCAGCAGTGGAAATAGGAGAAACGGAAGGAAAGGGCGGAACAGATTCAAATGAAGGTCTGTCTGAATTGACTGTACAAGCGCATTGTTTAAAATGTATTAATTTGTCTAGTTTGTCTATTAATGACAACATGCTCAAAGTTTTGGATAAGGGCAGCAAGTTTGTACCTACTTTTTTCCCTTCTTTAGCTGACATCTATTTTGAGGTCAGAAGTTTTGTTAGAAAACTGTTATTAAGGGTATTTTTTGCCAAAATTAATGAAACAAGTATGCTTGAATTGTGCAATGATGAGCAAGAAATTTCTAGTGATTCTGATTTAGATGACAGTTTGTTAAATCTTTCAGTTTATAACTATGAATGGGATGAAAATAACATCAGTGAAGAATATTTCTCCTCTGTAGATAACATTAATTCTGTTAAGAATAGTGAGGATGCTTCCTTTTACACTGGTTATGGTAAATTACCCTTTCCTATTTTGAAACATGCTGATAGTAAAAAAATTTTTTCCACACATTGCAGTGCCTGCGATTTCCATTTTTCAAAAGGTTCTCTTTAAAGAATTAGAACTTTCTTTTTGGAAGTTTTGTAGAGAAAAAAGGCATTATAATTTAAGCAAGGATGAATGGTATGCCTTACAAGAATTGAAAAAATGTAAGAAGGATTACATATTTAAATGTGCCGATAAAGGCGGAAACTGGGTAATCATGGACAAAATAAATTATTGTTCCATGGTGGGGAAGTTGTTGTCTAATTCTGATGAATATAAGAGGCTGGAGAATGATCCTACCCTGACATATAACAGTGAATTGTTATTCATTTTGGAAAAAGGTGAACGTTTGGGGTTTTTGTCGCAGAACAATGTTAAAAAATTGTATATACGTCAATCTACTGTGCCTATTTTATATGCTTTACCCAAAGTTCACAAAAAATTGTCAGAACCACCAGGTAGGCCCATCATATCTGGGATTGGTTCTTTTCTTGAAAACGTTAATTTGTTATTGGATTTTCAGTTGAAGGATTATTTGAAGAGAGTAGTGGCTCATATCAAGGATACACAGGATTTAATTAATTGCATTTCTGGTTTAGAATGGAACCATGAGTATTATTGGGTCACTATTGATGTTAAATCCCTCTATACCAATATTGACAAACAGTGGGGACTTGAATCTGTTCAATATATGCTGGGTGAAGGTCCTAGAACTTCTTTTTTGGTTTATTTGTTGGAATTTTGTCTCACACACAGTTATTTTTGTTTCAATAATGAATTCTTCTTACAAATCAAAGGCACTGCAATGGGTGTGGCATATGCGCCATCATATGCCATTATTTATATGGATTTTTTTGAAAGAAAATTCATATATTCGAGTGAATTTTTCAAAAATAATGTGATCATGTATAAGCGATACATAGATGATTTAATTTTCACCTGTAAAGGGGAAATATGCGAGTTTTTAGATTTTTTTACTATATTGAATGACAATGAACATAAATTACAATTTTCCTATGAGTTCAATAGGAGTGAGATTAATTTTCTTGACTTAACTCTTTTTGAAATGGATAATAAAATACATTTCAGACCTTATAGGAAACAAACATCAGTTAATATGTTTTTACATTCCACCAGTATGCATCCCCAGCATTTGATTACTGCTTTGCCTTCAGGGGAGTTTCAAAGAATCCGTAGTCATACGAGTGTTAAAGAAGAGCTGGATAAGGAATTGAACATAGTACTTTCCAGGTTGTTGGAAAGGGGATATGATTATGATCATCTATTACGGTGTCGTGATGGACAGGCAAGTGAGCATACTAGGGCTCCGAGTCTAGCAGAAGATACCAAACATTTAGCTATTAATAATGTTGCTGAGAAAACTGATGTTGAGAAAGTATTCTTTGTAATGAAATTCACCCCTTTTCATAAAATAATGACTTCTACTATTAGAAAATTTTGGTATTTAATTTGTCAGGATGAAGTAATTGGCAAGTTATTTCCTAATACTGTTAATTTTTCTTTCAAAAGGGGAAAGAATTTAAAAGAAATTTTGAATTTCAATTTTAAATCCAGACAAAAGGGTTATATATTTTCTATCAGAACTGGCACCTTTGCATGTGGATCTTGTAGTATTTGTTCTAGGGTTTTGAATGTAGATAGTTTTAACAATATCAAACATATTCATAGGGAATATTTTAACTGCAGGTCCACATGTGTAGTGTACATTTTGGGGTGTTCTTGTTCAAATGTTTGGTATGTGGGACAAACCAAAAGAATGGTTAGAATCAGGGTGCTTGAACATCTTAAAGATATAAGAAATGTCAACCTTTCCAGTCCTGTGGCAAAGCATTTTATTGATCATCATGGGGGGTGTGGTGATAGTTTAACATTCAGTGTACTAGGAAGACCTTTTATTTCTAGAGGAGATGATGTTGTAGGTAAACTTTTGGAATTGGAGACTAGAATGATTATTAAATTCAACACTTTGAAGCCTTATGGGTTGAATCAGGAACTGGCTTTATAATATATTTAAATATTAAATATCAAGTATATTTATCTACATATTTATATTTATTTCACATATTTATAATGTTTATATTTATTTATTTATGTATTATAATAATATTTATTTCAACTATCATAAGCTGTTATAATTATTGTTGGATTTAATTGTTTCAAGTGAAGTTTGTTTAAAACACTTTGAAAGTATGCATATATTCTGTTTTAGAGATCACTTTAAGGTGAAATTTACTTCTTAATAGAAATTGCATCATTTGATTAATTGAATAATTGATGTTTAAATGGTATATAAGGCTGATGCTGAAATCTATTGAACTGTGATCCTTTGAAGGCGAATTGCCGAGGTACCAGATCGTTCATTAAATTTCCAGTGGAAGAAGCTTTTTTGTGTGTATTTTTACTATGCCAACGACTACAAGGGCCTTTTTAAGCTTAGCCATGCATCCCAAATCTCTGACAAGTCCTGATACCCTTGATAAGTGTAAGCATGGGCCTGGGAGATGAACCATTTACAGGTTGCCTGTGTCCATTACTAGGTGCCAAACCAGGGATGAATTTCCACTTTCCCATCCAATTGTCCAAGCTGCACTTGAATTGAGTTAGGGAGGAACTTTGCTTCACATGGATGGGGAGCCTGTTCCATAGATGGGGCAGTCTTTTGGATACATACCTATCTCTCCAGCAGGTCCTATTTATATTGCAGTCAAGCTTTAAGTCTTTAGAATGGGTAATTGTGGTGCTATTTGTTTTGTGGACATGCAGAAGGTCCATCAGAGTGGGGTATAACAATGCCCTGTATGCCAGGCATAGATCTCCCTTCAAAAGCCTGTAGGAGACAGGGATAGGGCCTTGAGGTGGGCTGCATAGGACATTTTACTCATGCCCTGTATTCTTTTAGTGAGGAACTTATGTGGCTGTTCCAATTGTTGGATATGCTTGGTTAGGTACATACTAAAGGAAGCACTGTACTCAATGATAGGTCTGATGAATGCTGAATACAGTGAAACAATGACTTCCTTGGGCTTAGATGCCATACCTCTGTTTATAAGTTGCGCAACATAAATGATTTTCTCACCACTGCAGACAAGTGATTGTCAAAGGCTAGATTACTGTGTGTGTGTCCAAGTCCCTGATTACTGGGTCAACTCTAAGGTGGGTGTTGTCAATATGACAGTTACCAGGGATAGATAACTTTTCAAAGGATACTGTTATGCATTTCTTGGCATTTAGTTTTAGTCCATGGCTCTGATACCAGTTGTTTGTCTGTGTCAGCCCCTCCTGGAGAACATTTGTGTCAGTGTGAGATTCAATGACAGCTCCTAAGCTGCAAACTTCTGCAGATTTAGCCAGCCAGAGACCACTGACATTGGCCTTGACTTCTGAGAAGTAAATGTCAGAAAGCAGTGATCCAAGGAGTGATCCCTGAGGGACACCACTTGTGACTGGCTTCTTTGTAGAGGTGGACTCCCTCAATCTAACTTCCTGGGTCCTGTCTGTGAGCCAGTTGGCTATGCACCGGGTGACATACGAGTTTGTACCTAACCTCTTGAGTTTGTCAACAATGCCCGAGTGGGGTATTGTGTCAAATGCCTTGGCCAGGTCAAGGTAGGCAGTGTGAAAGATTTTGCCCCCATCCATTACTTTGGTGACCTTCTCAAAGAAATACACCAGTTTGAGTAGGCATGATCTGCCCTTGATGAAACCAAACTGGGTTGGGTCCAGTGTCTGGAAGTTTACTGATCATCTCCATGATAATTCTTTCCATGGCTTTGCATAGAATACTAGTGAGACTTGTGGGTCTGTAGTTGGCCACCTTTGTGCAGAGGGATGACTGCTGCCTTTCTCCATTCATGAGGCACAAACCCTGTAGTTGGCCCACCTTTGTGCAGTGGGATGACTGTTGCCTTTTTCCATTCATGAGGCACAAACCCTATTTGGAGGCTACAGTTAAATAGTAATTCCAGAGGCCTTGTTAGGTCAATATTTCATGCTATTTAGAAGGCATCCTAGGATATTGCCTGGGCCCATTCATAGGTAGGTACTAGGCTATCAGCCCTGGGGCCTATACAAGCCCAGCCAAAAAGGTACCCTGGCTTTTGCCACCCAAGAAAATTATTTTCCTGTGCCACTGTCGAGCAGAGCCACAGAGGTGATCTCCAGGGTGAATTTCCTATTTCCCATCCAATCATCAAGATTTTTCTTGAAGAGTGCTAATGAGGAGCTTTGTTTGATATAGATAAGTAGTTTATTCCAGAGTATGGGAAGTCTCTGGGACAGGAATCTATCCCTCCGGCATGTTCTGTTTATTGTGGTAACAAGGTTTAGGTCCCTAGAGCATGTAGCTTGGAGGGATTGGGATTTCTTTAAGTGGAGCATGTCCAACAGTTCTGGGTTTGACATAGATTTGTATGTTAGGCAGAGATCACCTCTGAGTAGGTGATATGCGACGGAGTAAAGCTGGAGTTATTTGAGACGGTCTGCGTAGGGCATCTGTTTGAGGCTGGTAATCCTCTTTGTGAGGTATTTCTGCAGCCTTTCCAGTTGCTGTAGATGTCTTGTGAGGTACATACCAAAAGGGGCATTGTACTCTATAATGGGTCTAAGGAGCGATGAGTAGAGGGGAACAATGACCTCTTTTTTTCTGGATGAGAAACCTTTTGTGATGAGGTGTGCCACGTAGAAGGATTTTCTGACTACTGTGGCAATGTGATTATCAAAGGAGAGACTACTGTCCACCTGTGTCCCAAGGTCTCTTACCCACATTCGATGTTAAGTATACTACCACCTATGTTGTAGTTCATGGGTACAGAGTTTTTGCCAAAGGGGATGACAATGCACTTTTTGGCATTGAGCTTGAGGCCATGGCTTTGACCCAGGCATCTGTCTCAGTGAGGCCCTTTTGTAGGATGTCCACATGGTTAGGAGTTTCGATTATGGCTCCTAGTTTGCAGTCATCTGTGAACTTCATTAGCCAAAGACCTTCTGTGTTAGCCTGTACTTCAGAGAAGTAGATACCAAACAGGAGAGGACCCAGGACTGAACCCTGTGGTACTCCACTTGTCACTGGTCTGAAGTCGGATTTGGAGTCTGATGCAGTGCTCTTGGTCTTAGAGAGAGCATTAAGGACCTATTCCCTAGGGATAGCAGGGGGAGTTATATTTGATGATATGTTCTGAGGGAAGGTTGAGGGGGGAGAGAGGGGTAAAGCTGGAGCTGAATTTATCAGCCAGGAGATTTGGTATATATTCTGGCTTAGCATAGGTGTCTCCATTTACAATGAGCTCTGCGCGCAACTATGTATTACCTTTGAGGCTGCTGACATAACTAAAAAATGCTTTATGGTTGCCCTTGTCTTGGGAGGCCAGACTTGCTCAAAATTTGGCTTTGGTAGACTTTATTTGTCCTCTGAGATGTTTGTTTAGTTTGAGAGTGCTTTTCTCCTGCTGGGTGCTGCACCTCCTAATTTTTGCCATGATGTTCTTCCTTCTATTATACAGACTATTGATTTTATGATTCCACCAGGGTGGCTTGTTTTGAGTTAGTTCTACACTTCTTCCTGGTAGGTACAGCTGCCTCTATGCAGCTGTTAACATGCTTGTGCAGGGTTTCTCTGAACAGTTCTGCATAGGCAGGAGTGTTTTCAGGGTTTATGGGGGCTTTAAATTTTGCCAGGTTCTCAATAGTAGGAGGTTAGCCTTAGAATAGTTCCTGAATATTCCATGTTTAGCTGGGGGTCCAGGTGATTTTGTGGTCTGACCTTACCAGGGAAGGCATTGGGGGTGTGCGGTACTCTCCCATATCAGTGGGTTTTAAATCCAGTATGATTGCATCCCTGGTTGGTGTACTGACTATCTGGTACAGGGAGTTTCTGTTTACAAAATCCAGGAATCTCTGTGCCTGTACATTTGGTGTTGTATAGGATTCCCAAGATAACAGTGTGGTAATTAAAGTCACCCATGAATATGGTATTGGGTTGGATGGTTAGTGTTTCTAATAAGTTTAAATATATGGTATGGGTTTCCTAGGTCATAGACGGGGACCTATAGCTTGCAAGGAAGTGGTATTGGATTTTGTCTATGGTAATTTGAACACGGAGCAGCTTAAGTGCATTGTCCAGCTGGACCAGCCTTGAAGTATGTTTATTTTTGATGTAAATAGAGACACCTCCACCATTCGTCCCTGCCTGTTAAGTAGCTGGCCTTAATGTGTGGAAGGCATTACAACCTTGCACTGTTGGTGTGCTCTCCACAGCTTTAAACCATGTCTCAAGTGACCGCAAAGACGTCAGCATTCTCTAGGGTAAAGAGAGCTTCTAGGGAGTGGAATGTTTTGTTCAGACTCCTAGCACTGAGCAGTAATACGTTTAGATTTTCTTGGTTTTGATTTGCTATGACAGAAGTACTTTTGGTTTGGCATTGCTTAAAAAAAAAAGGCACTAGGGGGAAGACAATGTTTTAGCTAATATTCAAAAGCCTATAGGGGAGAGGTGCAGACCATCCCTAGCAAAGCAGTGAGAGTTCCATGATGTCTCTCTTCTTATAGTCTAGGGAGGTACATATCACATCATTTACTCCCACATGGACTATGACTGAGTCATGTTGGAAATTGTGGTCCAATGACCTGAGTGTGTACGTAATGTAGCAGATCCTAGCCCCTGATAAGCAACTGACTGTGACTGTCTCCTTAGCCTGGTGAGAGGGACATCAGTGTACCTCACGATGGAGTTTCCAATGACTAGAATGTTGAATTGTTTGGACTTTGACTACTGCAGCAGTGATCAGTACAACATGTACTGTTAAGGTAAGTTCTTACACAACTGTACTATCTATTTGAGGCAAACTCTGCCTGCTTACTAGCTAAAGGAAGACAGGCCTGTGTAGCATCCACTCATGCAAGTCCACTTTTAATCTGTTGAACTGATCTACCACAGCATTCTTCTCCTAACAGTATGTAGACTACCTCAAGGGACACTGTTTGAGATCTGACCTAACAATACAAAGTCATGGCTATACAAAGTCATGGCTAACCTGCGAAGGGTGTAAGATCTTGTCCCTTCCTTAGTTATTCATATCCCACATCACTGCAGTGCTGTCTTGTCACTCATATCTGGTTGAAGGCTTTGAGACTACAAATAAAGGCCAACATCTACTTTACATTTGCATTTTAGTTTTTCCCCTTTGGGAAGCATCCTTCACTTCCTGCACTTTCCGGTTTTGTGTGAAGGCTCCCAAGACCATGTCTTAGGCATCTGTTATGCGAGTCTGAATGGGTTTTTCTTGAGAAAATGTGATCCCTATGTTTAAACTGCTCTGTGTGGCCCACCATTTCAGTTCTTGGGCTATACAAGGAAGGACTGGAATCACTTCTGCTTTTGACTGGGATTGATGGGCCCATACAAAGCTTATGTCATACTGCAGCTAACAAATATGTAGTCTGGCTTGAAATACCATCAAGAAAACATAAACCACATACCCCAGCAGCTTGAGCTACTCTCTTGCTGTAGTTTGTTTCTGACCTGCAAGTTGAAGGAAATAAGCCTGATAACCCTCCTCTCCATCTGAGAGTAGGAAAACTTCATCTAGGCTGGTGTCTTGGCAGGCAGCTTAATAATGATTACCCTTTTGGAAGGCAACATGCATCATTTTTGGAAATTTAGTGTGAATTCACCCTAGCTTACGTAAAGGACCTATGACTATGTTCAAGTCCATGTTAACACCTCCTCCTGTGAAACTGCTTGATGGGGGAAGATATGAAATCCCCTTAGTTCAGCACAAGATGGTCATTGGAGTCAAACATTTTGTAAAGATGCTCAATACAGTAGCTTAGCCAATGGACAAGGAAATAAACTAATAATGACAGCCCTCTGTGAAGAAACTGAGAAAATAGCTGTGGTCCTGGTGGACAGGGATATGGAGGTAGGCATCTTTTAAATCCAAAATGACCATTAGGCCTTTTAGGAACAGGACAGATAACTGGGTCTGAAAGGCTAGCATTTTTGAATTTCAGTATCTCTAGGAGGACACTTTAATTTGAACAAGTCTAGGATGGGCCTCAATGTGCCCTCCTTCCTAGGTTCTAGGAAGAATCTGGAATAGAAGTCTGTTTTCCCTCCACAACACTGACCATTTCTAGGACTCACTTTTGCAGAAGATCCAACAGGCTAGGGAAAATCAGGTATTCTAGATATTTTGACCCTGAAGGGATTCCTAACATGTTTGGGATAGTTTCCCATTACAATCTATAGCACTCTCAGATAGTTTGCTGTGCAAATATCTCCCTTGTTGTGGACTCCCAAACTGGGAGCTACTGAGAGATTCTGCCTACAATTCTGCTGTTGGATAGGGGAGAGGGAAAGACAATCCCCATGAAGGCATGGCTGTACCTTGTTACAGGACTGGCCTAAAGGCCCTCAATGTTTTGTCCTGCCATCTAATCTTGAACTGGCCTTTCTTAACCTTAGCTGATCTACCCTATCTTGTCTGTGTAAGAGGGATCTGGTTTGAAAGGGTAATTCCCATCCTACTTTTGCACTAAGGATAAAAAAGCTGTTTCACATCCTGCATTACTTTACCCCTTTCTTCCATTTTTGAACACTTCAGTTCTTGGGATTCCCAAACAGCATGTCACCGATTCCTCTAGGCAGGATTTGTAGCCTCAGCAAGGCATACCTCTTAATCACATTGCTCATGACTACTGCCCCGATGCAGTATCCACATGAGTGGAATGTTTTGCCACATGACTAGCAGTTTCTGTGAGCTCTAACAGTTTTATCCTAAGGCCAGCATTAGACATATCCCCTATTTTCTCTCCTAAGTGGTCTAGGAGAGCCATATGGAAGTTGGTAATATGTGCCTGGTAGTTGATAGTTCTGAAGATCTAGGTGGCAGATATGTATGTCCTCTTTTGAAACCAGTCTAGAGTCTTACTCCCTGTCACTGGCAAGGGTTTTAAGGAAAGGAACTAACTTGGACCATTTCTCAAGAGATATAGATACCATTGTTGGATATGCCGTTTGACTTTTATACAGGAATCTATGGGAGTCTTACACTCTATAGAATCTGTCAGGTTTCTTAAGTGCAGGAGGCCAAGTCCAATACTGCTAGAAATACATCTCCAAAGCTCTCAGTATTGGGAGGACCAGTCACTATGTTGAAGAAGCCCAAGCCCAACACGTCAAAATATGTCTCTTGTGCCTCATATGCTTCTCCACCTTTCCACTTGAAAAATTCTCTTCATTCTAGTAAGGGTTACTCCAAAGGAGATATCTTCTGAAGTGGAATCTAAGGAGCTAGTGTCTTCAGTGTCTGTATCAAAACCAACAAGGGAAGATATCTGAGAAGGGTAGTCGAGTTCTTCCTCCTCATTTTCATGGGACTTCTCTGCTTTGGCAAAAGACTGATCACAGTCTTCCTCTTGGAGGCAGACATCTCGACAATGAATGTTCATTATCTGGTTGAAGGGCCTGCAAGTCTTTCAAGTTACCTTGGGCCTGGAAGAGCAGAGAAAACAGGTGAAGATCCACTGATGCCAACAAATGACATGACTGTAGGAGATGGCAAGATATGTTTAGTCTTATCAGTCTTTTTTAATGGCACATTGACTCTGGAAGTCCCATCTTCTTCATGGGAAAGTCAGACCTCCAAAGCAAAGCCCTCAAACTCCTCCCTAACCAAACTTCTTGGGGTCTGGCCTTCCCTCTCTGAAGCAATAATCAGAACCTGGTCCACACCTGTGCAGGGTAGGACATCCACAGGGGATTCCTCCAATAAATCTGTCAAGTTGGACCTGCCTGATTCCATAGGCATGTCAGCTTTGAAAGGGGCATCACCAGCAGGCTGCAAAAAAGTGCCTCAACTGGAACTGTCACCCCTGGGCTGATCAGGGGTGCTGGACACCAGTATGGCACCTTCCAACGTTGCTTTTTTATGTAAAAAGAGGTTGGTGGAAGAAGACATCGTTCCCCACTCTTTAGGGGACTGACAAAGTCTCAAGCCTGTTCAATTTGAGGTAGTTCTGCAGGGTATATTACCTACCACAAGGGGTTTTAAAGGTGGATCCCCATCAAACTTCATGCTTCTGGACAAAGTGGTTCAGTTGTGTGAAGCTTGACAGGTATTAACCAAACAAAAGACACAACTAGTGTGGTAACTTTTTTTGTGGAATCTGTCTACCACAGACAAAGGTACCGTTTGGGGCCCAGACATAAGGTTAATGCATTTAAAGAATACAATCAAGAATGACAAGACAAACATCAGGAAAGCAAAGGGAAAAGTGCAGGTTTCCCAAGCTCCAAAGACAACAACAATGAAGACAGAACACACAAATTAGCACAGAGAGTTTCCAGGCATATGCAGCAAGAAAGGTTTGAGACAGACATCCACTTTGTACAGTGATGTAAACATGAATCAGTGCTGGTGGATAAAGGAGCTTGAGCTGTAGCAGTCAGGCCAGACATACAGAGGCACCTAGCTGTAAAGTCCCAGTATTAAGGACTACTGCAACAATGAACTAAATGAAGAACACCTGCTCTACTCACTGTCAGTACACAGCAGCCACACTGAATTAGATTGCATCACCAGCTACTCTCCCTTCCATTTTTGCCAGGAATCTGTAGATCAACTGCTCTACAACAGCTAACTGCCACATTTAACATATCTAGAGCCACATGGCTCATCAGCTGGGAATTATTGCAAAGATCACAGGAGGAATAATGAGCTGAGTTTTAGTAGTACCAGTGTAGAACATGGAGAATTATGACCAAAAATAAGGTGGAGGTTCATAACAGGTATCTCAAGTCTAAGTACCATCCTTCTTGGAACTGAACTGTCCCCCTTCATTCTGTTCTGAACCCATATCTTCAGATAATGAATACTGTTCTGCTTCACTCTACTGTAAGGAATAATTTATGGAACATGACTGTTAAAGTGCTACTGAAAGAGGCAGATGCACTACCGCCGATTTGTTCATGCATTTACTGATACCCTGTACAACCTGTTAAGCATCCAACTCATAATGCACTTCAGAAACTTGGCCCACTTCCTTACACGCATGAGGTATTGCAAAAGTATGCTTGTGACCCACCACAAGCAAGCTCACCTCTGATATTTTCCCTCACCTTAGTCACTGTGCATCCCCAACAAATATTTGGATTTGCCTTAATCCTAATACTGTACCATATCAGATTTGATCCTTGATCAACTGCTTTTCAATTATCCCAGTTAAGGTTGTTCATTTTATTTGTATAGTTGTATCATATGTAGCTATACTAAGCTGTAACTTTTTATGCTTCTGTGAAACTTCTGTAATTAAATATCATATTTTGTTCTACATACTTATCACAGATTATGCATGTTCATTCTGCCCAAGTATAATACAGTCCCACTTTCATCTACCACAGACTACCTTCAAGTGCCAACATAATTGTCAGTGTAACAAAATATAATCAAGTAATTATTATACTTAAAGTAACTTACAAGGAAAAAATGTAATATGCTACAGGAACACGACAGGTAATATGTGAATGGTAATGTTTATGCAGCATTAAATATCTCCCTTAACCTCAGATAGAAAATGGGAAATCCAAGTATACAAGGAAGGCAAAGGGACATCAAGATGCAAAAAAAAAAAAACATACACTGATGCTGACTGTGAAATAGCACTGCAGGTAGAGAAAAGAACTTTGATACCACAGGCTGAACCCTAAAAAAGATATGTTCTTCTATGAATGCTAAAATTCCCATTCATTTCCAAATCTCTCTTCTGTTTCTTGCTAGTAGTCAGTTATAATTTATGTTGCCATTACTTCCAAGCATGTAAGCCAAAGCATTTGATTGAAGAGTCCTTAGAAATGAAGACACAAGCTACTAAACATTCAGAGTCATAATAGCTTTGTCATGAATACTTTTGAGCTACATGTGACTTTTGCCCTGTGTAAAGGATTCACATATGTAGCTTAAAAGAAGAGTGCTATGGAATTACTTGCAGTATTCTGTTGTTTGTCTTTCCGGCTTTTCCCGGTTAGGGGTCGCCACAGCAGAACTCCGGTCCACTAATGACTGGCAGTAGATTTTTATGGTGCCAAGTTGCCAGCCCGATGCCCAACCTTCAACGAAGGCACGCCAATTCACGCATGTCTTTCGGAGGCCACTCAACCTCGGGGAAGACATGCAGACTCCACACAGAAGGCACTGCAGCCAAGAATCAAACAGGAGAACCTCTTGCTGTGAGGCAACAACACTACTGCTGTACCTCCGCATAATAACTAAAAATCGTAAAAAATATCTTCACATCACATTAAAGAAGGTTTATTCAGTGGTTCCACCCTTTGTAGTTTAATCTTGCACTGAAAGGCTGGGGGAATCAAAGAATGTTGGAATATTGCAGACTACACAAATACCTTTCACTGTCTTAGCATCAACATAGAAGAATCCTTAACTGCAGAGTAGTTTCTACTGAAGCATGTCAAGTATGAAAAAATCTGTTTAAAGTCAAAGCAAGGATCCGTCATCACTGTATACTCAATGCTACTTTAACAAATGAAGCCACAGATTTTGGTCTAGGCACTTATTCCCACATTATTCACTGCTTTATAAATGGCCTATTAAATACTATTCTGACTATGTGTGTTGGACTGAGTCTACAAAAAAAAGTCTGAGCGCTCTACATGTTCATTTTATAAAACTTGATGCCCTCCATCACTTTCAGAAGAGAATGTAAAATGACTGGCACTCAGCTGTAGTTAACATATGCAGGCATGCTGACATTGCAGTGTCTTTTAAAATTGGAAAGCACTGATGTGCAACTAGACAGCAGTTCATCACAGCTTTGTCAGAGGAGATCTAGTAAGATGAGTGATTACCTGACAGATGAAGAGACTCTGGTGGGCTTAAACCTGACACAGCACAGTGAATTGATGAACTTGTGATGTTCAACAGGAAATAAATTACAAAAATACATTGCATATTTTCCATTAAGTGGATTAATTACTTTGTCTTGCTAATGTTTATATATGTGTGTGTGTGTGTGTGTGTATATATATATATATATATATATATACACACATATATATATATATATATACACACACATACATATTTATGATTTTTCAAGTCTTGCCTCTTGCAGATATCATGCATAATGCCCACTGCTTCTGTCCACCAGGTAATATAGTTTATTTTAAAACTAGAGATCATTAGTACTACAGCTGTTATACTCAACCACAGGAAAGTGTTTCCAAAAACATACTTAACAATAGCACTTTGACTGGCATAATTTCAGTTTTACCAATTTTTTTAACATGTTTCTACCTTTTAACAATTACAGCAGTCAAGAACAAGTAAACCTGGGGGAAATAGCTATAAGACTACTTAAAACAGTAACAACTACAGTCCTTGTTATAGAGGATTATGATCAGGTCTCCAATCATAATGTACATGTTTGACATGGATACCACAATTCACCTAAACAGCAAAGCTTGATGGGAATCTTGGCATTCAAGTCAAGGACACACATTAGTTTGATTGGAAAGCTAATACTAATTCTTTGCAGTGAATGTAGATTTATCTACTCCATGTACTAATAGTTGCAGAAAAATAAAAATGGAAGTGCTGTGCCAGTTTTGAAAGCTGGTAAAGCAGTTGGGAAGCACTTCACATCTTAAGGTATTCCACATCTAAGGGAAGCATTTTGTCTCCAAATACATTTTAATGGCTGTAATATTGTGGAAACAGAGCTGACATTAAGCATTTCCATGTTAATGCTGCTATTTGCTAGATGACTCACACTAGAGCAGTGCTGAACCAGTTTTTTTTTTACCCGATATTGCAGTGTAATCACAGTTCTCCATGCACATAAATTTGTGTGTAGATTATTACAGCATTGCATTTAATGATATGTAAAACATAAAACCACATATGCATTTCTGTGATCCTCTGCATTTGCTTTAAAATCTGACCAGACAGTCCGAGTAAGGACCATTTTTTTCTTAGTATACTTAAGAACAGTTAAGAATTTTTTTGTGAGTTTCAATTCTGCTATACCATCTTTGATTGTATGAAGTCTGCAGCAATAGGTGCATCTGTCCTCCTCTACTTTTAAATGATGCAGTTTTTTGCTAGTAAAATATCAATAGTTTGTTTTTCTTTCGGCTTTTCCTAGTTAGGGGTCGCCACAGTGGAACTCCGGTCTGCTGATTGGCAGACCATTTTTATGGTGCCGAGGCCCAACCTTAAACAAAGGCATGCCCATTCACACATGTCTTTCGAACGCCACTCGACCACGGGGAGGACATACCGACTCCACACAGAAGGCACTCCAGCCGAGAATTGAACGGGAGAACCGCTTGCTGTGAGGCGACAATGCTACTGGTGCACCACTGCAGCTTAGTAAAAATATCAATAGTAAGAGTCTCTAATTAAGAGAATTCAGATTATTGGAATTAACAAAGCCCAAACTATTTTCCACTACTGTAACACCTGCCTGGCCTGAAGCAACTATTCCACAAATAGCCAAGTCTGGTACAAATTTATTGAAGCTGGGGCAGAAGCAAAAACTATGCATTCACTCCCCCACAGCACGTGTATAGCAGTGCCAGCAAGTGCTGAAGACTCCTAGATTTATCCTTGCAAACCGCAATGCACATTGGTCTGTACTTTAGGGTGGTTTCTCTGGGAGGAATTAGTATCTTGTACATGGTGTTTATGGTACCCTTTTTATCATAATCCTCTCCTTTGTCGCTACCAGCCACTGACTCTACTGTGGCTTAACTATAAAGATGGCCGTGGGTTTGGCATAGTGGTTCACATCATAGACAAAAAATGCATGGTCTGAATCTGAACTCAGGTTACTGGCTAAGCTTAAAATGGCTCTTCAGGGCAGTTAGCCTAATACTCACCTATAAAGATATTATTCTCCCAAACATGAAATGTAAAGGAAGTTATTACCTGGAGTACACTCACAAAATAACATAGCATGAATTCTTTCCAGTTTATTATTCTCTCCTCATCTGTCAACTGTTTCCAGTATCTTAAGCCCCAACATTTATTCGCTGTCCAATTTCTAATGTCTAAGATCCCCAAAACCTGGTATTACTAGATGAAAGTATATATTTATCTACCTGACAGCTCTGGTGTCAGTAAACATTGCTCTTGCTATCCTTACAATGCCAGAAATAATTTGAAATTGACATTAACCAGTTCTCCTACAAACTGTACCTTCCTTTTAGCTTGTGGAAAATAGCCTACAATGTCTTTTGCTTCAGCATTACTAAGTTGTATAGAAGCTTGAGTCTATGAGCAGCTCAGTATAGCATGTCTGAAAAACTTGTACGAGTCATTACTGGTGGAAGGGTAAGATACTGCCATCAAACTATGGGTTTCTCATTAGCCCATATGAAAGAGACAATACACACCTATAGTTCTGAAAGAAAGTGGCTGGTGGGGGAAGGGATGCCCTGATAGGTATGCAGAATCAGTGGAAGAATGTACCATGTAATGAATGGCTTGAATGCACTGCATTACATCTATATAGACAGGCTTCCATTAATGTCAGTATTCTTTGATCCAACCTATAACATCAGATTAACTGACCTATGCTATTGAGGATAGAGTTTGTGTGATCTGGACACCTACATATGTCATATGATTCAGTACCCCCAGGAATGTCATCAAGGAAATGGACAGTTATTAATTTTATCCATCTTAGTTTTTGCGACATTTAGCTTATAGTCAGACTGGGTGCCAAAAATCTATAATTCCTGAAACAGTCTGGGAAGATCATTTCAGCATAATCGAAGTATACCAGCAGATCACCTGCATACAAGAACAGCTTAAACTGGCTTTTCCCTGTCAAGAATCCTTCTGTCAAGGAGGACTGCAGCTTGATTGCCAGAGTCTCAAAATACAAAGTAAAAAGAAGAAGTAAGAGGGGGACACAAGCCCTGCCTCACACTTCTCTCCTTCTTGAATAAAAATCAAATTATCTATCCCATGAACCTTTATATACTCTTGCAAATCCCTGGGGGAAAACCCATTTCAGTACATCAAAGAAGTCCCATCTCGCCCAGTTGAAGGCATTCTCAGCATCCAAGCTGGCAAGGAGGAGCAGTCTGCTATTGCCAGATTCATCTTCCACCAGAAAAGAAGACTATAACATTGACAAAGAAGGTTTAATCTGAGAAAAACCCTCTCTAATCCAGATGAATTATTTTTAGGAATAGGTTAAGGCCAATCTAGTGGCCAGAATGGCCATAAATATTTTGTAATCATGGTTTAGAATGGAGACAGGTCTGTATAACCCAGTATGGCAGGATCCACTCCTGGTTTAGGATAGAACCACTCTAACTGCATCCTTCCAAGATGAACGAGGTTGCCCATCTGCCAAAATATAATCAGCTAGTGGAGTAAAATTTCTAGCAAATATCTGATTTTCCCATTGATATAGATCTACTGCTCATCACAACCTGGAATCTTTCCAAGGTTAACTGCATTTCCTCTGGTGCAATGGGAGTGACTAAGGCTTGTGCTTCCAATTCCTTAAACTGGATAGGTACTCATTCCTTTTGTCTTCCTGAAGAAGAAGCTTCCCTCCTTTGTATACAATTTTGTGTAGAACTTTATAAATGCAGGCATAACATCATGACGTTAAATACATGAAAGCATTGTCACGGCATGTATAATATAGGCGACTTGGCTCACCACCATTTGATTCATTATCCAAGTACTTTTAGCTAGCTGGGATACACTCAAATTCCCAAAGCTTGAGAACCGTTATTAAAGAGAGGAATGGGTAGTGGAAATTATTTGAGAGTTTATTAGGGAAGAAAGAAATTTCTTCAGAAATGATAGCTAGTGAGTGGGATAAAATGAAAACAGAATTTAAAAACAGGGTAAAATAAAAGAAAGATACTTGATTAAAAAGTGATAGGAATTATTTAGAGGGGCTGACAAAGGTTAAACTATTGCAGAATAAGAGGAATCTCACAGAACAAGAGGAGGAACAACTGCAGACTGCTAAAGAGAAAATATTAGAATATGCATGAGTTTAAAAACACTCCCCAGGATTCCAGAAGCTCGGTGCAAGGGCGGTTTTAGCCTTGCACTGAGCATCCTCACTACAGATGGTGCAGCAGTGCCATATGAATATGTATGAGGGAGCGCCGCCGCACCCTCGACGTGCACAGGAAACGTGTGCGAGTACAGGGGGCGTGTACAAGTGCTATACGGAGGCGTAAACATGCCCTGACAGTTGCATAACCTACTATGCCTACTAGTAGAGCCCGCCTCTAAGAGTAAGTCAGTAATTCAGTGTTTGTGTGCTAAGCATACAAGAGTGTCCATGGACAGTGAAATAAAATCGAAGTAGTAAACACACAAGTACGTAGTGGATTGTTGAGCCCTGTCCCTAGAACTTTCACAATTAGATTCCCCGTGTCCCTATTATACATTTGAATTGCTGCAATATCGAAGGCGTAAGCAGAGGGCAGTGTGTTTGCGCATCGCTGCCCTCTGCTGAGCGTAGCTTACACATCAAATTCATTCAAACAGAGAAAAACATGCGGAATCAACATAAATGTCAATAGTGTAGTGTTTAGAGCATCCACCTAATGAACAGGCATTCACGGTTCGAGCCCAACAATAGCACATATTTTCCATGTGGAATAAATGTCGTTTTGCTGTAAAACTGACATATGACTATCGCATGAGATATTTAACTTAAATGTCATTCAATCAAAGTGGCACTGTCATAATGAATAAACCACTAGTAAGCAGGTGTAAGCACAAATAAGCAGCAGTAAACATATATAAGTACCAGTAAGCAAGTCTGAGTGAGCTTATGCGGGTCTAAGCAGTGCCCAGCATAGGAAATGTATATAAGTATGTACAGATATATATATATATATATATATATATATATATATATATACACATATATCTATGAAGAAAGAATGACGTAACAATAAAGCATACAAAAGGAATGAGAAGGGAATCAACAGCAACCCCAGTATTATATAGCGCAGTCAGCGTATGTCATATCAAGCTGGGCAGGAGTGAGCAAAGCACTGCTACTCATACCAAAGGCAGGATATTACCAGTGGGAGTAACATTGTTGATCTGCTAAGTTTACTTTACACAAAGAGGGTAGTCCCTGGTGGGACTACCCAAAAATTGATAGGCTATTTGGCCATCCGACCATTACACAAGAAAGGGCAGGTATGTTCAAGGACTAAATGGTGGGAGATCCTGAGAATGAATGGGTTGGGACAACATATGTGTAGGGCCCCTAACGTTTGGGAGAGGGCAATGTGTGGAGGTGTGTCATGGCTGCAATAGCAACTGGACAATGGATGGTATGCGTGTATGTTGAACTCGGGTGGGGTGGAGGAACTATGGGTGTGAAATTATGGAGCCAGGCATGCCAGGGTTGGATGGGCTGGTTCTAATTGGACCGCCCTGTGGAGGTCAGCAGGTTTGTTATAAGTATACATGCATGCAGACATCTATATGTAGACGTACATTCTCTGTAACACATTCATTCCATCTGCAGACATAAATAACATGAATGTGCTCTTACAAACCTAGATAGAATAATAGGCTGTGCATAAGAGGGAAGGGACAAAACTGCTAAAACGCAGAAGTGTGTACAATGTCTGAAGTTAGTGCTGTGCTGAAAAAAATCAAATGTGAGGGTTTCCTACACATGGAATCATTCCTGTGATCTGCCTGCTACGGCAATGCCAATTACTAAACTGGTCTATTTGTAATAGAAATACGCCAAACATGTACATAATTAGGCTTTCATGTGTAATGTGTGCGTTACCACACAGTCATACTTATTAATTTATTGTAGTGCCATGTTAATGGGAGTAAGGATGTAATGAAGTATTGAGTCTAATCTTGACATGAAGACATGCACCTCCCATGTGGGACAACCCAAAAATTGTGAATAGTGTCCTTTTGGTCACTCATGTCACCAATGTTTGTGGACTAAAAGTTTGGGAGTTCTGAGGATACGTGGAGTGAGTCAACCGATGGGATGGGTCTACAGGAGTAGGGAGTGGCCAATGTGTGGTGGTGTGGATACACCGTGAATCCAACTGGAGACTGGATGACTGCAGTGTTAGGGAGGCGTTGGGGTGGGTGTTTGGGGAACCAGGAGCCACGGGTATATATGCAAATGAAGCAGCACAGCAATAGTGTATTGGTGAGAGCAACCGCCTAACGAACAGACATTTCCGTTCCGAATCCCACTGCATCACATACTATTTACCATCAGTAATCTGTACATGAACATATTGCGACATCTGTCCGCTGTATAACCTGCAAAATGGACATGGACATTGCCTGGGATGTGCACGTCCCACAATAATGTACAGTGACATGTACAAGTGTACCTGGTTTGGCCGGCACATGTTGTGTACACAGACTGTTATCCTCACATATGCCAATGCTGGCCTGGTGTGGCAGGACCTGCTTATAGACAGCAGGTTGCCCTGCACCTGCATTGATAGTATGATACAGGTATTCCCTGGTGTCAGTGGCATCTGTCCATACAGGGCACGTGTGTAAGGCATTGTATGGCCTCTGTGGATCACATTTGATGGCACCACATATGTTGCAGGCATCCAGTGGGGAATATAGTGAAGGCACATTGTCTGCAATTATGTGCCTATTGTACTGCTGGACAGGGTGCCATGCTCTCTGCAGCCCACTGCAATCACACCATGCCTATCTGTCATCAATGTGCAGGGTACTAGCAACATAGCGGGATATTCTAGGCAAGTGTGTTTGTGTAAGACACATGGGTTCAGAATGCACTCCTGGTAATAGTAGGGTTGCATACTTTGTTCACCAGGCCTTTTGCCAGATGTAGGGGTATGACTTGCCAACACAGTCCCTTGGCTGACTGACATCTGTATTCCTCGTGAGGTGGACATTATGACATATAATACGGACACCATATAGGAAAACTACAAAATACGCTCCCCAACATGTCCAGTGGTTAGACACTCACAGCCACCTCCACACAAGCTCTGACTGTGAAACACACACACCTGCCATGTCTTGGAATAGAACCCCTACCTAACTAGTTTATCACACTACAGCATTACGCAGTTACAGCACGCGCTACGGAGATTACTGGGTTACAGCATTCCCAGAGGTGTATTACTAGGTGGGTGACAACAGCAGGATTGCCAAAGGTGGTTATGTGAATTGTAAAGAGTGTACATACTCTAAAAAGCATTGTTCCTTTCTCAGGCAGACAGACAGACAGACAGACACACACACAGTTGGCCTGTCTTGGAATAGAACACCTACCTAACTAGTTTATCACACCACAGCAATACGCAGTTACAGCACACGCTATGGAGAATACTGGGTTACAGCAGTCCCCGAGGTGTAGTTCTAGGTGGGTGACATCTAGGTGGGTGACATCAAAGGTGAGTATGTGAATTGTAAAGAGTGTGCATACTCTAAAAGCATTGTTTCTTTCAGAGGCAGACAGACACACACACACACACACACACTTGGCCTGTCTGGGATTAGGACACCTACCAAACTAGTTTAACACACTACAGCATTACGCAGTTACAGCACGTGCCATGATTACTGGGTTACAGCAGTCCCAGTGGTGTATTTGTAGGTGGTGACATCAGCAGGATTGCCAAAGAAGGGCATTTCAAGTGTACTGTGAGTTGTACATGTCTATTATCTGTGTGTACCCGCTGCTTACTGTCACGAAAACACATTTACACCTGCTTACAACTGCTTAAAAGTGTC